>NC_135638.1:16712500-17042500 GCF_053574225.1 Canis aureus | reverse complement strand
CTTAAGCTGTTTTCTCGTGCACCCCTGGAAGCGAATAAAAGCAACTTAACTGTGTTAGGCAGGTCACAACTCTTTTCCTTCTGGCAGCAATGACAGAAAACCATTAGGATAAGGCTAGATTGTGCTTCTGCGCTGAAATCAAATATTCAAAAGGCAAAACATTTAGCACACTACCCTTGTACCTTTGAGACCATGTTTTAAATTTGAGGCCAAGTTCAGGTCCCTGTTAAAATGAACTTTCTGATCTTGGGCCTGTCTCCAGTGATTACTTGTCCTCATTGAAAAACTAAACAGTCAACCTGACTCTCAATCTCTCTCTCTCTCTCTCTCTCTCTCTCTCTAACATAGAAAAGCCTGAGTGTCATGTTAAAAGATATGTTTTCTCAAGCATAAAAGTATTCCTGTGCAGTATTTATTGTAGGACCAGAAGGGTTGTTTTTTCAAATATTACGAAAAAGAGGAAAGGAAAGGCCCAAGGTGGGAGAGGCGGCGTCCCAGAAAACTGTTATTTCTCTAGTGAATCAAACTCAAGGGTTTCAACCTTGAAACTTCCAACGTGTGGCAGTGAACTTGGTAAGTTTAACCAACCTACGTGTCAACAAAGAGTGCCCTAAGTCCATGTCGTTTTTATTTTACTTTGTTTGCAAGAGTGAAGCCATAAGTCGGTTGCCGACGGGCACTGAGATGGGACCCCAAAGCCCTGCGCCCACCGTGCCCGCCTGCAGGCCGGGAGTCCTGAGCCCACTGGCTCATTTTCCTGCACGCTTGCATCTCAACCATTGAACACCAAACTCCCTAGGTATGTCACCTACGGATGTTAGCATGTCATGTCGCAGACTCTCAAACTAAAGGAAAGACCGATCCCACTTGCAAAGAGTCCTCTTGGCGTGAGATGCAGTGAGTTTGGGAGTCTCTGCTCTGGGCCAAATAGTCTACTCTACCTGAATATTTCGTTTTATCCTCACAGAAGCTCTCAGAAGTAGGTGACACGAGTGTCCCCCCTCTTGCGAGGAGAAAGGGGAAGCTTGGTGCTCTCCAGAGGACGCAGCAGGGTTAGGATCTAGTGTCAGGTGTATCTAAATTGAAAGTACTGCCCCTAGCTGTCTTCTCTTGTGAAGATGCTACTTTTTATATTCTGTATGAATGCCGTAAATGTGGTTGTGCGTTCCAGGCCCCTGTAGGTATGGATTACGTATAATCCCGAATATGCCAGCCTCCTGCAATTCTGCTAGTCTCCGCCGGGGAGGCATTCCAGATTGGGCATGCTCACCCCGCCAGACTGGTTTTCCAGTTTTCTCTCTTCCTCGCCCAGAACACGCTCTGCATTGCAGCCAAATCTGACTGTTCATTTCTAGGATCTGCACCTGCTTCCCCTTTCTCCATCCGGCCTTAGCTTGAGTGTCCCGGTAGTAGAATCCAACTTACAAACTCAGATACGCAGACGTGTAACTTTATTTTCCTCGAATCGACTTAATTTCTATTTGGATCTCTCCTTCCACCGGCACCGAGGGAAGTTAACAGAAGTCAAGCAGGAATGACCACATAGTTCGCAGGGTCTAGTACAAAATGAAAATGCAAGCCTCTTGTTCCCAAACTGAGAAGTTCAAGATGATGAGAGCAGAGCATTAACCCAAGTGCTGGCTCCTCCTGAGCAGAGTCTGGAGTGACTCACGGGGCACACATGCGGGGTAGCTGGCCCTACGAGCCGATGCTGGATGGCTGTCATCCCTGTGGCTGTGTCTGAATTCTGGAAGGCCTACATAGCACACATTGGGGGGAAGATGTATTTAATCCTTGGGGTCTGCAGTCTGTGCTGCTGCTGAGAAAGCCTGTCTTTCTGGCTTAACCCAAGCAGATTGCTTCCTTCTCATCCATGTGGCCCTTTGACTCTCTGCCCAAGGCAAGAGGACTGCCCCTACCTCAGATCTAAACACATCCAGGCTCTCCAAGCCCCGAATCGATCCAAGAGTATCACCCCCACTTGGGAGGAAACATGGGACCCCCGTTGCAAGGAGCCTCAACAGCCACCCATACCCATTCTTTACACCAGTTCCCCAGCCCCGAAGCTGGAGCATCCTTGCCCATCCTGCAGATTAGTACCGATTCAAGTTTTTTTCTAGGCCCCGAGGCCTTGACCTCGCCCATCAAGGCCCACGCTGTCCAACTTGTCGGAAGCCAGGAGGCATTCCCTTTTCTCGCTCCATTCTGAAGTAAAGAATAACAGTAGAGTTGTCCCAACAGAGGAGAAGTTATGAAGTCAAGGTGGGAAGAGGAGGTGAAAGTGCAATGCTGGGGAGAAAAAAGTTGGCTGGTATTTTAAATACGTTATCCAGACACACGTATTATATCCCAGGTTTGTCTAGAATAGGTGTGCGTGTGAACCCCGCCCCCCGTGGGTAGTAAACTCACCTCCTTAGCTACCCAGTTTCAGAAACAACTTTTATTACCTTAAATATCCCCTTTAGTGTTTAAAAGATGAAGTATACACACACACACACACACACACACGGAGCTACAGAGATTCCAGAGGCTTCCTCGTAACCACTGTTCCCTCCGACTTCCAGAAGCAGGGAACGCATTTTTGTCTTGACGTGACTTCCATCTATAGGTACCACAGTATGTGGCAGAAAATGGAATGAATCTTATCGTTTCTACCAAATGATGAGAAAGCTTCCAAGCTTGAGTCACCTGTCCAGTTGTCAGAGTCACTTGAGCTCCCCTTTGCGTCTCTACTAGATCACTCTCCTCGCTGCGAACACACAGATTTATGCTTCTTCCTGTCTCTCCTCTCTCATCTTTACTTTCTCTCTTGCAGAGCAGAAAACTTACCAGGCCTCACCCCAACCCTTAAACAGTAACTTAGCATATTTTATTAATACGTGAACAGTATATATACATATATATATAGCATATATGTGCTGGGGTATGTTAACTGTTATCAGCCCAATGAATATTGGTTACTATTGTGATGGTCTAAGGCTAGAGAGTAGCAATAAGGGAGGCTAACGCGTACAAGTGCTTATTATATATGCCCATTATTCTAAGGACTTTATGTCTATTAATCCACATGTTCTCATGAGACCATTCAGGGTACACAGGATAAGGGCTTCCTGAGGTCCTGCGGGAGGGCTGTACTGCGCTTTGGCCTGAAGGCTGGCCACGTCCATGGGGCCTGCGTCCTCAGGCCCTTCAGAGGCCTATCCACCCTTGGGGGTGGTACCTTTCCTTCTCGCCCACACAGAGGAAGCTGGTCACACACTCTCCCGGCGTCTCTCCAACATTCTTAACGGAAATCTTGCTTTATGCGCGGTCCTTTTAGCGACGATGCATCCAATGCACAGCTAAGAAGTTAACTGTGCGAAAGACACCTGCTCAATGATTTCAACCGTCAGGTCCCTGCATTGGAGCCGGGCTGGGGGCTGGGGAAGGGAACACGGGCAGCAAATGTCAGAGCGACCCATGGGGGAAGACACTAAAAGCGGAGCTGTGCTGGGCCGGTGCCCTTCTGAAAATGCCCCCAGGAGACAGGAACCCCCAGGGCAGGAAAGCTCCTCTGGCCCCAGGGTCGCCCCCCTGGCAGCGCAGCTTAATGGAGGCTGTGTTAATGCATCAGGGGAGCAGGGGCTTTGCTTCCTAATCTGCACTTTGCACTCAGCGGCAGGTGCACCGCAGGCGTCGCCTCATGAGGGAAACAGGAAAATGAATTGCTCCTGCTCGCCGCCACCGAGACCCAGGTCGGGGCTTGCAGCCGAGATGTGTGCGGGGCGGGAGGCGGGGGCGGATAAAGCCCTCTTAGGGGTGGCAGAGGAAATCTGGATCTGTGTCCTAATGACACACTGTGAACCGGACTCGTGACCAATGCCCTGGCTTTATTTTTATTTATTTATTTACTGTCCCAAGGGCGACTCACGGACCCCGTGCGTCCCAGAGAGGCCTAGGCTGGGCGCTACGAGAGGATGGAAGAGAAGGGAGCGCAGGTCTGGAAGCAGGCCTAGCACGGCCCCCCTGTGCTGCGGGCCAAAATGTAGGATAAGCTGTCCCTGCTTTAGGGTTTTTTTTTTTTTTTTTTTTTTTTCACGAAGAGAAAAGGAAATAGAGTTCGGGTCCAAAGTCTCCTAAAGTTGCCCCTGTGTGTGGTAGTCAAGTGCCCATGTCGTCCCTTCCTTCCTGGGCAGAGAGCATCTCCTCCTGGTGAGCGAGACCTCAGAGGTCACACCAAGGGTCCCTTCACTCGGCTCAAAGTCCCCATTTCTGAGGAATGAGCTCGTCCTCCCATCAGGTTCCCATGTGACTCCCTGGGGCCCCATGACACATGACCTATAAAGATAGATGATCTGTATCCCCCGCATGCTGCCCAACACGCAAAGGGGAAGCAGGCCTCGGTGAGGCACTATGATCCTTTTGGAAAGAGGAAGTAGTGGAAAAGGCCACGGACGCTGGTCCAGGTGGCTCGCCAGGAAGGTCCGCCTTCCAAATTATTGCAGGGACAGGTCACCAAATATGTCACCATCATGTAACACACCATGCCAGCTTCCCAGCTTCTAATAGCTGGTGTTTCATGTATGGAACTACCTTATCATCAATGATCTTGACCAGATGATTCTCCACAGGGGTCTCCTCAAAGAGATGACTTAGGGTTCCAGGAGGTTGCTTTAGACCCCCCAAACATCTCTTCTGCACAGTGACCTCCGTGTGAAGCTTTGTCACCAGGTGTCCCTGGAGGGGCACTGCCTTTGGAAGCAGCTTCGCGATCCGCTGTGATGAGGTTGGCTTTCTCTGCTCCTGCTCCACAGGCCGCTTGGCGCTGCGTGCGGTGACATCCCGCAGGGCTGTGGCCCGTGCATGGTCCCTCAGCAACCCCGGGGCTCCAGGGTAGGCCTGGTGACTACCCCGAGCATCCCCTCTGGTGTGGGCATCGCGCACGCCAGGCCTTACACCGGAGGCAAACCCCAAGTCCCTCTGAGCACCTGCGACCCCTCTCGGGTCATCTGCACCCTGAAGTGTTGTTTCCTGCCTTCCTCTCTGCGATCAGCTCCGACCTGGACAAGCCAGTGGACTTCTCCAGCACCCAGTTGAGTGTCACCGCACTTCTGCGTGGAGTCCCGAAGGCCAGGCCGGGATTTCCACATTGATCCTCTCTTAGACACTGTCTCCTGGTCCTACGGTGCCCGTCACACGGTTCTCCTTACATCTTTACGGTCTACTTCTCCATCCTCATCTAACCATTCTTTCTAACAAACTTCTCCTGCTCTAATTATCCCCTGGTTTCTGCCTCCTGGTTGGACCCACAGGGCTCGGCGCGCAGGGTCTAGTGTGCGTCCCACACAGGAGTCCAGCCTGTGTCTGTCAAGTCCTATAGCACGAGGCGTATTTCAGGGAGAAGAGAACTGAAACCCAGGTCTCCTGGTGCTAAATCACCATAAGGGATAGGAAATCCTATGGGACGTGGCAAGTGAACTTTTCAGCAGGAAAAAAATGAAGTACAAAACGTCAGTATTATTTCCAAAAGGTAATGATTCCTCACCAAAGGTACTTAGGATGATAAAAAGGTGTATGCAGATTAAACATAAAATAAATCACCGGTTCAAGGACCAAAAGCACTTTTTACTGACAGTGCCAGATCTAGCCATCCTAAAATTAATGTTTTTTCTTATCTATGTCTCTCTGGGTAATTTTTGTCATTGAGAGATCATTCAGATACCATCAAATCGACTCTCTTACAGTGTACAATTCAGTGGTTTTAGTGTATTTGCAAAATATGCTAATATCACAAGTATCTAATCCCAGATCATTTTTTATCACCCTAAAAAGAAACCCTCTATCCATTAACAGTCATTTCCCTTTTTCCCCTGCCCTCAACCCCTGGCAGCCACTGTTTTCCATTTGTATGGGTTTACCTATTCTGGACATTTCATATAAATGGAATCCCACGATATGCGGCCTTTTGTGTCAGACTTCTTTCAATTAGCTGAATACCTTCAAGTTCACCCGTGATGTAGCACGCGGCATGTGACTTTTAATGTTGAGTTTTATAATCATTGAAAACACAGTATATTCTTCTCTGTCACCTATGTTAATAAAAGTAGGACAGCCATCTAGTTTGCACTTGTAAGGAAAGAGGAATAATTATGGGGAAGGGGGAAGCAAAAATCTTATGTTTTCATGAAATTCTAAATGTGAGCAAAAAAGAAAGTGAAAAATACCTCCAATCCTGCTTTTTAAGCTTTCTCTCATGGTGTACTGCTACTAATAATCAACACTTACATAACACTTCAGAATTTCAACACATTTTTATATTGAATGCCAAAGGTAACACCTACTGCAGGAATTATATGCTGTGCTTTAATTCCAGGAGACTAGAAGAATCGTATAAATAGCACCACTATTTTTTTTTGTAGTTGTTATTATCACACATCCTAAATATAAGTTAATAAAACCTCTAGTATTTCTGTAAAAATGCTTCTGTGAACAGAGATTGGCAAAAACTACAGAGAAGTTTGCTTTTTGTGTTTTTTTTTTTTTAAGAGAAAATCTTGAAGTTAATTATGAGCAGTCTCTGAAACAGGAGCATGATCTACTGTTACTTGAAATTTTTCCATAATATAAGAAAGGAGATAGGATGTGATATAAAATGCCATCATCGCAATCATATCGATATTTAATGTTTTTTTTTTTCAACCCTATCTTCTGAGGTGCTAAAAGCTAGTCCCCAGCAGTCATAAAAGTCTAGCCTGTGTTTAGTTAGAATCTTTGCAATACTCCTCTGAGATATGAGGTAGGAATATTATTACAGCTGGAGAGAGAGAGATGATGGTAAGTTAAGGGACTTGTCCAAGGAGACACAATAAATCAGATGTAGGCCCTGGGAATAAACCTTGACTTCCCTTTCAGACTTTTCTCTCTGATGCCATATGGCCTTTCTGAGCCACTGGAAGTTTTCTCATTAACCCTGCCATTAATTTTCGTGTTTTATAAGGCCTTTTCCAGATACATAAATATAATCTTCTTTAATACAATTTCTCAGGCAATGTAAATGCAAGAAATCCACTCCTAATAAAGACCAGAGAGAGTCCACCTTATCCACAAGAGATAGGAAACCCAGGAACGTAGATTAATGACTTCCATCTGCCCCTGGTAACCGATACAAGGTTATCACGTGGCCTAGCTTATTACCCTGATTATTGGGGACTGATACATAAATATGTTAGGACTACTGGCTATGGTTTTTCAATAATGGGACCAGCATGTGGACTGTGATGTGGATTCCAAAGATTTCTTCGTGAAGTTTAAGTCAGGAAAGATGATTCTTATTTTCCCAGTGCTAAAGGTGCCTTCCCCGCCAAATTCCATCCATCGTGCCTCTGGGTAGTGAGCTAGATGTGGGTAAACTAGATTTAGACACAGCGACAGCCATTCTTCCCAAGATGCTTCGCTTCCTGGGGTATCTGCTCCTCAGAAATCATCAACTCTGCTGGCCTCAATGGTGTTCTTCTGCATCTCAGAAGAGTAGATGCATCTCATGAGCTCGATCCACAGTGACTCTATTCCTCTTCCTGACTGGGATGGACCAAGCATGTTACATATAACAAATGTACATATCGCTGTTCCTTAAGAACATTGCCCGGGCCCTTTCATGGTAGTTGGTTCTGTACAGGTTCCCACCTTAGCATCCAGGGTGGAGAAGCCAGCTTTTCACTTCCAGATGAGAGTCCTCTTCTTAGGTCCTGAGCCCAGAGAAGAAGCCAACATTTAGTTGACATTATAATACTATCTACAAAGATACTCTCAGCCACAAAGAAAACGATCTCTTACATCACTGAAATGGAATAACAGCTCAGTTTAAAGCAAATATATTTAGGAAACTTCTAGGAAATCCTAACGGCTCTATCCAAGAATTATAGGTAGGTACTTGTCCCACATTGTATGGCTGCAGGAGTTTACAAGAGGGCCTTCCAAGAAAAAAAAAAAAAAGAAGATTCTGTTTGGAGTGTAAATTGCAGCCTCAAAGCCGTCAAGAAATTAAAAAAAAAAAAAAAAGGATCAAGTTTCAGGAGGTTCTATTACACTCCTATATACTGAATGTATGAAACGATGTATTGTTTCAGCTGAAGAAGAAAGAAAAGAAGAAGAAGAAAAGAAAAAGAAGAAGAAGAAGAAGAAGGAAGAAGAAGAAGAAAGAGGAGGAGGAGAATAAAAGGAGGAGGAGGAGGAGGAGGAGGAGAAAGAAACAGAGACAAGAGGAGATTTTATTTTTTTTTTATTTTTATTTATTTATGATAGTCACAGAGAGAGAGAGAGAGAGGCAGAGACACATGCAGAGGGAGAAGCAGACTCCATGCACTGGGAGCCCGACGTGGGACTCGATCCCGGGTCTCCAGGATCGCGCCCTGGGCCAAAGGCAGGCGCTAAACCGCTGCGCCACCCAGGGATCCCAAGAGGAGATTTTAGATAAAGAGTTATATATATATCTATAGAGACAAACACTAATATTAAGAGCGCAGGTCATGAAGAGCACAGAATAACCAGTCAGTGGAATCATAACTGTCTCCCAGTGCCAACATTTACATTAAGGTGTCTAGGCCAGCAGTGGGACGCCTGGGTGGCTCAGCAGTTGAGCGTCTGCCTTTGGCTCAAGGCATGATCCTGGGTTCCCCAGATCGAGTCCCACATTGGGCTTCTTGCATGGAGTCTGCTTCTCCTCCTTCTGCCTCTCTTTCTGTGTCTCTCATGAATAAATAAATAAATTCTAAAAAAAAGAAAAAAAAGGTGTCTAGACCAGCAGAGAATAAGGTTGTAGAGACAGGAAGCACAACTTTTGCTAGTGAATCACTAAAAGTCCTAGTGAATCGTGGCACTGCCATTTCCACCTCTTGATTCCGGGACCATGAATAGGGGCTCTGAGTAAAGCAGCGCCCTATACGGGGCATTGATCTAGAGCATACAGAGCTTCCTGTAGAACATTGTCCTAGGCTTGCAAGGTGTTACCATGTAGCCCGCGCTGTAACTGGGTCTTTCGAAGGCCATTCTGCTCTACAATCGAGCTGGCTGCTCCAAAATGATGGGATACATGATAAGACCAGTGAATTCCTGAGCCTGGGCCTATTGCTACCCTTCTCTTGCTTTGAAGTGACTTCCTTGATCAGAGGCAACTCGGTGAAGAATACCATGATGGCAGATAAGGCATTCTGTAAATCCAGGGATGGAAGTTTTGGCAGAAGCATATGCTAGGAAAGCAAATCCATGTCCAGAGAAAGTTTCTATTTCAGGAAACCAATACACACCACATACACACATTCGTTCTCCATTCTGGAGATAATAAGCTGACCTATGCAGTAAAATCACATGGGCCACTGAGGGCAGAGAGGGAGCTATTACTATATCATGGGCAGTATAGACCAGGGCAATGAGCAGATTCCCTTTGATCTGGAGTAGGAACATATTCCTGTAACTTACACTGCTGAGAAAGGTACATTACAGGAGAATTATTGTTTTGTATCTGGAAACTATACTCTAGTACCTTAAATTAACTGCAGAGTCAAACAAATTTCCCAGTGCCCTAAGAAAGACTGAACTCAGAAAAATGTCTTCATGAAAATAAGGGTTCATGCCCAGGCCTATCTTTAATTTCAGTGTATACTTGGACAAACTGCTTTTATTGGGATGCTTCTGTAACATGTCAGTCCTCATTGGAAAATCAAAATAATAGCCATCCTGTGTGCATGCTTCCCCTCCTTTTGATGAGGATTAAATAGGAAAATGTATGTATTTACAGCTTAACTCAGCATAGACCATAGAAACTACCTAAGGGATTAAAACTAGAAAGAGATAGATCCTCACCTGATTTCACAACAATTCTGTAGAGTAGTTATAACCAGTCCCCTTCTATGGATGAAGAGACTGAGGCCACAAGATATCAAATGTCTTGCTGAGAGTTAGACAACCACCCGACTTGGAAGAGATGCACCCTGATTCCCATCGAGGTTTTCCTTTCCTAATGTCTATCATGGACTGAGCTTGCGTGTACACGTGATTTCAAAATAAACTCTCATTGTAGACAATTTTAAAAACACACAAAGAACAAAATCATTGTTACTATCTCCCTTATATTTCTTATATATAAATTACATATAAGTTTGGTGCTGTTAATAATGGTAATACTAATAGCTGACATTTATTGAGTCATTCTATAAACTAGAGCTTTTTCTAAGTATTTCACATGGATTAAACCACTTTGGCCTTGACCATGACTGTGGAAGGTAAGTAATATTCCTATCTCTGTTTACCAATGAGAAACTTGAAGCCCAAAGAAATTAATCAGCTTTCTCAAGGTCACCAGCCTCAGGACGGGGGGTGACTCACACTTGGGCTGGCTTACAAGAGTCATACCCTGAGTTCCTAGGCCGGGAACTCTAGTACAGATCTATTCTCTCACATTGGAATCATACTCTGCATACTTATTATAAATTAGCAACTTTTCACTAAAATATATAATATTAATATCTTTTCATGTCATTCAATATGGTTCTCCCTGATGTTATCTATTGGCAACATAGTATCACAGCTGTCATTATTCATTCAGCCAATTCTATGTTGTTGGATGCTTACCGGATGTAACACTCAAAGGATGTCTTTGTACATACATCGTTGTATACATGACGTGATGTTTTTATGGGGCAGGTTCCTAGAGCAGAATTTCTGGATAATTTTTAAAGGTTTTGTTACAGACCTCCAGCTTGCATTTCAATAAGACGATATTGATCATCTCTCCCACTGGCAGTGAAGGAGAATGCTCTGAATCCAGGTCTTCTGATTCTTACTGAGGTCAAGCCTGACTCTGTGATAATTTCTGCTTAATCCTGCCACTTGATGACAGGGGACAGGTTTGAGTCCAACCCCCTAAGAGCCCTCTGCGTGATGCCCTTTTATAGTTCAAGTCGTATCTCCCCATTTGAAGCACATTTATGTGATTATTTGTCTAAATCTAAAGGAATGAAATGTTATATTATTGGGAGATTCAGAAGGGAACTCTTATCACCAGATGCCAAAGGGAGACTTTCATTCTTAAACCCACTTTCTTATGCATGCGTTTGAATCGAAAAGGGCAAAATGCAAACTTTTGAATAGTCGGTTGTAATAGATAACTCTACTACATTATAAGTAATCTGGATTTATTATTAGTCTCAAGGATATCTTTTTTTCTTCCCCCTCCTGCCATAAACCTGTACCCCCAAGAAGCAAAGGCACCACCAGCTTCTTGGGATATCCATCGATGCAACTCAACTCAAGGTTTCTCTCGAAGCTCTCTGCCTCTAAGTTGTCTGAGATTTGTAGTCAAGAACTCTCATCAAACACTGTGATGTCATTAGTGATGTTTGATAATATTGCTTACAAAAAATATTATTTTCACAACTAAAAGCTATGCAAATCAGAAACTCTATACACTTCTTAAAGTTGAGAAACAAGGCATCTATAGACTAGGGCAGATAATTTCAAGTGTAAACATTGAGAAAGACTCAATGTTTCATTTTGCTCCCATATAAACAGGCATACGTACAGTTGACCTACAAGATCTGTGAGACAATTTATATTTCTTTTTGCCTCTCGGTGCAAAGACCAATGCAAAAATCAGACCTAATACTCCAACCTTCAGTAATGTTTCACAAATTACGGATGATCATTTTTAAAAGAACGAAGGTGGCAATATCAAGGAAAAAAGAAAAAAGATTCCTTCAGGCGATTTTTTTTTTTCTGTCAACATAAAAGCAGATAGACTTGGACGCATCATCGTCTGGGGAAGTGTACCCAACTAAAATTTGGGAAGGCTTCCTTGGGAAGTTTTTCTCTTGCTCTTGACTTTGCACATTCAACGTTCTCCAGGACCTTGGGGAAAAATTCTCAGGACATGGCACCATCCAGATGCCACAATGTGTTTCGTTTTATGTCCTGTGTCCGAGTGGTTCATGCAATGATACTCAAGAGTCTCAGCTTCCTCCAGCTTGGCAGTCTCTAAGGCCAGACATTGAGGAGTTAAAGGAGGCCAGGGTGCAGGGACAGCTGGAGATAATTACTTACAATCAAAGGACACGCAGAAAAGCAGCAGGAACAGCAGGGTGAGGTGCTCTGCCTGGCTGGATTATAGGAGTCATCTGGACAGAGGCAACTGGGCTTAAATACTAGTAAGGGAATTTTGTGCTGTTTGATCTTATTTTAAGACCTAAGAAAGAGATTGGGATTGGTTTGAACCTGGTTTAAAAAGCCCAAAGGTAGACATTCCTGCCATAAACAGCTTGAACTCTCTTGTCCTGTAAATGGGGATATAGGAAAGATGTGTTAGGGCCAAGGAGGCTTTGTATATTAAACACAAGATCAAGTTTTACTTCTAAAATTCTGCAGGATAATTTTGTACTCCTGTTTTCCAAAGTGAGTAATTAGTCTAAAATCCTGGACATCTGACTTCGCTCTTTGTATTTTATTTTCTAAGATCTCGACATAACACATCCCGGCTTTCAATGTGGTTTTTTTTTTTTTTTTTTTTTTCCCCGTCAGTTCACTTTTCCTGCGGTCCTAAATTATATTTCAGGACTGCCATTTCCCCTCATAGGGCCAAGATTCATGAGGCAAATAAATATTTCTTCAGTGAGAGACTGTATTGTAGCCAGCACTATTTTAAGGAGATATCAGATCTCTGAAGTCTTTAAATTGGATTTTCTTCTCAGATACATATTTTTTTCCATTTAATAACATGTATAAAATGGATTCACTGCATTATATTCAGTACCTAAACCTTGACTCTTGGAGAAACCTTTCCTTGATGAACTCCACTCCGAAACTCTGAGCGCTGTTCTTTTGATTTATCTATAATGTTGAGAAATAAGCTCTAAACTTTACAACATTGGGTACTTTATCAGGTAACTACAGAATTAAGCATATGAAGCAACTTGAAAGAGAGCATGCTTACTTCAAAGCTGCTGGCATTAGATGTTACAAGATAAAAATGGGAAAACACTTCGGGTCCACATGCCTGGCGCAGGCCTTATACAGACGGTATAAATGACAGCCTTTTCATTTGTGACACCGAATTTGTGGGGGGGCAAGTCAGAACCGAAGATGTGTCTCCCTTCCTTAGAACTTGCCCGTGGAGCCCCGTTGTTTGGAGGACAAAGCCCAAAGGCCTCAGAATTCAGAGCAGCACTCCGTGGTCTATTTCCAGTCGACCTCTGCCTCCTTTTCTCCTTCTCCCTCATCTTTGTCCTGTAGGCCCAAGCTCCATCCTGCCCTAACCGGTGGCATCTGCATTCCTACCCTGGAACTTCTGATCCTGTTGTGTCTTCAAATTTAAACACCCTGCCCTAATTGTATAACCTGGAAGTTTTCTACTCGAGCCTAAAGGCCTACCTCCACAATCCTTCCCTCCCCAGGCCATACTCTTAACCAACACACAAGCGGCTTTACCCTTTTCATTCCCTCTTCCCAAACAAAAATTCACACCTTACTTCCACTCACCTTGAGGAGCAAATCGCTCTTTTATTGGTGTATCCACAGTAGTAGGTATGCACATCTCCCTATAATTCATTTGTCCAATAATTCAGGCACTAATTCATTTATGCATTTGTTTTTGAAAGGTGCTGATTATTTTCTGTATAATGATGGCCAGTCATTGCTCTAAATTCTGGGAATTAAACAGCAAACCAGACAGACTGATGATCTCAGAGCTTATGATCTAGCTACCACCTTAAACTCCTTCACATAAGGCTATGAATCGCCACTTGCCTGCCTGGTGTCCTTTTTGTTTGCCTCTGTCTCCTCTTCTCCTCCGTCATCTTTGTCCTGAGGGATACTTTCTTACTAATCTTTGAATTCACAAGGCTTAGTAGTGTGGTCAATATTTATAATAATATATCTAATGGACGTTCACCGTGTTCTCAGTAACTGTTTCATGCTTTACATGAAGTTTCCTATGGAGTCCTCACAACAGCCCTGTGAGTTGAACACGTGTGCGCACAGAGGAGGCAAGACATCTGTCCAAGGTCACACAGCCATTAAGTAGCAAAGTCAGAAATTGAACACAAAGTACGTCTGACTCCCAAAGTGAGTAAATGAATGAGTGAATGAGTGAGTGAGTGCAATGCTACAGAAAGAAGACAGTCCTTCACCCAATGTTCCAGGTAAGGAGGACAGTTAATTGTTGACCTAAAAGACAATACAAGGAGTGAAGGTGTCCGTTCTTTGTATGAAGGAGGAAGCAAGTGGCTTCAGTTCACGTGCTTGAAGAATTTGAGGCTTATGCTGGGAAATCTGTCTCATCTGCTTCATCACTAAAGCTGGTTCTCTTTGAGGTAGTCGAAAATGGTTGGTTAATTCGCTCATCTTTTTTCTTTATCTCTTCCTAAATATGATTTTGGACTATCTTTAAAAATAATAACCAAATATCCAAATAAATAAATAAATAAATCCCTGTTCCTCTCCTCCTGGAACATTCTAGACTTGCCCATATGAGAAACGGCTCCATTTCACATTAGTGGCCACAATTCCATGTCTGTCCTTATGCCATTTATTGAGGATCGCCACTGAAGACATCTCCAGGCCTGTTGGTAAGGCAGCCTCCTAATATTGAGAGAGAATGCCTAGGCCTTTGAAATTCCACCCAGGACCACCCCCACTCCCCGCCCCGGGCACACAGCATAGTTTTCATAGATCATAACAAATACACTCTCTAAAGTTAGTAAAAAATCTTTTCTCCTTGATGCTATCACAGACATTTCACAAATGGGTTATGTGTATGGAATAAGAGTTGGAAGTTGCACTAGCCAGGGAGAGGAAACATCTGAGTGCTCAGCGTGCAGGCTAACAGAGCTGCTCCCACCGCCCCAAAGCCAGGCAGGGAGCTTTTTACTGTGAATCTGTACTTTTGGACTCACTATTCTTTGTTAGACAAAACGACTAACAATAATATGAAGAGTTCATTTCCCTCACTTTGCTTTTAAAAGTGGCCACAGAAAAGGTTCCACTCACTCTTTTGACACAGTTCATTGATTATTGACAGAAGATAAAATTCCTTTTCATCGGTTGATATTTTCCTCTTTTGCCTTTATTCTCCTGTGTTATTTGTTAAATATAATAGTCTTCAAGTTCTTTTTATGAAAAATAATTTTCATGGGGGGTTAGGGGCTACCTCTGTTGCCCTTGGCTTTGTGGTTCTCTGCGGTGAGGTATCATTAATGTAATATTCCAGACTTCTCTCCACCCTCTCATTTACTTCTTCTTCAGGATGAAGAAACTTCTCTGGCTGGTAGCTCTGGAACAACTAAGATCTGTCCTTCCTTTTCTCCTTCTCTTTAAAATGTGACTGTCTGAAGATAGTAAGCACTTTGGTGTGTGTGAGTGTGAATAGCTCCTCATGGAGTTGGAAGTTCTCAATCTATCCAACCAGATGCACTGACTTTGGACTCAGAAGCTGGACAGAGGGGTGTCACTTGGGGTCTATCCAAACCTCAGCATTGGTTTGGAACCACTAACAGATTATGCTCTGTGAGGCAGAGAGATTTCTTAAAATTTGGTATAAGAAAGAGCTCTGAACAGAATGCGAAGAGGTTGTAACTTTAGACCTTAGCTCTAAAATCCAATGACAGTAGGTTCTCCAAATTATAAACTCCCTTTCTGTTTCTTTCTCTGTCAACTTTGTATTTTTTTCTAAAGATTTATTTATTTTTGTCAACTTTGTATTGGAACATCTGCCACCATCTTATCTAAAAAAACACGAAGGTGAACAGTGCAATTGTATGTGAGCCCTCGAGGTCTTAGGTTATTACATGACTAACTTTGAGATGACATTACTATTAGTATTTCAGATCCAAATTAAGAGAGGACTTGGTCCGAACATTAAATATACTTCACTTACACTTGAATTCTGAGAATATAGAGGTTTACATCTGATTTTGTTTTTCTCTAATCTGGCAATGTGAGGAATGATTAAAGCAAGAGTTTACATGTGGCAGGGTAGGGTAATGATTTGCGATATGTTCCCAAACATTCTTTCTTCCTCTCTTTTTTCCCAGGAGAAATAAATTGTCAGACTTTGAGAAGATGGGGTTCTAATAAAATTCTTCCTGCATTTCATCTGTTGCTGCTTCTGGTAAAACTACCACACACACACACACACACACACACACACACACACGTTTAGCAAAGGCTAGGATTTCTGGAGATTACTTTCAGAGTTCCTGTCTTACCCAAAGCACATATTCAAAAATTCTTCTGGAAAGGTTATCAGAAGCAGTAAAGGATGTGGACACATCACTATGTAGGAGTAATGGGGCATAAAACCAAATATTTATTCTACCCACTGAACACCAGCTATAACTACAGTTTAGGAAAGAATTCCTCTGTACCTGCCTCTAATGGTGAATGTACCTTCCAGATTTATCAAATATGCCTGGTTTGAAGATTAGTTCCCAGCAGGAGATTCCTAAAACTGAAGAGTACTTTGAAAAAGGTTTATTTGATCCTCATCTCATCTTTACTTAAGTATGGTTGGAAAGTATGGTAATGTATTTTAAGTAGAGGCTTCATTCATTTTAATGAGATAAAATGCCTATGGTGGTCTTATAATGTTGGAAGATATTTATTTACAGCTCTCTGGTCTTTCTCTTTGAAAAAGGAATATTTTACTGTAAGATTTAATCAGTTCCTATAAAGAAGTTACTTTGTAATATTACTGACATGGTAAATATTAATTCTTTCAGTTTTATTTCTGGACGACCCAATTAACACTTGAGTCTCTTTACTTCTGGAGATTATTATTTTCTTTACTTCTTAAGGGTTGGTAATACATGGTATCATTTTATCCTTCTATTTATTTCTTTTTACATGGTATATTTTAAACATTGAATTCTCTAAACCTGTCTACTTTTTATTCAGTATAGTCATAAGAAACTGGTTAAAAAGTGCCCCCAAAATAAAATTATTTAGTCATTAAAATCATATTAGCAAAGTATATTTAAAATATGAAAAAAAAATAAGTGGTAAAGAATGTGAGAAAACAATTTATGCCAGTTTACATGACTTCATTAATAAACATATAGATGTGTTATATATGTATAAATAAAATTAGGAAGGATACAAAATGATTAAAATTATTGCCCAATGGAGTACATGTGATTTTTCCTTTAAAATATATTCTATTTTTGTTATTTAAAACCTGTTGAAAAAATATTACTTTTGTAATAAAAAATGTCGTTTTTGACTCTAAATTAAAGAAAGTATTTGGGTGTTAAAAAGGTAGCTTTCTGCCTCAGCTCTTATAAACTATATTCATTTTGTCTCATTATGTTTGCTTTAGCCATCCAGCCACATAAAGTAACATTAATAAAACATATTATTTTAAGTATTAAAATTTTTATTTAAGTGTGTACTACACATTGTCTTTCCCACCAACTGTTTATTTAAGGTATTTTACAATAAAAATAATAAAATAGTAAAATCAAAACAGAATTGGAAAAGAGGATACCAGTCTGCTGATCATAAAAGCCAAAATAACTGCTGTTTCCGTCTCAAATTTGTCTCTAAGGTTTTCTTCTCTTTGTTTGTAAAAAGAAAGATGTTTTTGAAGGAAATATACTTTTTGTAGCACTGATATCGAAAGAATTATCTCAGGTGAGAATCTAGCCTTGGGTTTGATAATCACTGTATTATTCAGTGTTACCAACAATATGCACAATTTGCTATTGCATTTTGCAAAAAATTACTTTTATTTTTAAAAAAGGGCAAAATATTAAAATGAATCTTAACAAAGGCAAGTTTCCTTTGTTGGCTAACCTGATGTCCTGTTTTACACAATTTTCTGATTTTCTAACGTGATCCAGGGATGGAACTTGGAAGGATAGAAAGTACATCACTTATAAAACATCAGCTAAGTCCTGTTCTAATTGCAGTTTTAATATTCTGTATTTGTTGATTAAAGGCAGATTGATAAATGGCAAGGTTATAAGAGGGAACATTCTCAACTTTCTCATTTACAAATGAGCAAAATATAGTACAAAATTGCATAGCATGATAAGAAACAACACCTCATCCATCCATCCATCCATCCATCCATCCATTCATTTTCTTAAATGTATCTGTTAAGATGTTTTCATCTGCAGAAAACATAATATACATAAAAGTGGCTTAAAACGTGGAATTTAGTGCTTTATATAACAACAATTCTGATGGTAAGGAAGTTCCTGGTTGGTTAATTCAGTACCTATAATTTCATCAAGAGCCTATATATTTTATGTCTTCCTGCAATGCCATCCTTAGCCAGTTACCTTTTTTTTTTTTTGGTGATCCCTTGCTCTATGACAGCATGTTTTCAAGGTCCTGCCACAGTGCCAGACACCACATCCTCAGACAATCACATCAAGACTCAGAAAAGTGGCATTCCTCCTTGTACATCTTTTTGTCAGGAAAGGAAAACTATCACTGGAAAGTCCCTGGTGGATTTCTCATGCTTGGAAGTAATCACATACCCATTCTTAAATTAATTGTCAGTGGAATGGGGGATGATATTACCATGATTGTCTCAGACTAATTAAAATTCACCTCTCGGGTGTAGAAAGAAACTCTTTCCTTGAATACTTCACAAAAAAAGTGAACAAAATTGGGATCTGCTAGTGATAAAGAATATGATAGTAGCTAGAAGGATTAAACATCAGTGCCAGCCACAAAACAACTTACTGGGCCTCTATTCTAGGTAGCTATCTGCTAGACATAGGGAATACAGGAGGGACACAAAGGGCTCAGGTCACTTTTCATAGAAGATACAGTCTAGTGGGGTGAAGGGTAACAGACCACATCATCAAGGGAGCATAATATCATATTTGGATGAAGAAAGTGAATGAGCAAGCTCCAGGATTGTGTAGGTGTACGAATGGAGTACTTAGGTTTGTCACTTTAAAACAATGACTGCTTTGGGGTGCCTGGGTGGCTTAGTGGTTGAGCATCTGTCTTGGGCTCAGGTAGTGATCCCGGAGTTCTGGGATCGAGTCCCACATCGGGCTCCTCACAGGGAGCCTGCTTCTCCTTCTGCCTGTGTCTCTGCCTCTCTCTCTCTCTGTGTCTCTCATGAATAAATAAAATATTTAAAAAATAAAATAAAACAATGACTGCTGTAAGTCCACTGGAAACCACTTTATCTTTTTTTTTTTAATTTTTATTTATTTATGATAGTCACAGAGAGAGAGAGAGGCAGAGACACAGGCAGAGGGAGAAGCAGGCTCCATGCACTGGGAGCCCGACGTGGGATTCGATCCCGGGTCTCCAGGATCGCGCCCTGGGCCAAAGGCAGGCGCCAAACCACTGTGCCACCCAGGGATCCCTGGAAACCACTTTAAATATACAAAACAACTGTTTAATGAAAACTTGAAAACTGTATTTATAGTTGACCCTTGAGCAACATGGGTTTGAACTGTGTGAGTCCACTTATACACAGATTTTTCCCTTCCTTATGATTTTCTTAATAGCATTTTCTTTTCTCCAGCTTACTTTGTTGTTAGAATACAGTATATAACACATATAACATATAAAATATATGTTAATTGACTTTATATTATCGGTAAGGTATCCAGTCAACAGAGGACTATTAGTAGTTAAGCTTGGAGGGAGTCAAAAGTCATATGCAGGTTCTCAATTCTGTAGGAGCGTGGTGTCCGTAACCCCTCCTGTTGTTCAAGAGTCCACTACTCCTATTTTCTTCCATTGTTCTGCTCTAAAGTTTACATTTACACTTAATAAATATCAAATGTACAAAAATTTAGATTGTATGATAGGCTCAAGAGTGTGGTAGGGATGCCCACATCCTAATCCTTAGAACCTGTAAGGATGATGCCTTACATGGTAAAGTGGACTTTGAGAATGTGATTAAAGATTTTGCAATTGAGAGATTGACCTGAATTATCTGGCTGGACCTAATGTATGGATCCGTATAAGAGGGAGATAGGAGGATCAGTAGATCTATCGGTGACAGAACCAATAGGAAAGTGTTGTGTGAGGAGGAGGCTGCAAACAAAGGGATGTGAGTGGCCCCTAGAAGCTGAGAAAGGCAAGGAAAAAGCTTCCTTCCTAGAGCTGCCAGAAAGGAGTTCAGTCCTGTCAGACTTTGATTGTAGCCCAGTTGAGACCTGTGTCAGACTTCTGACATCCAGACGTATAGGAGAATACATCTGTATTGTTTTGAGTCACCGAGTTTGTGGTAATTTGTTACAGCAGCCAACAGGAAACTAGTAAAATGTGCCACCATCTTTTGTCTTTATTGCCATATTTTATAAATACCAGCTTCTCTAGGTTTCTCTAGCTGACTATGACATTTGTGATGCATAATGTATGTATAGTTTCTGAGTAGTTGTAAGATAGATATTGTATAGATCCCTCTAAGAATTTATTTAAGATTATTTAAATTTTCTTAGAAACTGAAAAGTTGGAAAAAAAGGTTCATAGTTAATTAAGCCTCAGTGATCTTTATTTTAGTATTACATCTCTTTTGCAACAAAATCCCAAAGTTTAATACACTAGAAACTGTTATGGCTAAAGACTAAGTCTTTCTGAAAGAAAAGAGTTAAATGAAGAGGAATAAGTAAAATGCCACTTCTGTTTGCATAGATTAGAATAAAAATAACTTACACAGTGTTGTGTTTAACAATAAACAGTTAACTGCATTCCTTACAGCAACCCTGTGAAGTAGAGGAAGCATTAGTTCAATTTTATATAGGCAAGGATTACATCATACACTGTTTCATTCTTACTTGTATTGAGCACTCAGTATGAGCCAGACATCATGATCGGTGTTGAGGAAATAACCATAATAACACTATTAATGGCAACAATAATGGTGACTTATTTATTTATTTTTTTATTGAGCACTCACTCTGTATGGGTACAGCTCGGGATACTATTCATACATTAACTGATTAATTTATACAACAAACCTAGATGATAGAGCAGAGATAGATCTTGCCCTGAAAGAGCACAATTGATCATTAAGAAAGAAGGGGTAGACATATCACCAGATACGTTTTATTGCTATGACAGAATGAAAATCACAATTTGGGAACCCCAGGGAAGATGCAGGTAACTTAGTCTGGGTAGGGATAGAGACAATTTTCCTAATTAATGATTCTGGAGTGTAATCCTGAAAGCAAAATCTGTCAATACCAATAAAACACAAAAATGTCATGGTTTTAATGCAGCAAAGTCTTCTTTCTTAATTATGTCACAGGACAAGTAGATTAGACATCTTTTCATGGTTCTTCTCCACCAGCAGTGATTCAGGGATTGTGGCTGCTTCCAAATTGCAACTCTACATCTTCGAGTTCTCTCATGTGTCTAGGGGAAGGAGATGGAGAATGAGAGGAGATGTAAGTACTCTGACACTTAACTGCCTTGACTTATAAATGATCTATCTCACCTCCACTCCAGATTATCGATCAGAACTAGTCATATATCCCAACTCAAGTGCAAGAGCAAAGGAGGATGGTGACCATATGGTGAACATTACTCTCTGCCACAGTTAAAGGATTGAAAAAGAAAGGGTCTGCAAAAGTACAGAGGTGAGAAACATCATCATCTGGGCCAGGTGGATTTTGGTTTTCTTGAAGATGATGTGAAAACGCGGAGGTGATAAGAACATAAAGGAATAGTTATGACTCAGATCAATGAAGGTCTCATAGATGTTAAGACTCTTGGGTTTTATTGTATAGGAAAGACAGAGTCCTTAAATTTTTTTTAAGTTGATTTGACCTCTGGGGAGCAGAGTTCTGAAAGCAGAGATACCTGTTTTGAGGTTATCAAATTAGGAGTCTGTGAAGATACTCATCAAAACCTGGGCAATATCACAGGGATGAAAGAAAAAGGTGTTTTTGAAATACGTTAGAAGCAAAATTGGTGAGAATATACAAACTGATTAAACATGGGACACTGGGAAGAAATGAAGAGATTTCCCAGATTTCTACTGTGGGTAACTGGTACTATCCGTTTAGACAGAGATTGTTAAGGGAAAACTATTTGAAGAGGGGTTAAATGAAGTTTATTTTGAACGTTTAAAGGCTGAGTTGTCAGTGGGAAATCCAGGAGAAGTCAACTAGCAGGACTTTGGATAAAGGTCCAAAGCCAGGTCCAAGCTTGAGATGAGGGTGAGGGAATCATAAAAGTCTGGATGAAAGATGAAACCACAAGACTAGGTGTCTTGCCAGCTGTGAAAATGAGGTGAGCAGTGGGCTCAGAACTCAACCATGGGGAACACCAACATGTGAAAGGTAGGAAGAAGAAAAGACCCCATAAAGATGAAAGAGAAAATACTGCCAAGTGTATAATGAGAATAAGCAGCTCAGGGAAGACAGAGTTTCAAGGAGAGAGTGATCAACCACTGTAAGTGGTATAAAGAAATCCAGCGGATAAGGACTGAATTTTTTTATTGCATTTGGTGATTAGAAGTGTCCAGTAATAGCCTTACCAGCAAAGCTATTGGTAAGAAAGAAAGATTTCAATAGACTGGGAATTGCTGCAAAGTGGCTAAAGTTGAAACAGAGTAGCCACGTCTCCCTGAGAAGTTTAGGGACTTTCTAATACCACAAAGCCAGAGTCTGGCTCAAGGTGGGCAGAACTGAAGCCTGAGGCTGGGTCAGGAAGGCGCTTCATGGCAGGATGGGAACCAGGTCAGTTCTCAGGATTCCAGATAGTCACCATTCAAGAAAGCACCTCCAAAACAAGTGCAGACTTTCACGACCTTTTCTAATTTTCATGATCATCTGGATGAGTTGCTGAGAGAAATTTTCCAAGCACCTATTCACACACACACACACACACACACACACACACACACACACACAATGTTCAAAGAGATAGACCATTAGGTTGATTTACTTTAAAGCGAGCTAAGCAGAGCACAACAAACTAGTAACAAATGATACCCCACTAAATCCCAGTGCATTTTAGACTTTCAGGGAGTACTTAATGGGACCAAGCAGTCTGAGTAAAGTAAAATTGAATGGATGTATTTTTAAACAGTACCCCACATCAACATAATTCCATCGAGTGATCTTTTCTAATAAGCAAGGCACTTAGCTCATATTTAAGCCATGGTTAAGGAAACAAAACTCCTAGAGATATAAAGTTCCCAACGCTTCTTGGGGGTCACGGAATTCTTCTCATGATAGTGGTCCTAAATAAAGAAAAGATCCTGGTTCTCATAGTATGTTCTGGGAACATAAAAAAGCTCTATGGCTCTAGCTTCATGGGGAGTGGAGGGAGATAAAGCTGACCACGAAGGCCGGAACCAGATAATGAAGGGCTTTATATATCATGCTAAGGAGTCTGGACTTTATCTTACGGGTTAGCAGAGAGCTATTAAAGACTTTTAAGTAAGGGATTATCATGATCAGATTTCTATTTTCTGGCAGCTACAGTGTGGAAGAGATCTGAAGGAGGACAAAGGCTGGAGACAAAGAGACCAGTTCGTAAGTCCTGTTTATTCTCGTTCTTTCCCTCTGCCTTGAAATGCCTACATAACAAGACTCCAGACCTTTCTTACCAGGAGCTGCCTCACTGGTCTGGGTTTTTACTTTCTAACACAATGACCATGTGTGTTTGTGTGTGCTCATGTACATATGTCCATGCACACATACACACGCACGCACGCACACACACACACATAGAACATGGTTTTTATTCTGATCCTTCCTAAGCAGAGCAAAGACTTCCTGTGCATCCATGCCATCCACAAGTCATGTTCAGTAACAACAGGATATAGTATTGTAGGAATAAAAGATCCCTCATCTGCTGGGAAGACATGGAAAGTCCATGGGGTTTGGGCAAGGGATGGAGATAGAGTCATGTGAATGTACAGAAAATTATAGTCCAGTTGCTAGAAAAATTTAATGTAAAATATTCTATTTTCCATATCTTTACAAGGTATTTCTCATGTAATGCATTGAAAGGTATACAGAATTCTAAAGGCCGGTGAGAGAAAGGAATTGAAGTAGAAGGGGAATTAAAAAGCATATACACTCAAGTATATACTTGTACAACCATATCTTAACCTTATACAAGAAGGCTGGAGTGAAGAATCTTGTACCCTGATTGCTACACATTCATTACAGAAGAGGTGGTTAAGGAAAATGGAAGCTCACTTCCCCCAGAAACATGTAGATACATGTAGATGCGATAAAATATTTGCAAATGATGATTCCAAAGCAAACCAGCTGAAAGGGAGGAGTAATAGAAATTGCCTATGTATCTGGTTCGAATAGTGCAGGTTTAATAACTGCAGGAGAACAACTCAATTACTGATAGTCCTTGCCCATAGCTGTGTCTCGGAAGGTGAGGTATAATGTAGCCTAAGTGAATCACAAAAAGATTTTATACTTAAAGGGAACAAAACTAATACATGCATGGTCTTTAATGTCGGAAGTATTGTCTTTGGAATATATATATTTTTTTGTAGCCCCTGGGAAACAAAGTAATATCTGTGACTCTTTGTCTTCCTCATATTAGAGTATAGGAGAGAAGGGTGGATGATCTCATCTAAACAGTGAAGTGGAAAGAGGGAGGACCACTTTATGTGTTTTTGAATCACTAAGAGACTGTTGAATATTGCAGACTTGAAATGTGACTTAATCACCATGATGCAACTCTTATTCGAGAGGGAAACTATTGCATATGCATTTATCTCTGAGATGAACGAGGCTGTACTAAAACAATCGGTATCAATAGCTTTGTCTGGCCTGGGAGGACCTCAGGGTCCATATCCTACCCCAGTGAAATCTGGGAGGTAGTGAGTAGTTGGCCGTATAGAGGAAGCATGAAATCACAACAGAGAACATTCAACGCTGGAGCTGCTGGTGGGCATCGAGGTGGGCAGGCTGATGGAGACAAGATAGCGAGAGTAAGAGATTATGTGTCACGCTAGGATTTAAAGGTACCTCTTCCTCTGAAAGCTGGATCCGCTTCGGTTCATGGTGTCAGAGTCTGATAACTCTCCTGTTCACATAAGGTAGAGCACTAATCCTAATAGGGGTGGCTTCCAAATAGTTTATAAACTTAGTGCTGCTTCTACTCTCTAACCTCAATAGCTGAGAGGTGATGGGCTTAAGCTGCTGGCTTTCAGAGTGCCAGACCTTTGGGCCTGAGACATTTCTTCCTTCCTTTCCTTGTAAGGCCAAGACACTTAGTCTTCCAAGTGTCTGCACTAATTAAATGCAGTCCTCGTATGCCAGAAATGTTTTGAATGTAAAAGATTAACGAGAGAGAAAACTTTTGTGAAAGAAAGGAATCGAGACAGGAGAGGCCTTTCCTTGTTGGCATGGGTTTAAGGGAGAGGTAATCTTGAGGTCTTAGGAACATGAGCAGTGCTGCTTTTTTTTTTTTTTTTTTTTTTTTGTAAGAGACACTTGGCTCCGATGGGAAAGAATGAGCAAAATATTTTAGAGCCTGTGGCAGCAGCCACCCAGGAAGGCTCACTTGTGATCCTGGGTGACAGATGAGCTGTAAGTGGACTGTCTGAGTAAATGAGGGCAAGATCAAGCCGCTCTCTATCTGCCCCTTCTGGCCATGTTACCCCTTATTTCATTTTAGAGCTCACCATAACGGGAACCCACTGACCATTTTGACCTCTCCTTCCAGATTTGGCATTTAGAGGAATAAATCAGAATTAGCACTGCCATTAAGCTGCAGACGTGGTGCCTTTAAGACAAAAGGGAGAGCGTTACTGGCAGTTTTAGCACTCGGGACAATATTGCACTGCTAACTTGGAACAGAAAGAATTAATCAGTAGGAGAAACTTGGTGTTCCTGTGGGCAACACTGGTCTCTGCAAATATTTTGACTATTACTTGTTCAATCAGCTGGGCGGTGGGAGGTGAGGAAGGAGACCAAGATTTGTGTTTTGGTAACTTGCCAGCTCTTCGATGTCAGCTAACCTTTGGAGAAGCAGAAGGATTTTTTTTTTTTTTTTCTAAAAACATTTAGCAGTGGTCAGACTGATGAACATATTTAGAGACACTGAAATGATGTAATAATGGCAACAATGTTATTTTTACAGCATTAGGAGGAAAGGAGGACCACTACCAGCTGCCAAGCTCATTGGTCACATTGATCCCTAATAAATCCTGGGTGAGCCTGCCCAATATTAGTCATAGGAGTTAATCCCCGGAATCTGTTAGGACTTAAGACACATTACTTTTAGTTGGGAGGGCAAGAGAAAATATTCTGGCATGTGGTAAGAGGAAGAGTAATTTAGTACACTTTCTTAATGTTTTGAAAAGCTGTGCTGAGGCAACTTTTTTTTTTTTTTTTTTTTTTTTTTTGTGGGGCCAGTTGAGTATCTCATATTCTCAAGAGAAAATGGCTATCTCTCATCAGAGAAAAACCAGGGAAGTGATCCCAAAGGAAGAGAAACTTTTTAAAGTTCAGATTTTTATGGAAAATTATTTTTAAAACTACACATGACATCCTTTCCACATGCACTGAATTCCTATTTGCTGACGCTTGACAAAGGCCCAATACTTCCACTGAGGGCACCTTTCTTTTCAATAGATTTTTAGCAGTTGGCCCCCACACCTCCAGTGGCGGCAGATACTATTAATATCACTGTTCTACAGATGAGCAAATGCCACTTACTATGATCAGACACAGTTAATTGTGAAACAGAGATGGTGTATCAGGCTGGTTAGACCCCAGAGCCCAAGATCCTGAACAGGCGCC
The DNA here is from genome assembly GCF_053574225.1 of Canis aureus. Lineage (NCBI taxonomy): Eukaryota > Metazoa > Chordata > Mammalia > Carnivora > Canidae > Canis > Canis aureus. The sequence continues at coordinate 17,015,771 of NC_135638.1, read as the reverse complement.
TACATGGTGGAGAACTGCTCCTCTTTGGAGGTGCTGGTGACTGACGTGGTGGTCAGGGGCACAGGGGCTGAGGTGGAACAGATGTGGGCTCTTCACTTACCAGCTGCATGAATAGGATCTGAGCCTCCTCTGTGGAATGGAGGTCAGCACGTTCCCTCATAAAGTTTTTCTCAAGATTAAATTATATAACAGAGAAGCAATGTCCAATACACCATATGTGCTTGGTGAGGAATAATTGTTTTTTAAATGACAGTTATTGGAATATACTTACTAATTTTACTTATTCTTTGACCAGTGATGCCCAAACTTGGGCCCTACTCTAGACTAATTAGGTTATTATTTCTGACTGATGGTTCATTTTAGAATATGAACTCTCATCCATCTATCCCTTGTGATTCTTAGGATCAGACTAGTTTGGGACACAATCCTTTCGGGCTTTTGGTTCCTTTTTCCACCCCAAACTAGCCAATTACTTAAACAATTTGTTAAGGGCAACCCCATGCCTCTGCACTTTCTAGATCAGCCCTGCAAAACAAACTATTCTTTAAAAAAAAAATTATTTATTTATTCATGAGAAACAGAGAGAGAGAGGCAGAGACACAGGCAGAGGGAGAAGCAGGCTCCATGCAGGGAGCCCGATGCAGGACTAGAGCCCTACTCGGAGCTCGATCCCGGGTCTCCAGGATCAGGCCCTGGGCTGAAGGCAGCGCTAAACCATTGAGCCACCCAGGCTGCCCTATTCTTTATTTTCTCCTTGATCTGTAAAGTTTAGTGATGCTCTACCAGTACGTTAGATAAGCTTCAGCTCTGGTTCTCTCTGGCACCGAATTATAATTGGTTCAAAGCACACATCTAGGGGAAAGATTGTCTGAGTCCTTCACAATGAAATTGCTTTCCTTAAACAGGTGATGTGCTGAGACCCAGAACGTATAGCCTCTGCAGAGGCTCCCCAATCATCTGTCAATCATTTAAAAGTCAGTTCCAAATTTGCCTATTCCAGAAATTGGCACTAATTGCACTTGATTTCAACTACTTACACATTACTCTCAGAATTCCAATTGTGAGTCTATAAAAATAATTGGCTCTTGATCACCTGGCAAAGGGTCTTACTAATGACAGTTTAGTATTGTTCTTTAATTATACTGTGTAGTCCTCGAAGTCCGGGACTCTACCTGCCACGTATTAAGTGTGAATGAAGGATATAAGAAAAATAGAATTTATGCTCCCTGCCCACAAGGAGCATGTGATCCAGCTGAGAAGATATGCAGCTCTGCAACTATTAAGCAACATTTTCCAACCAGATGTAAATTATAGTGTCCTGAACTCAACAAGTGAAACAAATATTATGTTCAGGATTGTCATCAGCTCTTTAAGGAGACTCACACCTGAGTTTCATTTTTCTCTTTTGGAGGGCAAAGCATATCATCACAAATGTTTGCAGGAAAGGAAAACGATATTGTCTTTTAAACACTATCTCTGCCTAGAACTTGTTCCAAAAGTGTGTTGTTTCCTAATACCTGAACATATTATGCTTTAGTCTAGTGTTTTTCAACTACTGTGGCTTGTGGTTTATTACTAGGGCAAGAAATTTACTTGGAGGCCATAATCATCATTTTTAAAATATGAAGTAGAATAGAAAATGTCAGAGACAGTAGACTTAATAAAAAAAAGTCTATGAAAATTGTGATTTTTCTGCACATGTGCCAAGTCACAATGTAAAATGTCTTTCCCACCATGACCTGTAGTGGAAAAGAGGAATACTGTATCTGGTCAGCATCAAGGAAACTAAACAGGAAGTCCTAGTAAGACTACAGAAGATCTTGATGCTTGCAACGCATTTTTCCACTGAAGAGAATTACCTCATGTTGGAGTAATATTTTCTTCGCTAAGTTCAAAATCCTGGAGAACAAAATTATCAGTCACATTACTGCCAAATTCATACTGAAGACCTAGCTTACGTGAGTGGCCACAGGGGGCTTCCTAATATTTCACGCAAGAAGTGAATATTAACACAAGAAGTGTTAGAGGTTCATGCTACTTAGTTTCATGCAGAGCTAGAAAGGTCTAGCTACCTAGAGGTCTACAGGTCTCATCATGGTCAGCACTGCTCCAATAAGCTCTGGCAAGCTCACCTCATGACAGACTCTGGAGGAAAAGATCTGAAAGAGAAAGAACGCAGAAGTGTTCCTTCTGGCAAACTCACCAGTGAGGTACATCTCACTGCCTCGCCAAAGAGGCAGAACGAAACAGAAGTCCAGATGAGTGGTCTAGACAAGGGAGACTGAGAAGGAATAGCGGTAGAGGATGCTATTCTCCTGGAAGAACCCTCAGGAAACATGAAGCCATGGAAGTACAAAGGTTCTTTTTTTTGTTTTGTTTTGTTTTTTGTTTTTTTTTTTTAGTACAAAGGTTCTTTTTTTTTTATTTTTTTTATTTTTTTTTAGTACAAAGGTTCTTGATTCCCCTATGCACACTCCTCATTCTCGGAGAGTAGCATTTGAGATATCACTGCCTTGCCCAACTCACCTGCCATAGCTTCAAGAGTCTTATGGTCAACCTGAGTGAGGCAGGTCCACTGGGGTAAATAAAAATAGCTTATTGGGGAGCCCTATCCTCACCTTTAGAAACTATCTTACCTCATATGAACTACTCTTTCTTTGTGTGCCCTTCTAGAACCTCTTTGGGCAATTACCTTTTGTGTGTAGAAGACTCTGAATGGAGTCACCATATTGATTAAGTTAACTCCAAGGTCCTGCCTATAAAAATTTACTTCTTGAACCATTTCCTATCTCTAGCGATGCCCAGCCATATTACTTAATTAGCTCACCTGAGACTGTACAGGTAAATACAAATATATTTCAAAATAACAGAACACTGTTATATAAAAATGTCTCATATTTTTTTTTTTTAAGATTTTATTTGTTCATGAGAGACACAGCGAGGCAAGGATATAGGCAGAAAGAGAAGCAGGCTCCCTGTGGGGAGCTTGATGTGGAACTCAAACCCAGGAACCCAGGATCACCACTTGAGCCAAAGGCAGATGCTCAACCCCTGAGCCACCCAGTCGCCCCAAAATGTCTCACATTTTAACATAGTGCCCTTATTGATTCCCAGAAGGAATTATCAAAAATTAAACTTCAGGTCTTTTCTAAATAAATCAAGAATTAACAGAATTTAAGTGAATCAAAGGAAAATACGATTCGCCTTCTAAGTTCAAGAGAGATTTATTAAATTCCAAAAAGTATCCCTATCACCAAATTTTCATGGTCAAGTCATTCATAGCCAAAGGCAGCTCACTCTGATATCTGAGTTGAGTGAGGGTTTCTTAACTGCCTCCATCTTGGGCTGTCTTCCATCTGAATAAAATTCCTTTAAGCCTCAGAATTTGACCTATTTTGACCTCAATATTATGAGTCCGGATAGAAGCCACTCACTCCACATTAGTTCAATTAAAGCGTTATTTATTACATGGAATTAGAAATGTATACAACCATTTGTAGGGCTGCAAGAGATAAGATCAAAAGGCCACTTTCAGGAAATCTAGAAGTGTGACTCACAGGAAAGTCACCACAAGTGAAGTCAGGTAGGTAATTCTCAAAAGAACCCCCAGAAGCCACGGGAAACCACCACTGTGGTTCCCAGCTCCCTACTTTTCAACAGCTTCTCTTCCACCATCCACTTCACATTAATGCCTCTCATTGTCCAAAGGGAAGGGTCTAAAGACCACCCCCGTACTAGTCCTACATCCCAGGAAGTTCAAAACACAAGCAAAAACCATCTAGGCCTTTGAAGCTGTTATGCAAGCAAAACATTTTTCCTAGATACCTGTACTTGATAGAAATCTAGACCCTGTGACAGCTACCAGAAGAAACTCGATAGCATTCCACGGTTTAGTTGCCAATAAGTCCAGTACAAATATATGGAATTTATGGCTTGTGAACATGAAGTCAATTTCGAGAGCTCTCCATTCTGAGTTTCATGCACACATTTATCATCCTGGAGAATAAATGCACTTAGGATATCACTCCTTTGCTGCAAAATTTAGAAATTTTCTGTCTTCTTTGGGCCACCTTTCTTTCCTATCATACTTGAATTCCCATTTTGTATCATCTTTCGGCCTCTCTGCATTCAGTAACCCCGGGCTGAGCGCATCATGTCTTGTCCTAATCGCATAGCCTCCTTTCTAGCTTGAGACATGCTTTTTATTTTATTCTTATTTTTATTATTTTATTCTTATTTTTAAAAAAAGATTTTATTTATTTATTCATGAGAGACAAAGAGAGAGAGAGGCAGAGACATAGGCAGAGGGAAGAGCAGGCTTCCCGATGGGGGACTTGATCCTGGGACTCCAGGATGACATCCTATTTTTTTTTTTTTTTGTATATTTTTTTATTGGAGTTCAATTTGCTAACATATAGTATAACACCCAGTGCTCCCAGGATGACATCCTGCCAAAGGCAGACACTCAACCACTGAGCCACCCAGGTGTCCCTAAGACATGCTTTTTTAGAGCAGTTTTGGTTTACAACAAAATTGAGAGGAAGGTATAGAGATTTCCCACATACTACCCCTCCTCACCTGGGCATAGCCTCCCCATTATTAACATCACTCTCCAGAATGGTACCTTTTTTCCCCTGAGGATGAATCGACATCAACACATCACAATCATCAAAAATCTGTTGTTCCCCTGAGGATTTGCTCCTGGTGTTGTACATTCTATGAGTTAGGATAAAAGAATCGCGATATATACACTTTCCATCATTACAGTATCACAGAGAGTGTTTTCCCTGCCCTGTCCATCCTGTTTTATGATTTGCTATTATTACTCCTACTGATACCAAAAAGAAGCCCTATGAATCTGCCTCCTAGATTTTATTTGTTTTGTGTCATCCGGACAATCACCTCCAGCAGATGGCTGGAGTTTTGAGAGGCTATGTCCCCTCAACTCCTAGGCAGGCCCAATACTTTTGCCACGTGTCCTTCCTTGTGGCCTAGATTTTCCTCAGGTCTTTATCTCATCAGGTCTTGAATAACTCAGAAACTTTAATGTCAACAATAATATTTCCTTCTGCCTTAACTTTTTTGGAGCACCAGGGCATGTCTCTTGTGTTCTCTTTATCCTCGAATTCATTCCAGGGGGACTGTGTTTTGTTTTTGCAATTAAGTTAAACTTGTCCCTTTCTTTTTCTACCACCTGAAAAACTCACTCTCTTTGCTCGATCTGCCACTTTTCTTCTCAGACATTTATTTTTCTAACATACTCCTGTGGATTGAGCCTTGCTCACAACCACCAGCATGCCTGTCCCATAGGAAGCATGAATTTAATCAACTGCAAGTCTGCCAAAAGTATATACTTTTCAAACAAATGTGTCTACTTCCTCCACTCCATCCCCACATTGAATGATCCCACCCAGGATGCATTCTCTCATTAGATGACCTCTAACCTGGCACTGAACTTGAATACAAAGTAGAGTAAATCATAGGGCTTGAGTCCAGATCCTGGGACTAAACCACATGAGTTTGAAGTTTAGTTACTTTACATACTATACATATATTTTTGGGGGTAAAACATTTAAATTACTGTACCTCAGTTTCTTTAGATGTAAAATCTGATTATTAACATTCCTCCATGGTGAGGTTATTATAAATATCAAATAAACTGAGGTGTAAAATCCTGAGATTCGTTCATGATACATAGCAATAGGTATTAAGTGTTACCTTCCCTGTGCTTTCTTATTTATGTCCTTCCCAGGCATTCTACCTCAGAAGGCAGAGGAGAGCACCTACAATCACTGGAGCCCCTCCAGATATGCCAACCAATGCCTTAAACGTGACACTCTGGTCTTCTGTTATATACCTATCCAGCTAGGTAACAGCTGACTCAAGCTCTAAGGAACAAAATATTTGCAGCCTTCAGGATATGCCTCTCCCTGATTTTCTGGACCCAGGCTCCTTCTGGGAGAATCATTCAAGTGAACTTCTGGAGATCTTGCCACACTTCCTCTGATAGTTTTCTCTGAACCCCAACCACCATTTCTGATCAAGTAACAACTAAAATACTCTTCCCTAGGGCCCCTGGGTGGCTCAGTTGGTTGAGCGTCTGCCTTTAGCTCAGGTCATGGTCCCAGGGTCCTAGGATTGAGCCCCACATCAAGCTCCCTGATCCGTGGAGAGCCTGCTTCTCCCTGTCCTTCGCTCAACTCATGTGCTCTCTCGCTCTCATTTTCTCTCTCTCTCAAATAAATAAATAAATAAATAAATAAAATTTTTTTAAAAATGCTCTTCCCTAATCTCATGTGTAAGGAGAACTAAACCCAGGTGCTTCACCTTGCCCCTTCCTATTTGCCCAGACTGACTTCTAAGGTCCTGTTCATATTGGGCTACCCTCTCCTATAAGACCTTGACATTGCCCTTAAGAAAATCCCTCTCTCCCCCTTACTTAAACTACCTTCATTTCTCTTTCATTCGCCCACTGATCACGTTCTGATCATTTTTTTCTAAGATTTTATTTATTTATTCATGAGAGACACAGAAAGAGAGAGAGAGGCAGAGGGAGAAGCAGGCTCCATGCAGGGAGCCCGATGTGGGACTCAATCCCGGGTCTCCAGGATTATGCCCTGGGCCAAAGGTGGCGCTAAACCGCTGAGCCACCCAGGCTGCCCATAGTCTGATCATTTTTAAAGTGATCCCATTACTCCTTGTTACCCAAACAAACTTGGTTCCTGAGGACAGAAGATTCCTGGCACAGACCTTTTTAATCTACCTTCTTAGCTTTGGGTTTGAGAACATTTCATTAGGTGGCTTCTCCACCCTGAGCAAAGATAGTCCGTTCTTTATTTAACAAGGGCTCCTCTGCTGGGGGGCTGCCCACTGATGGAATCACTAACCCTCTGAGTCTGGATCCAGTCCCCTGAGGGCAATGGGTGTGGTGCAGCTCTTTGGAGGCGAACCACGTGAAGACATATTTTGAGCCTTCCATGCTTTCATCCCCTGACACTAAATGAAGACTGGGGAGAAAGATTGACTCAGATTCCTACCTGTGCCTGCTATGAAGCTCTGTTGCTCACATGGAACCTAACTGCCCTGAAATGTAACATCCTAGCTTAAAGACCTTGATGGAAAAAAGAAAAACTGTGATGAAGTTAAAATCCTTTCCACACAAGCAGCACCTAGAGAGCCTGCACAGGGATATCTGACAAAAGGGCTCTCTTTTTCCAAGCCCTGCTAATCCTTTTCTGGCCTCACCTACAATATTAGGCCCAGTGTGATTCATGGGCAGCGACAGTGACATGCACCTTCAAGCCTGGACAGCCAGCTTACTGGGGTCTGTCCCAGCTAATAACTGGCTGCATCACTGGAAAAAAAACAGCCACATATCTACTGCCTCAGTATACCAAGGCACAACGTTGCAAGACCTAAATCTATTAAGTGCAAATAATTAAGTCTCCCAGCTGTCCCATCAGAAGCAAAGATTAACACATGCTATTCTGGTCCCTAAATATTAGCTCCTGTGTCCATCTCTCAGAGTTAATGGACTGTGTATCGCCCCTTTCTTCTCTTGGGACTCTCAGTAAATAACATTCGGTAGCCATTGAACACAGATGAAGATCAAAATATTACCTTCTTACTGATAAAACCCAAGCTGAAGGATATGGCTTATGTGTGCATTTTCCTAATTCTTCACTCTCTATACTTAGTCACGTGGTCACGGTGAGCTGGGCCACCACAGGACACCCCTGCAAAAGCCTCCTGACCTAAGAAGCTTAGCACGTACAGAGAACAGAGCAGAACCCAGACTTTCCATGGGCAGGCAGCTTCAAAGAGAGAAGCTGGAATTACCTTGTAGTCTTCCAACTTGCCAGTCAGAGAAATCCCATGAGAAGGCACAAGTCAGCCGGAAAGCGGGAAGGGCCAAAGGTATGAGTCTGTAAGAAGTTCCCTCGTGGGAACATGAGGCCAGATTAACACTTTAGATTTGGCTTTTAAAGACTTGCCTTAATATTACAGAACTAAGAAGCTAGGTAGAGAATTGTTCACCAAACCCCAAGAACTTTCCCGATATTCTGGCCCAGTAATTAAATGTAAATAATGTGGCTAAAGGCAGGTTACCCGTTTGTTGAGCACTGCAATGTCTGTAGTATGGCAAATAAGTCACATGGACCATCTAGAGCTAATGCTGGTTTTTATTCCTGCCCATCTGTAAGACTTCTCTTACTTTATAAACGATAGTGTTTTCAATTTAAGTTAGAAAATAGACCCATGGGATTTTTAACAATAGCTTTCCTGCATATTTTAGTAAGAATGCAATTCGTATGTAACATTTTTGAGATTCTTCTCAAAAGGAGTACAATATTGTACAGAAGCACAATATTGTTTCCTGTAAGTTTAGAGCTTTATACAGTGGCTTTTGTTCTAATGAACTATATTTATTTCTAGAGGTAGACGAATAGGCACATGCAGTTTATAAATCGTGATTTTGGAGTGGCCCTTGTGCCTGTGAAGTTTTGACTGTCTTGGCAGGAGACTGAACTTGACTAAGTTGATGGGATTCACTTTTTCTTTATTGTTAGCACACAAATGGAAGCTCAGCTTTCTTGAAATAAGTTAGAGGCATCGATAATCCCAACTACCTAACTCAATTACTATTTTCATGTTTGTATTTTCCCTTCTAGACTCTCCCTCTATTATGTTCTTTCTCAAGAAAATAAATTAGTCTGATGTACCTTTTCTCTAAGAGTATTCATTTCGCAGCTGAAACCATTATAATAATCTGTATTTGAATTATACACAAGCTGATTTGAAGATATTCTCTACCACATATGGCTGGTAGGATCAGATATGACTGGCGTGTTTCTTTTTCAATAAACTTCTCTTCATTCAGGCTGTCTCGTGAATTATTCGGGCTCCTTAGGGACCTCAAGTGCTAGTTGTGATTAATGTCCAGTTGAAGCCCTTCTCACACCATCTCTTTCATCTTCATGGGAGAGTACGTGAAAAGGTACATCAACATCCCTACCACGTAGGAGTCATTCCCCCAAGTACCATCATCTGGCACTGAGCCTTGCAATGAATGAACTTAGGTCAAAATATTGTGTTTAATTTCATTTGTGCCATCCGATTAGTCTTTAATACGTAAAAATAACTCTAAGTTGAGGATTTCCTTTAAGTGAAATATTGAGTAGGTAAAAGTGGATCTAAAGTCTCAATCACCTATGTGTGCCCAGACCAGATTGCTTTTTCCTGGGGACTTTACTATAAAACAAGTCACAAACAAGGTGATTTTGTTAAAAGGATGGGGGTCTGTTCAAAGGCACATACAAGTTCAAAACGAAAGTATCTAAAAGATACCTTCTGGGCTCCCCGTTGTTACCAAGGTAATCTCAGGCAAATCACAAAATAGTGAGGGGTGAAAGGAAAGGGGGAGCAGAGGAGAATGAGAGAGAAAGAAAGAATGACAGCTTGCTACTTTTAGGTTAGCAGGCTAGCGGTGCTCCTCTCTCAAGAGCCCAGAAAGCTCTCTCTTCCTTAGGTAAGACAGTTGGCAAAATAGCTCCTGTGTAAATCCTACCCTCACGCCCTGACCGGTCCCGCATTAGTCTTACCATCCTGTGTAGTGGTTGACGGATGCCGCTGTGCTGTTCTATCTGACCCACTGTTGGAATAAATTATCATCACGGTCCTGTTAGCAGGCCCGGGACAAGATAGTGCTATGACAGGTGTAATACAGGAATAATGTAGGCCCAGGTGTAAATAATTAAAGTTGTAATTCAAGCACAGCTTACCAGTGACATCATTTATCAATGTCACTAGAATCCTTCAATGAAATTACAGCTTTATATGTAGAATTTAGATGTACACCGTTTGTTGCACTACATGAAGAATGTTCCCATTAAACGTAGGTGCCGGATATACTAACATCAAGGGACAGGACTCGATTCGAGTAACTGAGCGCCAGTTCTCTTTACTTCTTCCACCAAAGTGAGCTCATATATTGCTTACTTCTAGACTCAATGAATATGACCTTAGTTTAAAAATGATTGTCCCCTTTTCGGAGGGCAGGGCAGAGAACAAAAAGTGAGAGTAAAAAGGTGAAGAGGCCAAGTGGTGGGCACGGATGAGTTAGTGGGTTGAAAAATAAAAGCTGATGTCAGGTTGCTACTGTGTATTGGAAGTTACCTTTACTTGCATTCATATTTTTGTCAAGACTTACATCTTACTGGATTGGGGAAAATGTCAAAGGAGATAGTGGCTTTCTGTTAACAAATATTGTAAAGTGAGTAAATTATAAGAATGTATGATATATTATGCCAGAACATGGCTATTTCAAAATAGCCTTGGTATCACACACAATCAGAACAAAAGAGAGAGAGAGAGAGAGAAATAGCAAGTTGGAAAACAAATTCTTCTAAATAGAGTTGAAGGGTCAGGTCTAGGCTTGTCAGTTTTTACTAAGCTTTATAAATACTAGATGCTTAGCCCCCATAGACTGTTTCAGCAGAAACTGATCTTGAAAAGGTGCAAAAGTCATCCACACTCTTTCAATCTCTATCCCTCTCTATTTATTCTTCTGCCTCTTGATGTCCCCAAAAAAGAGTATCTTGGGCATACCTCATGCAGAGAGAATCCATACATGTTTATAGAGATTTAATAAGACAAAATTAAAGTAGTATGATGTATATACGACTGTCTCTAATTTTCTGGAGGACAATTTAGTATCAAAAGCTTTAGAAGTATGCCTATCTTTTGCTTCTCAGAAATTCTACTTCTAGAGATCCATCCCAAAGCGAAGGTGCACACTAATGTCGGTCATTTGCAGTAGTCTTTATAAAAGGAAAAATTGAGAACAATGTAAATGGTTGACAGTAAGAAGGTGGTTGTTTAGGTTATGACAAATCTACCCACCGAACCATTTGCAGCCCTAAATGATTGTGCCATACCTGCACAAAAATATCTAATGTCATGAGAAAATCTTTGTAATGTATGAAGGGATGAAAAGCGGGTTAAAAACAGTTTGTAGAGTATGATCTTACCTTAGTCTGTTTGGGCCACTATGGCAACATGCCATTGACTGGCTGGCCAAAGCAACAAACCCTTGTTTCTCACAGTGCTGGTAGCTGGGAAGTCCAAGAACAAGACACCACCAGATTCAGTGTCTGATGAGGAACGGCTTCCTTGTTCTTGGACAGCTGTCTTCTTGTTGTGCCCTCACACGCCAGAAGGCTCAGAGAGCTCTCTGGGGTGTCTTTTATAAGAGCGCTAATCCAATTCATGAGGACTCCACCCTCGTGACCTAATCACCTCCCAAAGGACCCATCTCCTAATACCAACACACTGGGGATTAGATTTCAACATATGAATGGGGGAGGTGGAACATAAACATTTCAATTCTGCAAAAGAAGCTACATACTCAGTATACAATTTTATATACACAGAAGGACTTCAGAAAAACTGTCCTTAAATTTAGGGATTATGAATAATTATAGAATCGCAGTAACTTAATGAACAATGTTTTCTATGCCAGGCACGCTTCCAAGTGTTTCACATGCACTATTTAATTTAATAGAATTCTTCAAACAACTAAGAAGATGGGCTTTATTGTCCCACTTAGAAGATGAAATCAAGTACGCAGAAATTCAGAGGCCTGTTCAAGGAAACAGGAGGTGGAGCCTTACCCTCTATGCCAAGAACACACTTTTAATTACTATATTATAACAACATCCCAATTTTTGTTCATTTAGGTTTTATATCTTTGTCCAAAATTTCCAGGGTAAATATGCATTATTTTATGACCCAGAAAACTATCTAATTAGATCTTATTAAAATCGTATTAGATATTGTAAAGGAAAAGAGAAAATCTCCTAAATACCAGAGAATAATATTTCTATTTCAAGAAATAGATGTTCTGAAACCAAATTGCTGAATTGGAGTTTCCTTAAATTTTCTTTTGAGTTTTGGTAAAACCATGTAACTGATGAAATATAACAAATGACACCATTTCTGCTTTACTAATCACCTTTTTATTTTTTTTATAGAGATGATCAACCCACCCAAGAAACATGATGTTTCCATAATATTACTGTGTCTGTGCTTGCCTGCCATCCTTCCCCTTTATTTTCCCTTTCCAAAGAAGCCTATACACCTCATGGAGACCCATAACAACTTGTTCTCCCTATAAACAAGGAGAGAAGAGAGCACAGAAAACACCACCATTGTAAAATTAAGCTTATCATCCTTCTTTCAAAAAGAATTGGTCACAATTTGCTTTGTTGGAGCAATCTGTCCCCTGTTACAGATTTATATTGCTCTGTGGGACTGTGTTAGAAAAACATTATTATTATTAGCAGTAGTAATACTTGGCAGCCAGTCAGCACATTTCATCAAAGACTCCAAGAGCTTAGCCATCAATCAAACTTGCCTTGGTGTGCTCCTGGGAGGAGGTGGTATTATTTCTGTTTGGAACAGAGGTTAAGTGACTTGCCCAAGGCCTTGAAGCTAGTGAGGTTCAGAGTTGGGAATTAAACCCTGGAGACTTGACACCCAGCATCCCACTCTCCTTCCTAGAGCACATTCCCTCTGCCTGTCTGAAAGATGTAGGGATAAAGAAAGCATCTAATAGAAAAATGTCCTGCTCCCCAGCATGTGTTCTTATGCTCAAACTCTTCTGGCATTAAAACAGAAAAGCACAAGTGATTTCCTTCAGAACCTTAGCTGGTACTTCTCAGTTTTGGCACTTGTTCCATTCATTCCTTCATCAAATATTTGCTTAGTGCTACCATGTGTTAGCAACAATTCAATTGTTGTGAGAGATACAGCCATGACCTGCAGGGAGTTTTTAGTCTAGCAGGAAAGAATAATAAAAAGACCACTGGGATACTGAGCAATGTTGCTTACTATTTGCTACTGTGTCATGATCCACGTTTGAAATCTAGATTCTGGGATCCCTGGGTGACGCAGCAGTTTAGCGCCTGCCTTTGGCCCAGGGTGTGATCCTGGAGACCCGGGATCGAATCCCACGTCAGGCTCCCGGTGCATGGAGCCTGCTTCTCCCTCTGCCTATGTCTCTGCCTCTCTCTCTCTCTCTGTGTGCCTATCATAAAAAAAAAAAAAAAAGAAAAAAAAAGAAATCTAGATTCTGTTTGTATTATAGATTTTAATTGTGCAACGTCTGTATCATAGCAATCTAAAGGACATAAACATATATATGAATATAAACCTCAAATTTGGTACTTTACTTTTAAATAAAGTACAAATAGGTGATAGTCATTCTCTATCATATTTTAGGAGTTACTAAAAAATTTTAGAATTACAACATGATGGCTGACAGGCAAAATAATTTTCTGTCACTCTCCTTTGCTATTATAAAAAATAACTATTACGTTTAAAAATCTGTTATTGGACTTGAGTTCAATACTTTCTCTCAGAAGATGCAGTAGAGTGCAGTATTCCTGGTGGTAGTTGAAAAGTTCTGTGTTTTCATTGGGGGATGGTTTCATGGGTATATACATTTGTCAAAATTCATCAACTTGTGCACTTAAAATGTTCACATGCATTGTATTGGATATGAAATTCATCTCAACGTTTATTGAAAAAATCTGCCGCAAATATAACATTCAGGAAATATAACTTTTTTGAATTAATGACTGAACCTAATTTCTTTTATTTTTATTTTTACATTAAGTTTTAAATTTTAATTCCAGTATAGCTAACATATAATGTTATATTCCTTTCAGGTGTACAATGTAGTGATTCAACACTTACATACAACACCCAGCACTCATCACAACAAGTGCACTCCTTAATTCCCATCACCTATTTTACTCATCCCCCTCAACTTCCCCTCCAGTAACCATCAGTTTGTTCTCTATAGTTAAGAATCTGTTTCTTGGTTTTTTTCTCTCTCTCTTTGTTCATTAGTTTTTTAAATTCCATATATGAGTGAGTTCATATGGTATTTGTCTTTCTCTGACTTAGCATAATACTCTCTAGCTCATCTATGTTGTTGCAAATGGCAAGAGCTCATTCCTTTTTATGGTTGACTAATATTCCATTGTGTGTGTGTGTATGTATATATATCACGTCTTCTTTGTCCATTCATCTGAATCTAATTTCTAATATTAAAATAACATCATAATGCTTTTTGCCATAAGATGAATTTAGAGTTAATACAAGCAAAGATTGACTCTTTATCTTTTTATACCCTCTTCTGTATGTGGGTTTGAAAGAGAGGAAAAAACTCTCATGATGACATATGGGACTTTTCAGTCTAGTGTGCTTGTCTACACTACAATTTTCACCATCTGTATACTTGTACTTTGTTTTGACATAACAGATAAACCCCAAACTATTTCTATTAACCTTTGTTTTATGCATTCCATTGTTTTACATGACTACATTTTATATGATCCACTAATTGTTTCTTTTTTTTTTTTTTTTTTTTTGAAGTTTTTACTATGCTCTCTTTTATCACTCTGGAGTAAAATTAATCTTTAGTCAATTTAGTGTTTCTTTTTCCTCTGGTGTTATGAACCCTAAATTCTGGGAAGCTTCTTTCCATAATTGCCAAAGCACAGAAAAAGGCAACTGCTGGCATCCAATGAGATGTCCTCATTCCTGCTCTGTTTGCTCTTGTTGCATGCTCCTTTATTTTTGACTATAAGATTTCTCCATCCTCACTCTTCCCCTGGCATGGGAAACTCAGCAGGACTACCTACAGACTTTACAGTGTCCAAGATATTCTTTGGCCACATTGGGATTATTCTACTGTTCCCATGTAATGCTAAACAGATGGTAAACTATGTGAGGCTATTTCGACTCCAGAGGCTTAGGCCTATACCACAAATTAAATCCCTCGAGTAGCTAGATGGGTAAAGAGGTAGCAGAGGTAGGTGGATGGTGGAGACCATGATGATCTGGAGAACAACTTGTCCTGTTGGAAGAGGAGAGTTTTTTTCAGTTCTAGTGAAATATTTCTATGTGCAAATGTGGACTGATGTTCACAGATCTGCTGACTTTTCAAGAAAGTAGATGTAAGGTTTGAATGTGCACCTTGTCAGCAGCAGGCTATATCTAGGATGTAAACAGCCATAATCATTTTCTATTGCTGTTTTAAGAAATTATCACAGACTTGGTGGTGTACAACAGTATGAATATATTATCTCACAATTGAGTAGCTGAGAAGTCTGCCATAGATCTCATTGGGCTAAAATCAATATGTTGACAGGCTATGCTCTTTTTTGAAGATGCTCAGTGATTCTATTTCCTGGCTTTTTCTAGCTTCTTGAGGTTACCCACACACCTTGGCTCATGGCTCCCTTCTTCTGTCTTCAAAGCCAGCAATATCATACCTCTCTGGCCCCTTCTCTGTTGTCACAGCTCTCAGACTACTGCTCGGAAAAGCTTTCCACATTTAAAGACTCCTATGATAGATTGGACACATATGGGTAATCCAAGATAATCTCCTTATCTCAAAGCCCTTAACTTTAATCAAAACTAAATTTCCTTTTGCCATGTAGATTAGCATGGACAGATTCCAGGGATTAGGATTGTGGCACTGGGGGGAGGGGTCATTATTCTGCCCACCATAGGTGTCAATTGTGACCTCTGACCTAAACATTCTGTGAAATCTCTCTACTTTGAGGGTTCTTTCTACTCCTTAGAAAAAGGCTATTAGGCTTAAACTATTTAGATTTCCTGGCCTTACCAACCTGCTGTCACTCTTCTGCAAGGGATTTGTGTGGAGTGAGTTTGAAGGCACCAGCTCCCCAGTCTTGGGACCTGGGAGTGCTCATTGCTTCCTTGCTGACTCTCCCATTCCAGGAGGGGCTTCAGTCTTGGGGAGCAGGGCAAAAGTCTTACTCTGGCTTCCTATGAGGGTTCTAAATCCCTAGTGACTCAAGGCTAGGCTTTTGAAAGCTTGTTTCAAAGAAAGTCACAGTTTGTTTTTGTCTGAAGGCTATGGATGTTACAGAGCAGCAAGGTTTGGCTGCCCTAATGAAAAGATCATCAAGCAACAGAAAATACTAAGGGGACAAATCAGTTAAAATTTTATTATTTGTAGAGAATTTTATTTGCCTCTATTTTCTTTAAATGTGAGATTTGTACATATATGTTCAATAATAAGTAGACAACACTTAACTATTGAAGATGGATTAAAAAAAACTAGTAAATATGTGCCCTGAAGGTTCTTTGTTTTAATTGTAAAAGGTGTAGTTTATGTTCAATTTTCTGTTCTGCTTGAATAAGATGTTTAATTATCATGAGTCAAAAATAACATATGAAATTTATTTTCCCATAGTTTATGCTATTATGTTAAACTTAAAGTCTCATAGAAAATAATAAATCCATCATCTTAATTCCTTAGAACAGGGTAATTTTAAATAAATTAATATTATTTTCTTATTTCCTTTTAATATTGGAAGCTCTATTTGCAATCTTTCCAATCTCCAATTTGCTGAAAGTCAATATTACTACTAACACTACCTTTAGGATGGTTAGTGATTAGAGAACAAGATTCAATATTTTATTTCAATTGCAGTTACTTATGAGTGTGTGAAAATGCATTCAACCTCATTAATAATTAAAAGAGGCAAATTAGAACAAGGGCATATCATTTTCACTTGTTTGATAAAGAGTTTTCAAAAGATAATAAAATTCCAATTGTCTATTGTGTAAAATAAATGATGAAATTATTTATTTTGCAAGTCATTATGACAATAAATATTATAAAAGTTTCAAAATGTATGTATTGGTTACAGTGTCAGTTAGGTCCCTGAACACCTAACAGCTTAATACCATGGAGATTTATTTCTTGTATGTCTAAGTATTGGGTCAGTGACCATGTGAGTAGAGCACTTCTCCACATAGTCCCGCTAGCACTCAGGCTAACAGAAGGCTCACCAACTTTATTTTTTTTTTTTTTAAGATTTATTTTATTTATTTGGGGAGGAGGGAGAGGGAGAGAGAGAGAATCTCAAGCAGACTCCCTGCTGGGCATGGAGCCCAATGCAGAGGATGGGATCTGTGACCAGGTTCCAAACTGAAATCAAGAGTCAGATTCTCAACTGAGCCACCTAGGCACCTCTTACCAACTTTAAATACAGGGCCTCCAAAGTTCTCCCAAGGAAGACTGTTGCTCCAAACAAGTGAGAAAAAAAAAACGTCTAGAGAAGTATGCTTAAGAGGTTTGTTTGTATGGGTCACTATTGCTCTGACAATCATGGACTGAAACTCGTTCTCATGTTCATATACAAATGCAGTGTAGACAGGGAAATGTAACCTGGCTGTGTCCAAGATGAAGAGGAGAAGATGGGTTTTGGTAAGCAGGCCAAATTCTCTAGTGATGCATAATACTTGCTCCAGCATTTCTGCATTTATCCTGAGAAACATAAAGTTCAATCTTTGAACTACAAAGTTGCTTATTAAAGCAGTGTTTATAGAGGTGAACCATTGGATACTATTTGAACTCAGCAATCTTGTACTGATTAAAAATACAGAATGATGGGGATCCCTGGGTGGCTCAGTGGTTTAGAGCCTGCCTTTGGCCCAGGGCGTGATCCTGGAGTCAAGTCCCACGTCGGGCTCCCTGCATGGGGCCTGTTTCTCCCTCTGCCGTGTCTCTGCCTCTCTCTCTCTCTCTGTGTGTGTCTCTTGTGAATAAATAAATAACATCTTTAAAAAAATACAGGATGATGTATATATCATCAGAAAGAATGGAATATTGTACAACTAGAGCATCAAACAGTGCTACAGATAAATATTGAACTATTCACATAGAAATCTATATGTGATATACCATTAATTTTAACAACCAGATCATGAATAATGAATGTATGGAGTTTGAACTGGTTTTCATAACAACATAGACTTATTGGGTGAATAATATTCACCAAACCTATCATAGCAGTTACCTCTAGATCTTGGGACAATAGATGTTTTTACTTCCTTTGCTTTGCATATTTGTTGCTTCTTCTTCTTTTCATTTCTTCAAAATTCCCTTGTATTTATTTTGTGGCCTTTTAGATGAATTATTAAAGTTGGCCCCACTGTAAAAATATCTAGGTACATCTTGCAATACAAAAGTGATGTCTTTCCATGGGTTATTTTTCACCATTACTTTTATTTGTTCTGCATAGGTTACACAGACAGCTTCACCTAAGAACCACATCCGTAGCTGGTTACCCGTTTGCTCCAAGTCTCTCTGCTTGTGAGCACAACCATGAACTATGCAGACAACATTTGCACATGGCGGGCTACGTCACCACACTTTTCATCTGGCACAGTGACTGAAAGTACTTCCAGACTGTTCTTTTGACTTGAGCTAACTTGTTCATATGATCAAAAACAGAGTGTGTCTTCTGTAAGTAGCCAAAATGATCGGATATCTATTGGATGATGGAAAGCAAGTGCTTCCAGGGGTTTGCAAGCTTTCTTGAGTGTAGAACGTAACTAATTTTACAGTAAATTTCCAATTAAATGTTGGTTGGCTTCTTATTAAAGTGTCCCGGCTTTTAATTTTCACTATCAGTGTGGTCGTTTGTATAGAAGTCTGATTTAGTAAATCAGAGGAGAGTCCCTGTTTAATGTTTTCAATTTCTTTCTTGGAAAAACTGCTTTAGAGCACAAGTATATATTTAAAACTGAAAACATTAGTAATTTAAAAATCAGAAGCCTTGGAGAGCAATAGCTTAAATAGCCATTTTGAGGATCTATTAACATTAAATCATTATCCTATCTTGCAAAGAACAATTCCCTGCTAAGTTATAAAGATTAGCAAATGGGGTTTTGATGGGGTAGTGCCCCATGGTAACTCTCCCTGAAGCTTCATAGGGCCCCCATGTGTACTCAGCTCAAAGGCTCATGACTAAGGGGCTGTATCAGGGCAGAGATCCAGACTCTATTCACTTCACCAGGCTGTGCACCCTTGTGTGAGGCTGTGTCTGTCTAAGCCCTTGAAGGAGAACTATCCATAGTAGCACACAGGCTCTGGTTTTTTTTTTTTTTTTTTTTTTCGTCCTGGGTGTCAAGTGTGAAGCTGCAATATACTTTATTAAGCTTTTTTCACAGTTAGAATCAAAAGATTTCTCAGTACAGCATTAAAGGTTAGGATGAACATGAACCACTTATTGACTAGGCCAGGATGTTTGTTCGTTCAATCATTCATTCACTCATCCATCTCTTCATTCAACACATATGTACTGGTTTCTTATTATATGCCAGTCATTATACTAAACTCAAGAGATGCAAAAGTGAACCTAGGGGACCCAACCTTTGAGGAACTTACAATCTCACGGTGGCATCATTTGAAAAATTAGCAGGTAACAGAAGCATGGACAAGCCTGGCTCATGAGAAATTGCTTGCTTCACAATGTCTAGATGACAGAAAAAGTTCCTTGGGGTTAAGAACTTGGCATTATCCTAACTGAGTTCTAAGGTTTTTGGAGCACAGTTGTGAGTAAGAAACCCCTCAGGCTTAAGTATTATCTAAATAATGTCCCTGGTTCCTTTTCAACCCTTTACCCCCAACATCCTCATCTCTGTTTTATTTAGCTTGAAACTCAGCCAGTGAGCTTTCAGGTGAATCTTTAGCTCATCCAGGCACTGAGTAAGCTCTAAAGCTGCTCTGTCAGAATAGATGAAAAGGAGATGTAGTGCAGAGTATCACTTTTGTTCTGATGATATTCCAATATTTGCATTGAGAGAACATAAATATTTTTAATCAGAATTCAGAAATTCCTTGTGCCCAGCCTGAGTTTTATAGGAATACCCAAAGAAACTTGGTAAAAGTATCTTACAGAACCAGTGGAAGAAGATGGATTGATCTTGGCTGGAAAGAGTTGAAAGAAAAACTGTGAGCTAACCTAGGTCATGTATTTCCGGGCATTTTTTTTTTTTTTAGGTATATATGATTCTATAAAATTGAATCTGATGAACTCTTTTTAAAGTGACTTCTAAAGAATAATTCTTTCTTGTGCAAAATAGAAAAGATCCATTTTTTCCCTCCCTTAGACATGAGTGTAACAAGTAAAACAGAATGCCAAAATATTCTAGTTAAAATGTACGATGTCAGAGATTGAGCTTCATGGCTATTATGCTAGAGCAGCATGGTACCGAAGAACAATGGACTGGAATGAAGTCTTCCAGGCACAGTCTAATTTTTTTGAGCACAGCACTTTTCTTAGCACTAATTTCCCTGATTGACAGCAATATCGGCAGTGGGAAGGAGTTTATGGGTATCATTAATGACAAGCAATGGAAGCTTTTAGATATTTTCTTTTTTGTAAGAAACGTTATGCCTTTCAAACTAATATGGTTTGAGGACCTTTACTAAGATGAGATTCAGAGGACTTAAAATGGAAATCTAACATGCACCATTATGCCAGGATGCAGAGGCAGTTTTACAACTTTTCTGAGGCTAGGTGGGTGGCAGTTTATCAACTGGAAACATGACAGAGATGAGGGACCATCGTGGAAATATCTTGCTTTCCCCTTCATTTATGATTGGTTCCTCAGACAAAGATCTCCTTGATGTTGGTGGTGCTGGGTCAGTGTTAAACACTGCACTCAACCTGATTCTTGGCAAATGAGTTACAAACAGACCAAAATGATGTACTTCAATTCCAGGAGATTACATTAATGTTACCATAAATGGAAAATCAAATTGTCATTGCCTTAGGGGAGTAGGGAAGAAAAAAAAACTATTTATACCAGACACATCATAAAATTAAGTTACCTCAGAGAAAATATGAATTACTTGAGTCCCAAGAGAAAACCATTAAATATAAGCATATGCAAAGACAGTTTTGACTATATCAGAAATAAAATGAACTCAGGATCTGCTTGGGCCATCACCCAAATGTAGTGTTGCTAATGGTGGAGCAGCCCATTCCTGAGAGACCAAGGACTGCAGAAAATTTGGGGACAAAAGGAAAGAATGAGGGGATGGGAGAGGAGGTTCCAGGAACACCTGCATTAAGCACCATTTCCCTTTGCCTAACTCCAATTCTGATTACATCAGCCATTTGAGAAGACTCAAAGCCCAAGAATTTGATAAGGAAATAGACTAAAAAATTAAACCTGCATGTTAACTGTGTACAGATTTGCTAGCACAGAGAAATAGAATGGGAATATATGTATGTATATATATCTCTCTCTCTCCATATATATATTTGGAGAGAGAGAGAGAGAGAGCATCTTTCATAAGTTATCTCAGCTTGTTGAAGAAAAATTGTAGTAGAGAATTGACATCCATGGAAAAGGCCTATTTCAGAGGAAAAGCATTGTTGGCATTCTCTGCTTTGTTACTGTAAATGTTTAAACTATTAGTTGCTCTGCTGAAGTGAAGAGGTTATGCTCCAAACATACAAATAGGGTCAGAGGAGAACTCAAATATGGGCTTTCTTTCTTTAGTCTCAGGCAGGTCCTTTAGCCTTTGTCAATTTCAGCTTTCTACGTAGCTCGTTGGAAAACTATCCAACCTCCCTCACCAGAACTGCTAATAGCCTAGGAATACTCATGCCATCTTCAGAGGTCATAGATACTGGGGGACAAAGCGAGAGTCCGTACACTTCCAAGAGTGATCAGGTAATGTTTGAGATGCTAGTCTAAACCCTAGGGGCATTGTCTTATTGGCCCTGGGCATTCTGCACTCTGTATTCTTGTGCACTTGCAGAGGCGAGTTTTGAAATCTCATAGCAGTTTCCTACTGAGTTGTTATCAAATGTTGAAAGTTCTTTCTACATGTAAATATGTTCTGAGACTCAGCCAAGGCAGTTACATTTTATCCATGTTTTCATTCTTTGAGATAAATTTTAAGAACAAACACTATAGTAGGCAGTGTGTTTGATAAGGGACTAGAAGAGAAAATGCATTGCCCAATCTTCAAGGACATAACAATCTAATAGAGGACGCAGATACAGAAATAAACATTACCGTGTAATGTGATCAGAGCTATAAAGGATCACGTGAAGTATTTTCAGAGTACCAAGGATGGGAGTAAGAGACTTGCTCTCAGGAAGTTGAAGGAAGCTGCACAGAGGAAGCTGCATGGACATTGGAACTGGGTTTGAAGAGTGAGGTAGACAGTAGGCATGGGAGCAATGTGAGGGATGCTCTTATATGGGGTTAAAGGAAGAACACAGGCCTGATGAATGAAAAACACGGTGTGTTTACAATCATTAGAGATTTTTAATGTGTGAAATGGAGAGTGATAAAGAAGAGATTGGAAAGGTAAGTTGGTCCTGAGCTTAAATGCGCTTTGAAGGAAATTCTAATGCCAGCTCTCAGCCTTTTAGCTCATTGTGGAATCAATTCAGTGACTCACTTTCCCAAGACTTCACTCTTGCAGTTATATTATTTCCTTTGAAACATATTTATTTTTTTTAAAAAAGTTCAGATTTCTTCTGAATCATCTATCAACATATATACATGTACGAACATTTACTCTCTAAATAAAAATTCTTTCCTAATGTGAGATTTTCCTGTACTCATCTGTCCTAACTACTCTCTATATCTGTCCATAGTTAAATTTACCTTACAGTATTTCCCCAAATTACTTCTTTTATAAATATTTTAGCCTTTACCTGCTGCAATGGTTAATTTTACATGTCAAATTGACTAGGCCACAGGGTGTGCAGATATGTGGTCAAACATCATTCTGGGTGTGTCCATGAGGTTTCTGAATGAGATTAACATTTAAGTGGATTGACCCGGTAAAGCAGATTGTCCTTCCTAATATTGGTGGGCCTCATCTAGTCAGTTGAAGGCCTGAAAAGAACAAAAAGGCTGACCCTCCTGTAAATAAGAAAAATTCCTCCACCTGACTGCCTTTGAACACAGTCATCAGATTTTTCCTGCCTTCACTTTCTAAGAAACATCAGTTCTTCCTGGGTCTCAAGCCTTCTATTAGACTAAAACTACACCCTGGGGTCTCCCACGTGTCCAGCTTGCCAACTCACCCTAAATAAATATCTTGAGACTTGACAGCTCTCGTAATTGTGTGAGTCACTGTCTATTGGTTCTGTTTCTCTACAACCCTAATATGCAAGCTAAAACTCTGAGTCTCTGTTTCTTCATTTTTATAATGGAGATAACAATTATCTACCATTGGGTTTGTTATAAGAAAATACTATTAAAATGTCTACATGTTTAATATATGTATTTATAGTGCTATGAATCTGTTGAAAATAGTTGCAAGCTTTTTTTTTTGTATTTTCTGCCTATATTACTATTTGCTATTACTAATGTGTATTTGCACTTCTTTGTTCACACTTTGTTATCATTATATTAGACACCTCTCATGGTGTGCCTCACATGTTTTTGGATCACTTTTTCTTTTTTCCAGTTATTTCTAGGCTAACAGTTTAGCAATGTGCAACACGACATCATCTTGCCTTACCTGTACCAAGTATTAGCTTTATAGAGATATAATGAACATACAATAAATTGAACATGTCTAAAGTGTACATTTTGGTAACTTTCAACACATGAATATATCTATAAAACCACAACTACAATCAAAATAATGAACATAGCCATCACCTCCAAAAGTTCTCTCACTTCCCATCAATGGCCCACTCCTATATCTCCCTGCCACACCTTTCCCTAGGCAGCAGCTACTCTACTTTTTATCACTACAGATTAATTCACATTTTCTAGGATTTTATGTAAGTGAAATCATAAAATATGTAGTGTTTGTGTCTTTCTGCTTTCCCTGAGCATATTGTTTTGGGGTTCTTTTGTGTTGTTACAGGTATCTGTAGTACATTCCTTTTTATTGCTGAGTCATATTTCATTGAATGGATATATGATAATTTGTTTATCCTTTTATCTACTAATGATCACCTAGATTCTTTCTATTTTGGGGCCATTAAAGTTTCTAGGAATATTGACATATGATATTTTTGTGGAAATATGCTTTTATTTCTCTTGGATAAATACCTTGGATTGAATCATTGTATCATATGGTAGGTATTGGATTAATGTTTAAAGAACCTGCCAAACTCTTTTTAACCAGGAGCAAATGGGAGTTCTAGTTGCTCCACATACCTGCCAACATTTGGTATGGTGAGTCATTTTAATTCTAGGCATGCCAATAGGTGTGTGGTAGTGGTTTGCTGAGATTTTAATTTTCACTTCTCTAATTACTAATTCTGCTGAGCATCTTCCCATGTACTTGTTTGCCATCCATACAGTTTCTTTGATGATGAGTATGCTCAAATCTTTTCCCATTTTCTAACTGTGTCTTTTTATTTTCCTAATGAATTTTAACAGTTCTTTATAAATTATGGATATTAGTCCTTTATCAGATAGGTGATTTGCAAAATTTATCTCTCAATCTGTCTTGTTTTTTTTTTTTTTCATTCTCTTAATGTGTTTTGAAGAGAAGAATGGTTTAATTTTGATGAAGTCTATGATCATTTTTACTTTTATAAATCATCTTTCTAGTGTCATAGCTAGGAAATATTGCCTAACCCCAAATCATTTATAAATCATTTAAAGTTTTCACCTATGTGTTCTTCTATAATTTTTACAGAGCTTGACTTTACATTTGAATATATGATCCATTTTGAGCATTAAGGTGTGAGGCATGGATTGAAGTTTTCTTTTTCCTCTTTTAAAATATAGGATATTCATTGTTTCAGCATCCGATGGATTGAATGGTTGTGTGCCCCTCCCCCACCTCCCCTCACAAATTTATATGTTGAAGCCTACTCCTTATGATGATGGCATGGCATTTAGAGGTGGGGCTTTTGGGAAGTACTTAGGTTTGGATAAGGTAATGGAAGTGGAGCCCCCATGATACGATGGGAATAATGCTTTTATAAAGAGATGAAGAGCACAGTCTTTTTGTCATTAAAAATACAAGAAGCCAACCATTGACAACCTAGCAAAGGGCCCTCACCTGAACCTGACCATGCTGGTACAATGATCCTGGATTTTCTTTTAGTCTCCAGAACTTTGAGACATATGGATCTGGAAATCAAAGAGAGGGAAAGCAGAATATACATTTTCCTCTCTTAGATTCTGTAGGATTCAAAACCTGGATCTCAGGTAAGATAGACACTCCCATAGGGAGCACAATAAGGATTCTGCTGAATTTAAAGAGACTGTTAATAACTGATCAGTTCAGCCACTTCCTATGTGAGTGACTCAGCAGGCAAAGAAAGGGGTTATTGCTTTGGTGGTAGTAATTAATTACCATTAGAACCTAGGATAGCTGCCACATAATGGGGACAGAAAAGAATAGGTATAGAACCCAGCAGAGTTACTGGAGTATTTCTTAATACTTCCATGATCACTACTAACTGCAAGTGGGCAAATCCAGCAACTATGGCCAAATAGATGCACAGCAGGTAATGACTCAGATGCTTTACTGAGGAAGATCTGAATCACTACCAAACAATTTAGACCTAGTGAAGGACCAGCCAAAGCTAAATGAATCCAGAATAGGTGGTAGAGAAGGATGTTGATGAATATAAATCACAGCCTTAGTCTCAGCTGCAGCACTGGGGACTATAGCTTGCTCAACTAACACTTCAGTATTGTCTTTTGTAGAAATTTAGGTCATCCATAATCTTGAAGGTCCTATGTTAGACTAAGCAGATCTGAGAGGTGCAAGGATTGGATACTATCAGACCTTCTTATTCCCCATCTTACATCCTTGATGCTCACCTTTGATTTCAATTATTGCTATAGTAACCAGCTTTTGGCAGATATAATCTGGCAATACCTCTTCTCAGTGAAACCATGTATCTCCGTCTTACTGTCCTGGTGCTTCTTTGATTCCACTGAAAGCAGCATCTCTCAACAGTGAAGTTTGCAAAAACCTGGAAGAATGAAAAAATTAACACCCCCTAAATGACCCTTCAACAGTAGGGGATGGGTGCCTATAGATGAATGTTCATCTCTTTTATCCCGTTGGCAGTTAATTCTAAGGCATGTTCTATAACTTCTCAGAAGATTCTGGGATGATTGTGTCAACAGTCATGATAAGTCTAATGAATTCATGTATTGACTTTCCCTCCTTCCCTGTTTCACTCTTCCCAGTCCTCTGGTATTAGTTGCAGGGATCATGTCCCCAAATAAACTACCTTCATGGTAGCTTTATTTCAGGCTCTGCTTTCTAGTGGGTTATGGAAGCTGAAACCATTACTATTGGCATCCATGTTCCAGTGGTCATTTCTCTTTCTTCATCTTATTCTACCTTTCAGAAACATTAGACTAGAGTAGATCGCTCTATTTTGTGACACTTCTTACTCATGATTTCTATGATGTGCCTTCATCTGATTTTTCTCCTACTTTAGTGGTTTCTCCTAGTCTACTTCATTGGTGTTAAATTTTATGTTTCATCTACAATTGTTGGAGTGCTTCAGGGTTCAATTGTCGGACCATTTTCAGTACAAACTCTTTCCTCAAGACATTTTATTTAGTCCCTTCACTGTCATCAAAATGTCAATGAATTCCAAATTTGTAATCATGATCTCTACACTGGCTTCCAATATACATGCAGCTATATATTTGATTTCTCCCTTTGGATATCTAATGGACTTCTCAAAATTACCTTCTGCAAAGTTGATCCCTGAAACTGTTTCTGATCCAGCCTTTTCAATCAGCCATGAGGCTGAGAAGCCACTATCTTTTTCATTTATATTCCAAGTCTAATCCATAAAGAAGTCCTAAAATTTCTACCTTCAATATAAATCATATATCCATTCCCTCTGTCCACCTTTACTAGGCCATTCTTGTGTCTCACCTGAGCGACTGTAATAGCCTTCTACTTGTTCTTCCAACCTCTACTCTTGCTGCTTAAAACTCAATCTCTGCACAGTAGAGAGAATAATCTCTTAAATCCATTAATTAGAACATGTCTCTCCCAGGTTTAAAACCCTCCAAAAGGCCTTCTGCTGCACTTAGAATGAATCTAATGACTTACCATCACCTTCAAGACTCTACATGACCAGCTGTTACCTGCCTATCTAACTTCATCATCTGCTATGCTCCACCTCTCTCAGTATCTGTAGTCACACTGGCCTTTTGTCTGATCTATGAATTTGCCAAACATATTCCTGCCTTAGGGAATTTTCACTCTGTTCGTGCTGTCTGGGACAAGTTGCCATCATATCTTTGTAGAGCTCGATCCTTCTTGTCATTTGTCTGAACTCAAATATCCCCTCCTTAGGCCTTCAAGTCTACCCAAATACCCCATCCTCATGTCCATTCATTTTTTATCATATCTCCCCCTTTTTAAAATATAAATAACTTTTTGATATATAAGCCACCACTACTCAAAATGACCACATTCTTTTATTTATTTAATTAATTATTGTTTTCTTTCTCAGGAAAGCAAGCTTCATCAGAGAATTTACATTGCCTGACACTCTTTCTGGTAGCTTGTGGAGTTTAATAAACATATTGAATGAAAAAAAGATTTCACTTCAAAAAAAGTTTTACTTTAAAAAAAAATGTTTTAAACTGCTCTGACTTATTGCTAAATATTTACTCTTTGTGATCTTGACAATTTTACCTAATCTCATCTTCAGTTTTTATTTAGTAATTTATCAATAATTCCTTAATCATGGGAATTTATTGCAGTGATTAAAAGGAACATATGTACAAAGCTATATGTTCATAAATATGTTTCTCCTGACCGTAGGGGAAAATATACTGGAAATAAACTGAAATACTGTGTAGTCAGAAAAGTTATTGAAGTTGAAAGATCAACCTATTAGTATCAGTTCCTTCATTTGTAATGTAGTTCTAAAATGGGACTTGTTCTGCTTCTCTTTCAAGTAAAATTCACCAAGGAATAAAACAATAGAGGAAAATATTCCTGTCTTTCAAAAAAAGTCATTTGACCTGTCTATGCAGGATTTTCAGAAGTCCAGCCCAAAACCCAGTTTTACAATCTTCAGCCAACTTACTGAAGGGAAGAAAATGGCTGAGTTTGAAAAAACTTGATGAAAGAATGTGCTTGGAGAAAGCTGTTGCACTCAGGGGTGTTTTCTTGGCCTCTATCTAAGAGCAGATTGGGTCATGAGAGAGGTATTTCAGGGAGACCACCTAGAGAACTTGTTCCATGAACCCTGAAACTTGAATGACATGGTTGACCAGTATCTACAAGATGCTATTAGTGGCAGAAACAGTGTGGCAGCACTGTGAGAGAGTTGATGGTAGGTCAGGGTTGTATGTGTTTCCTATGGACCAAAGAAACACCTTATGGAAGAGAACAGGCCCAAAGATTGTTTGAAAAGAAGTCCAAGAGAGCTTCCTGACTGATACAAGGCATCCACAGCAGTTAGCAGCCTGTGGTATGGCACAGATTGGAGAAGCTGAAGAGTGTGTTGTATGCATCAAGCTGGAGGGAAGGCACTATCCAATGTCACATGAGCTACTGTGGATGAAGACTAAGCACAAGTAAGCATGTGTGCTACTACCACATCTATTCAACTTTATACTGGAAGTCCTAATCAGTGCTATGAAGTAATAAAAATAAATAAAAGTACCTTCAATAGTCAAACCCAGTAAACAACCCAAAAGGGTATTACCTAGTTAATGGATAATGAAATTTGTCATGTGGATACATTGGAATGCTATTCAACAATAAAGAGAGGAAAAAAAAGTACTGATACATATGACAATACAAAATACAAAAGCATTTTATAAATAAGAGAAGCCAGACATAAAATTGTAGATATTCTGTGATTGTACTATATGACATTCTGTAAAATACAAAACTAGAGGGAGAATAATCAGTTCAATTGCAGGACAAGAGTATAGGGAGAGATGTGAATAGGAAGGGACCAAAAGGAACTTTTCGGAGTGATGGAAAATTTCTGTCCTGATTGTGGTGGATTTATATGTCTGTACAAGCTATGAATTTTTCTCAAGAAATTCAATAAATTTGACTTTAAAAGTTAATTATGCCAAGATATGTAATAGAGATATGTAGAATGGGTGAGGAAAATATAGACAAGGGAAATGTGACCCACAATAAGGTGATGGAATGCTTTGAGATAAATATAAGGTATCTACTGTTCTACATGGCATCAAGCATCAAGTACCAAATAATAAAACACCTGAGCTTCCGAGGCTGAGGAGGATGTTGGATTATGTTACTTGAAAGCATCATTGCACCCATGTTTCTGCTCACTTAACTATATACTCCCTGAATACAAAGATTTGATCTCGTTCATCATATTGTCTGCTGTGCTTAGCATTGTGTATGGAAATCCATTGGTACACCATAAATGTTTTCTTGATTGATTTACTGAGTATCTTGTGGAAAATCAGTTTTAAGTTGCCAGACACCATTTTCAAGGTACTCTTCTCAAAAATAAAAATAGAATTTAAAATTGGCACATTTCCGCATCAGGAGAGTTACATAAAAATAGTAGTCAATGACTGAAACGTTTTTGGGTTGGAAAACAAATGTAAATCTGAAGCAAAGAGAGTTTTCAGTAATAAGCAGTGGCAGGAATTTTGCAGAGGGAACTGAAAAAACAAAACCATGTCTCTACTAATCTCAGTAATGAAAAGTATTTTGGAAGATTTCTGGTGGAGTCTTAGAAAATCTGGAGATCCTATAAGCGCTCTGTGCAAGGACCTCTTAGACCTATGTAGAAGAACAGGGTGGGACACACAGAAGACTTTCAGCCAAATTTAAAGGAAAAAGAGGAAAGAAACATAGACTGCCCAGGAGGAGATATTTCTCTTTTAACAACTCATCTGGGTAGAGGTTTTTTTTATTGAGGAAGAACATAAAATTATTATTTGAACTAAATTTTATGTCATTTTAGCTTATTTGTATATAATTTTGCCTCCTTATATTAAATTCAATTCCTTTTTTGATCCTTCTATAAAGTCCCAATGATAAGTACTCCAAGATAATAAGATGTAGGCTTTGAATCATCTCACATGATAGTAAACCAGGTAGGCATCATGAGGCTGAGAAAAACAAGTAAGTAGAAACTCTTTTGAGGCTATCATAGCAATCAGATTTGTTTCAGACTGGGAGGAGGTCTATCTCTTGAGAACAAGGGTTCTACCTGTAGTTCAGGGATCTGGGTTAAACTCCAAGTCAACCTTTTTTTTTTTTTCTTTTTTTTTTTTTTTACCAATATTTTTAACTTCCTTGCTCAATATTTCTTTTGCAAATGTAATTCAGTCCTGGCTTAACTTACTGTCTTCTTTTATTCAATCAGTATCCCCAAAGAGATGTTATTTGCCTCTCACTGTCTTTCATCCATCCATAGATTCTTAAAGTCCAGCTACATCAAAATGTTTACTGTTACTCGATTATGTTCACCCAGTCTCCCTGCCAAAGGTAAATTCTCAAACTTCCTCCTGGATACATGCTGGTCTCCCAGGCATGGATGAGCTCTTGTCAGGTGTATTCTTTCTAATTTGGTGCTTATTAAAGTGAGTAAGCACATATTTATCTTGCCCTATAGGTAGACTGTAAGTGTATGTGACCGGGACCCAAGACTCTATTATCCCTCTTTATATTCCAGCACGGAATACCAAGCTTGCTCATATTGAACACTCTAAAAATACCCACTGAAAAGAAATGAATAATCATGAACTTTAATTTCCCTTATATTAATGATTAAGTGAAAGGACTAAGCAAACAGAATCTTAGTGGAGCTAAAATAACTTGTATCTTGCTTAAGAGTTTCCTTACTCAGCACCCTCTAGGGGCTGAACCTATTTTTATTTTTGTACCAGTTAAGTACAAAGTTAAGTAAGGAATAAGGCCAGACAGAGAATACAATAAATTCTCACGGATTTCTTATAACCTCCCACTAGGAAACTAATAAGCTGAGGCAGGGGCAGTAGTAGTAAGAAAAGAATAAAATATCCTCTGAACAATGGCTCTACTTAAATATTTCCTTAATAAATGCCATAGCATTTGGGAATTCATTAAAGGGAAGAACTCTTTCCTATATGTTAACTGCAGCTTCAGCAATAGGAGAGATAATTAAGAGATTCTTTGAATGAAACCCAACTTTCTCAGCAGCAGACTAATAGCTATGATTTTCCTAAAAAGGATTTTCCTAATAACCTGTAAGCTTTCCTAATCCCTGGTTCAGGCCTGTTTTCTGTCTATGAATAAAAATAGAATAGTTCTAGAACCCAACTCTAGGTGCTTAAAATTTAGAATCTCCTTTAAAAGAGAAGACAGTTTGGCTAATAAGTCTCTTCACTTGTGAATATTTTTTCTTCTTATCTCCTATTTCTTACCCATACAGAGCTCTGGTTCAAGATAGAAATTTATAGCAATATGCATTCATAATATTCACCTTAAAATTGAGATATATTTTAAATAAGTTAAATAATTTAGTTAAAAAAGATCATTTGTAAATAAGGATGCATGGGTGGCTCTCATTCAGTTAAATGTCTGACTCTAGATTTCCCCACAGATCATGATCTTGGGGGTTGTGAGATTGAACGCATGCCCTACTGGGCTCCAGGCTCTGTGTTCAGCAGGGAGTCTGGTTAAGATTCTCTCTCCCTCTTCCTCTGACCCCCCTGTTCCACTCAGGCTTGCTCTCTTTTTCTAAAACAAATAAAATAAATCTTTGAAAAAATAATTTGTAAATAGTATTTGAAAAAGGAATAAATTTCAGATCAATAGAATACATTTTTAAAGTAAAAAGGATAACTTCTGAAAAATGTACACCTCAGACTTAAGAGATTTTCTCGGTACTGGAAAAATATTATTAATTTATTTGTTTACAACATTGGTAGCATTATGTGACTCCATGGAATACTCCAGGTATAGAAAATGAAACAAAGATGTTAAATAATTGTCTGGATACAAAAGGCAAAGCATTACATGATTAGTTCATATTTCTCACAGATAATTTATCTTAAGATAAAAGTTTAAAATGCTTATATACCAGTTTAATAAAAGTAAAGTGAAGGAGAAAATAGATAATTATGAAAGTGCTCCAAGCTCTTACAGAATTTCTACCTGTAACATCTAAATTATTGGCAAAAGTATTTTGAGTTGCCTCATAATTTTCTCTGGTCTTCATTTTGTGAAATTACATCTCTATGCGCATGATCCTATCAATGCATCAAGAAATCATACACTATAGCATAGTAGGCTAAGAAATATATATATTCTAAGTGAACTTGTTCAAAGGTGAAAACTCTTTCTAACTTCAGGAGATATTCATGATAAAACAAGAACCTCATCAAAGAATGAAAATAACTTCTCTCAAATAAAAGTTTTCCAGGTAGTAGCTACACTTGTGGTAAGCATAGTATTACACAACAGCATAATATTGAGTTGTTGAATCATTATGTTTTATTTATTTATTTATTTATTTATTTATTTATTTATTTATTTATTTATTTTTATGTATTTATTTTTTATTTTTTAACTTATTTTTATTTTTTTGAATCATTATATTTTATACTTGAAACTAATATAACACTGTGTCAACTTAAAAATTTTTTTTCCATCAACTGTATATTAAGTCAAATTTTAAATTTGGCACAAATCAAAATCAAATGTTTGTATACAATCGAGATCAAATATTTGTATGCAATCGAAATCAAAATTTGTATGCGGTCAAACATTTGTTGAATAAGACTTTCCATTTGCACATCCATATACACATAGAAATATCTACTTTCAAAAATTAAAAGTTGATCCAAGTAGTCAATCAAATAAAGTGATAAATAATAAAGAGACTTAATAAAATCAAAGGAACATTCAGGGAGTAGAATGTTTCCCTTTTGTTCATCTAGAACACTAGTTTTCAACCCTGGCTGCTCAGGAGAATTGTCTAGGAGATTCTAAAAAATTTGATGCCTCGACCACACTAATTAAATCAGAATCTCTGAAGACAAGACCTACTTGGTTTTCAAGATCTCCAGGTGATTCCACTGTGTATGTGATCTCAATGTGAGACTTACTGACCTAGAACAAGAAAGAGAATGAGATGAGGTTTTCACTAATTCAACAGGTAGAATCAATACAAGTGGAAGGATCAATTAAGTGGTCTATCCTCTTGACCTAGACATTCAACACGCATTCTAAAAGTCAGTCTTTCAAAACCCCTTGCATGACCTTGAACAAGTCACTTCAACTCTTTGTGCTTCAGTTTTCTCATCCATGAAATGAAGATTATTATATAAGAATTAAATGAATCATCATGTGCAAAATATTTAGTAAGAGTCTTGCAAAATACAATGTAAATATCATATAGGTGTTTATTCACTTTTTTTTAACATAAGCAATATATGCAGCAAGGGGGGAGGAATTAAATCATAAATATGCAAAGAAGAAATATTTATATACCCAGAGATAATAGTTATTTATATTTAGGGCATATGATTCAGCACAAAATCTACACTTAAAATCACAATATCTAGAGTCAGACAAAACTTTTTTGAATCTAAATTCTGTCCCTTTTTGGTTTTGTGAATGCGAATCCTCTAAACTATCAGTGATTTTCTTGGGTATTATGTCATTTGACTTTGTTTCTTTATGTATTAGCATATTATGTTTATTGTTAGTTTCCTCACTACAGAATGCTACAGCTCCAAAGAGGCAACAAGAACATTGTTTTATTCACCTGTGCTGAGCCCCCACTGTCTGCAAAGATGGGTACATGAAAGTTGTTTGACAAATATTTGTTTTGAAAAAATGCTTAGATCCGATAGGTATTCCTTGTCCTCAGTATTATATAATTCTATACATGTGACTGTATTTTTATTTGAAATCTATCACACAATGTTTTTTTTTCCCCTTAACAGTAAGCCAGCTGTTTCAGTATCACTTACTGACTGTAACTGTGGCTATTCTATTTGAATTACCACCTTTATCATATTTTACCTCATTACAGATATTTGGTTCTGTTCTGTGCTTTATTCTATTGTGTTGACCTGTTTGGCCATGACTTAATTGACTGTAGCTGTCTACTGCCTTTCATTTCAGAAAGAGCGTATCTCCCTTCCTGCACGTCTTCAGAATGGTACTGCCATTCCCACATGTTTCTTATTCCAGATGACCTTTAGAATAACTTAATGAAGTTAAAATATAAATTGTTTTGGGATTTTTGGAAAAAATTAAAACTTGATTCTTATTTTACACATTATACAAATATGAATTCAAAATGAATTACAGAACCACACATAAAGAGCTGAGCTAGAAAAAATGTGCCAGAAGAGAATATAAGAGAAAGTCTTTAGACAAGATACCCACACCATGAATCATAGAAGAAAAAGCATGACAAATTAGACTTATTATCAAAATTTGACTCTTGCTCATCAAAAGTTGCAATTAAGGAAATGAATGAAAAGAGAAACTACAGACAAATATTTGCGAAACACACTTATCTGGCCAAAAAATTTGTGTCAGAATTCCTAAAGAACTCTTATAATTCAATATTAAAACACCAAAAGAATAATAAAAAACAAGCATTTCAAAAACATATAATCAGTAAATACATGACCAGCATGAATAATGCTGTTGTGAATATTAGTAGTTAAGTCTTTATATGGACTTTATGTTTAACTTTTATAAGAAACTACCAAACTGTTTTCCAAAGTGACTCTGATTTTGAAATTCCACTAGCTATATATGAGATTTCCATTTATTTCCTTCCTTATTAAATCTTTTTAATTTTAGCCTTTCTAGTAGATGTGCTATGTAACTGTAGATTTAATTTGCATTTCCCTAGCAGCCAAAGATGTTGAACATCTTGTCATGTATTTACTGATTACTTATATATCTTTTTTTTAAATGTTCATTTTTTTTCTCTATGAAACCCAAATGCCTATTAGCTAGTAAATGAATAAAGAAACTGTTGTCTATTTACACAACGGAATACTATTTAGGAATAAAAAGGAATGAGCTACTGATAAATGCAACAATGTAGATACATTTCAGAATCATTTTAGTAAGCAGAAGGAGCTAGATGCAAAAGATTACATTCTACACCATTCTATTTACAGAAATTTTAGGAAAGAGAAAACTGTAACAAGTGAAAGAAGCTGTGGAGAGAAAGAGGGGTTGACTGGAAGAGGGCATGGAGAAATTTTGAAGGTGATGGACTGTTCCAAAATTTGACTGTGGTGGTGGCTGCATTACTCTGCTTTTCACCAAACGTCATCGAAACAATAACTGAAACAGGTGAAGTTTGTACTATGTAGATTGCATTTTAGTTATAGGTCAATAAATTGTGAAAGCATTATCTTGGCATTCAAAAATAAATTAGGCACATCAGTGAAGAGTTGAAATCTAGAATATAGGGATGCCTGGGTGGCTCAGCGGTTGAGCATCTGCCTTTGGCTCAGGTCATGATCCCAGGGTCCGGGGATCGAGTTCTGCAAAGGTCTCCCTGTGAAGAGCCTGCTTCTCCCTCTATGTCTATGTCTCTGCCTCTTTCTCTGTGTCTCTCATGAATAAATAAAATCTTTAAAAAAAAGGAATCTAGAAATACATTACATAGAGATACCTAACTTTTTCTTGGAAGTTTCAAATAATTTGATTATAAAACAGTGAATCGCTGGCCTTTTGAAGAAAATTCTCTTATAGGATTTTAAATATCATGTTTATTGATTTATTTAAACTTTATCTTATTTTTTTGAACTTTTTTTCTTGGCTCAGTTTTGGGATCTATATTCCCCATAAATAACATAAATTTCACAAAGATTTTCAAAATTATTATTGCTTAATTTTATTTATGACATTTTCATAAACTTAAAAAATCTGCCCAATAACTGATTATCTCATATATCTTTTTCATAAGTTTTTTATTTGTTCCCTCTTGATCTCATTCATTTTCTCTTTCTCTCTCTTTCTGAGTCATTGATAAACTTCATCAGATATTTTTCCTTTGATTTAAAAAAGCTTTTTAATTTATTAGTTTTCCTTTTTTTCGTTTTCTGTTTTATTTATACTTATATTTGTAAGAGTATATTTCCCTCCAAATATGTTTCTTTGTGACCTAAGATTTGGAGCAGAGGCTTTTAGGTAGCCTATTTAACTAAATAATTGAATCCTGATATTAATTTGGGCAGCAATATGCTTTTCTGAGAACCACCTTTTTTCACTCTCCTTGTAGTTAGATGTGACCATGTCCCTAACCCCTGGTAACAAGAAACATAAATAAAAGGTGATGGGTGAGACTTTCAGATAGACTTTTTTTTTTCAGATAGACTTTTTAAGGGAGATGACTTTGCCTTCCCTACTTCCCCCTGCTGGAGTTCTGGATTTGATGGCTAGACCGAGTAGCCACCTCGTACTTTGAGAATGCCATCAATGTTCAAAGGATGATAAAGAAGGATAGCAGAAAGAACTTGGGTCTTTGATGTCTTATGAGACCTTCAAACCGGCCTTGGAATGTTTACCTCTGAAATTTTTTAAAATGGGAGAGAAATATACTTGCCACTAATATCCTGTTCTCACCAAGATCTATTCTCACATAATAGCCTTATTTACTTTTTTAAAGGAAAAATCAGATTATAGTTCCCTTTCATCCTAGTCCCTATTATTTGTCTTGAATACCATGTTGTTGGTTATTTATATTTGCTCTTTTTGGTTTAAAATCTTGTTAGTATTATCTTTGGCTATGCTTTTAATTTTTGGTCCTTTTCTGTCATTTGGTTTTAGGTGCAGCTTGTAAATTGCTTATTATAAAGTTTAACTGTTTTAATTCCCTGTTTACTAATAGGTACTTTTATTGAATACTTACTATATATACTATGCCAGTCATTTTTTAATGCCAGCCATTTATGTTTTTTTCTTGCTTTAATCTTTGAAACAATCATAGATTTTGTCATAAATTATCAGAAATACTCTTTCACCATTTTGCAGATGGGAGAAATAAGGCTAAAAAGGGTGAAATGATTTGCCTAAGATAAAGCATCTGATAAATGTGGAAAAACATTTGAATC
The DNA here is from genome assembly GCF_053574225.1 of Canis aureus. Classification (NCBI taxonomy): domain Eukaryota; kingdom Metazoa; phylum Chordata; class Mammalia; order Carnivora; family Canidae; genus Canis; species Canis aureus. The sequence goes on along the minus strand of NC_135638.1, from coordinate 16,978,862 downwards.
CAGCAATTTCTTTGCTGCCTCAGAAAGCCCAAGACTTATACACATGTATTATGGGAAGTACTGTTTTATTAGTATTTATAATTATCATATGTTATGTGATATTTTGCTCAATAATCTTTCATCTTTTGTTTTGCTCAAATTTCCCCTTAATCTCTGTAATGAGCCTCATCTCCTGAAAGCTTGTATTAATAGATATAGTCAGAGATTATCTGGAAGAGCAGAGCTAGTCCTTTCTAGAGCAGAACAGCTTGGGGTAATAACATGGTTGTCAAGATGTTTACTATTTCATGTAGAAAAAGTGAATGAGACAATAAAGTCTTATAAACTGAAATATAAGCAAAATATAAGAGGAAGTCTCTAATTATTGTCTAATTTGTGAGCCAGTAATTTAAGGTCAATATTCACTAACCACTAAAAATCTACGTTTCCTTTTTTTCAGCATATGTGCCACAGATAATGAAATTGGTGTAGCTTTTTGATCCCCACCCCCCACCTCCGCCTTTTTAAGATTTCTTGTAATTCAATGGTACTCTCATACTCATACACTGAGTCCTTCACTAGAACATTGAAACGGAGGTACCGTGAGTTCCCTGGCCTGCATTTAGTGAACTAAAATTATGGTAAAAGTACATAAATGGGATAAAGAACAGATAGGGCAGATTCTTGGAGACTGAATTTTTACAGGCTTATTGTTTTTTTGCAAATAGGCACTTACTCACTAGACATAGGTGATTATCAATTTCTTCCAGGGATGAATAATCATAAACTCTGCCTTCATTTGTCAGTGATCTGCTTTGGGGACAGGGGACTGGGTTAACCTTGAAAGTGAATACACACTATTTACATTCTACATAAATCTGATCAAGAATTATCAAGGACAGGAAAAGTTTCAGCTCAACACACACCAAAAAATCATATATAATGTCACTCTCAATCTTTGGCATCAACAGAATATTTTGCAAAATATTACTCATGTCATTCTGCCTTAGAGATCTCAAATAGGCATCTTCTTTTGCATATAATTTTGCTTTTGGACGAAGGAGTCAGATAAGAAATAATTAGAAATAGAGAAGAAAACTGAACATTAAGATTGGTGTAAGAAAATTATGAAAGGACATCAAGGTGACAAGAGAATATTTTAAGCAGATATAATTAATATTAAAGTGTAGTTCCCTAGATTTGGCTTGACATGCAGGTGTGACAGCAAAGTGAGAAAAATTTTATTTATCTGAAATAAGAGTGTAATAGAAGGTGTATACACTAACCTCTTTAAGCTCAAAAGCATTTTGTTGTTTAAAATGTTAAAAAAAGAAGATCACCTTTCAGAGTTATTTTGCAATGGAATTGACCTAGAATGAAGTTTATGACTTCTGGAAAATTAAAATTGTTAGATTTTATGTTTTTAGTTTATGACAGTCTCAAGTTTTGGTGACAGCCACATTAAAAATCAGTACAGAAGACTGCTTTTTGCTCATGAGCAAAACAAAGAGAAAGATAATGCAGTGACCTTCTCTTCATTCTCTTATGAGTAGGATGAAAGTGTAACTTTTCTTTGAAAGTAATTATCCTAAACCAAAGCCTAAAAAGTTTTGAATTACATTTTAAAACAATAAATGCATACAAAGGATTCCAGATTTAAAAGATAGCATTTTTCCACAGGAAGTAAATAATTCCTGTCAAAAAGTCACCAACATTCAATTCAAGCATCATATCACTAACGGTATTTCTAGACATGGAAGGGGAATTATAAGTAAGATATCCTTTCTATCTTCAAGGAACTTTCAGTGGGGGAGACATACAGAGCATAAGTAAGTATAAATCAAAGCAGAAAGAATTTCCAGATTTCTTTGCAGGTGTGTCCCCCTCCATACCAACTTTCTCCCCTGCACACACAAACTCACACCTCAGAGGTTTTTATATGGCAATGTTCCTCTAGGATGAGTCCCTGGCTCTTATCCCCTCTAATGCTAAATATTTTCTAAGAAATTTTTAGGCCAATGTATCTCAAATTTACATCAAACACATTCTTCCCAGATCTTAAGTGTACCTTAAACAGAAATTTCCCCAAACTGAAAAGATCTTCTCCCATAGACCTTATCTTACAGTGTTCTGTCTTGGTGGATGGTACCAACACTTAGTAGGCATAATTTGACATCTTCCTCTCTCTCACCCTCCATATCAAATCATCTCTAGTTCTTGGGCAGTCCCAGTGGCTCAGCAGTTTAGCGCCGCCTTCAGCCCAGAGCATGATCCTGGAGACCCAGGATCGAGTACCATGTCAAGCTCCTTGCCTGTGTCTCTGCCTCTCTCTCTGTCTCTCATGAATAAACAATAAAATCTTAAAAAAAAAAAAATCAAACCAGCACTAGGTCTAGATGATTTCATGATCTCAGTATTTCCAAATATGTACACCTCTCTTTATCATCACAGTCCCACCAATTCTTATCTGAGCTACAATAGTTATACAAATGGTGAGTCTGCATCCACTTCTGTCATCCTCAGATCATTTTCCATCATATTACCACCAGAAAGTTCTTTACAAACTGTATAAAACTCATCAGAGGTTTTCCATTTCTCTTAGAATTAGGACAAAATCTGGATGGACACTCCCTATCACAACCGATTCTCTCACTTCATTCAGCCCCTTGCTTTCTGTGCTCCAACCTCTTTCTTTCAGTTCCTTAAATAAGCCATGGTCACTCTCAACATGCTTTTTGCTTTTTGTATTCGCAGCTCCTCTACCTGCTATGTTTCTTCCCTCTTTATCCAGCTAACTCCTAGTACTTTTTCAGATCTCAGTTTGCCTGTCAATTCCTCAGCCAAGTCCATCTCAACTCTCCAGGAAAAAGTAGTTATACATTCTCACAAAACATTCTCCTCTCTTACAGAGCTTTTTTCTTAGTTCATGTCAGTTTTTCCTTACATTTTGGGGTCGTTATTTGATTAATACCTCTCTTCTCCACTAACCTGAGCTCCGTGAGAGCAAAGACTCTCACAGGACAGAGAACAGTGCCTGGTTCATCGTGGGTTTTCAATAAGCATTTGTTGAATGACTTGATGGATGGAGGAATGGAAAAAAAGATGGATGAATGGGTAGAGGGATGATCAAGATGAATTAAAAGTGGAGGGAAAACTGATTTAATTCTGAAAGTAGGATCAGGATAGGTTTTTTGAAATGATGGCTTTTGAGTGAAACTAATAGACTGAGAACCAGGGGAAAGTTCTTCTAGGCTAAGGGAAGAAAGTTTTATTTATTTTTTATTTTTTTAAATATTTTTTTAAAAGATTTATTTATTCCTGAGAGACACAGACTGAGTGGGGGTGGCGTGTAGAGAGGCAGAGACACAGGCAGACGGAGAAGCAGGCTCCATGCAGGGAGCCAGATGTGGGACTGGATCCCGGGACTCCAGGATCACGCCCTAGGCTGAAGGCAGGCGCTAAACCACTGAGCCACCCAGGGATCCTGGGAAGAAATTTTTAAAAAGAATATGAAAGTTTTTAGATGTTGGCATCATAAGTTAACCAGTATGGCCACAGTAGGAGTCTGTGAGGCATCATGTAAAGAGCATATGATGACATGCTAAAAATATTTTTGTTTGGCAGTAGGAAACCAATGAAGATCTGGAGGAGAGATGTGTCATTATCTGACCTGTTGAAAGATAAATTGAATTACAAGAATGAACTAGAGAGTCAAGAGATCACAAAGAGAAAAACTAATTGAGAGGTTTCTTGGGAAAGAAAACGAATGTGTCAGCTAGGGCAATGGAAGTAAAGTTGGATAGGAGAAAAAGGCTAAATGCATTTCAGAGACTGGAGTAATATTATGGGCGACCATATAAATGAGGGGAGAAGGAAGTGATGAGTTTGAAGACTGATTTCTCTGACCTATGTGACTAGGTGGATTGGATACATATATAGGACCATAAGGGGAGGATCAGGATTAGAAAGAATAATCCTGGTGAAATAAACTCAGATTAGAAAAAAAAATGAAAATTGGATTCACCAGTATAACATTCTTAGAGATGATTGGCAGGTAATACTTGCATTCCTGTTCTTAGATACTGGAAGAAGAGTCCTCACCCTAGGACCCACAACTTTAGAGGTGTCTGGCTTGGATATGCTTGCCCTTGCTTGAGGACTTCATAGGTCCGAGAAGGATGTGCCCTGGAGTCCAGTGCCCATGAGTAGATCAAATCTGGGTTCTTGAGACCCTTTCATATCATGATCAAATGGCCTCAAACCCACTCCTGAGATTGATGCAGCCCTCCTCATTGAGTCCATCCTCTGATGTGCCTCCCTTAGGCCCAAGAGATGATCAAAGGTGCAAGGATAAGGATGCACCCTTCACCTGAAACATGGGGGTCCTCATGCTTATACATGAGGCCCTATATGGTATTGGATAGAGCCAGAAGGTAAAAGAGAAAAGAAGAGGGGACAAATTTAGAATGGCTACCCCCTACTGTTATGTTATGGAGAGGAATTCTCAGAAATGTAAGAGGTTTAAATATGAGTCTGGCCTTCCGAGTTTTTATGGAGGAATACTTATCAGAACAGAAGAATCAACTATACATATTTTTAGCAGTTTGTTAGATGGATTTATAATTTTAAAATATTTAGAAAGATGATATGTCAGCTTCCATTAGTACTCTTGAAGCAAACCCTGCAAAGGTTGAGAGAAGATCTGCTTAAAACATTCAATATGGGGCATCTGTTTAGATATCAGGACTGGAGATAGAGACTCAAGAGTAATCAGAACAGAAGTATCCGCGGACACCATACATATATATATATATATGGAAGTAGTCACCTCTGGACCAAGCACAGACTTCGAGGTCATTATGGAGGGTTAGATGTGGGACAGAGAGAAAGAAAAGAGTTAGTGAAGGATTTAGAAGGAGCAGTCATAAACATAGAATGCTGCTCATATGAGCAATCAGAAATCAGAAATCATGACAGGTGCAACACTGTCATGAAAGTCAAGGGAGAGTTTCAAATATAGCAGGATTATTATTAATAGCATCTTTTTATAGAGAGGTCAAGCTGGATGAGAACTGAGAAGTGACCAATAGATTCTAAATTACCTTTTAAATAATTGTTGCAATGATATTTTATGGGCAGTCATAAGATCTTAAGAGATTAAGAAAGAAATGAAATAGAGGAAAGTGAATTTTATAAGTAATGAATATTTTCATGAAATATTTAGTAGTGAAGGGAATTAAAGAAACAAATGGGAAAGTTTTTATTAGAATAGGAGACAATCAGATGTGTAGTCAATGGTGTAGAAGATATGGAAGATGTAGGAAAAGGTAGGTAATTGATGGAGCAATTATCAAGACATTTGGAAAGTGACAGTGTTCATAAAGTCGTTTAAAGGAGTGTCAGACTTAGCCTAGAAAGTAAGGACTGCCATTATAAGTAAGTTTGGAGAGAATAAATGATAAGAAATTAAGAGAATTTGTACCTGGTGATCTTCATTTTTTCTGTGATGTATATAGTACAGGTTGTAAATAGCTGTATATGGACGGCTTAAGAAAAGTAGAAAAAATCTGAAATCATCAATGTGAAAAGAGCAGTAAGTTAACTAATTCAACAAATTAGTGAGCAATATTGGTCTAGCGAAGGCTGATATATGTCCTGTGATGGTCATCAAATAAATCAGGTTTGGTGATGTCTCTTCTTGACAGCTTCATTCAGAAAATCAGGGAATTAAAAAAAAAAAAAAAGAAAAAAAGAAAATCAGGGAATTCAAAAAGAGAAAGTAGATTTTAAGATTTCCCCATATTTATTTATTTAACCACCTAATATTTATTATTTTGCCTAATTAATGACTTAGGAAAGCAAGGAACCTTTATTTGGGGGAACTAATTATACAGGAGCATTAGTACAAAGTCAAGTAATCAAGAATATTTTGAATACTTGTGAATAAACAGTTGAGATTTTTTCAATAAGATCAGGATGAGTAGCAAGGAGAGTAAAACCAGATTGTAAACAGATCAGAAGCAACTGAAATGTCTCTGCAAAATCTTCATTGACCAACACAGTGTCTAGCAGAGAATAGATTTTATCTTATTTTATTATTATTTTTAAAATTTTTTAAGTAGGTTCTGTGCCCAGCATGGAGCCCAATGTGGGGCTTGAACTCACAGCCCTGAGATCAAAACTTGAGCTGAGGTCAAGAGTCAGACACTTAACCAACTGATCTACCCAGGTGACCTGAGAGTAGGTTTTAAATAACTACTTGATAAGTTAATGACTGAGGTTGGCCTGATGAAAAGTAATGAGACTGAAATAAATGATGTTGAGAGTAGAAAGAAGTCTGACCTGAAATACTGGACTCGATTTTAGGAAAGATTTGGTAGCAGTGCAGGATTGGCAGTGGGAAGCGCGGCGGTAAAGGTCAGAGAAAAAGAATTTAGAATTTAATATATATGACAAAGATTCTAAAAATTGTAGGTACTAAGGTCTGGTTGAGTTAAAATAGGGGTAAGATGTGCTGGATTTAGTTGAGGAACTGTGATATCTGAGTGATGGGCGGGTAGTCTACTGGTTTCAGGAATTCCAGGCATGAAGGGGAACATCCTGAAGTTAAGTAAAATCATCACGGTAAGAATAGGAATAGAACTTCAATAAAAGAAAAGAAAAGAAAAGAAAGAAAAGAAAAGAAAGAAAAGAAAAGAAAAGAAAAGAAAAGAAAAGAAAAGAAAAGAAAAGAAAAGAAAAAAGAAAACAGAAACATACTAAAAAAAATAGGGAAGAAAAATTAAATGATTCTGGGCAAGCAGAGATGAACCGACAAGAAGAAAAGGTAGATTTTTACTGTATTTTCTGGTTCTGAAATATTATAAATTTGGGGCAATGAACCATCTTAACTTGAGACTTATTGGAAAAGCTCAATCATCTGAAAGAATGCAGTTTTCCTTTACAGTGGAGGAGCTGTGGTAGGCAGAAGAGTGGCCTCCCAAAGATGCTCACATCTCAGACACCAGAACCTGTGAATGTATTATTACCTTACAAGGCAAAATGAACTTTGCAGATGTGATTAAATTTAAGAATCATGGAATAGGGAAATTATCTTGGATTACCTCCATGGACCCAATCTAATCATATGAGGCCTTGAATGTGAAACATTTTCCAGTTGTGGTCCAAGATGACAGCATGTGGAAAACCTGACACCCCCATTGCTGGCTCTGGGAAGTAAGGGGCCATGTGCAGACTACAGAGAAAGATCTTCTCTAGGAGCTAAGATACCTCTCAGCTACAGCCAGCAAAGAAGCAAAGATCTCAGTCGTGCAAACTGTACAACACCGATTTCTGTTCATATTCACATGAACAAGACACAGATTCTCCCTGGAGTCTCGAGAAAAGAACACAGCCTGCTAGCACTTCCATGCTGGACTTGTGACCTATGGAACTGTGAGATAATAAATTTATATCACTTAAGCCACTAAGTTTGTGGTCATTTGTTACAACAGCAATAAAAAAAACACAGGAGCCATTAAAGGAATAAATTGAGACTTGAACTAATTTGCTGCCAGAAGAATGGTCATTTTAGAAAAAAACAGAAAATATTTAGGAGGATATTGATAAAAGACTTCTCAGATTTCTGAAAATGTGTGGCTAATTTACTTTTGAAGTGCCAGACAGGGACACCTGACTGAACTAAGTTCAGTCAGTTAAGCATCTGCCTTTGGCTCAGGTCATGATCTCAGGTCCTGGGATCGAGCCTCACATCGGGCTCTCTGCTCCACGAGGAGTCTGCTTCTCTCTCTGCCCCTACCCTCTGCTCATGTTCTCTGTTTTGGTCTCTTTCTCTCAAATAAATAAATAAAATCTTTAAAAAAATACTCTTTTTTTTTTAATACTCTTAAGTGCCATACACTCTTTGATAAAGTTTCTTGGGGGCAAAAGATCTCAAGTTATAGGAACTAAAATAGAAATTAAGTAATATGTAAAATGTGAAATGTTAGTTTGACAATTAGTTCTAAAAAAGTTTAATAATCCATTAATATGATCAGAGTTTAGTTTGCTATTTTACTTATTATTAATACTATCAAACCCCATCACAAACCATTATTTTTATAAAGAAAAAAGAAAAATTTCCATTATTATAGATGAACAAAATTTTTAAAATGATTGACTTCTTGGCTTCCAGTCCACTATTTAAATCTTGAAATGGTCTAGAAAAGACTTAGTCTTAGCTCAGAGTTTAGTACAGCTCATATGGCAGTCTTGAAAATTTCTCAAGAAAAAGGAAGGAAAAAACCAAAAATGTCTCTGCACCTTCTGTGATTTCATAGCAAAGATAAATTTCAATTCATCCATTTCCATTCTAGTCCTACATGCCCCACTGGTCTGGGAAAATTGTTCCTGACAGAGGGATGAAAACAAATGAGGACTTGCCTGTGTTTTGCTGATGTGTAGGAGAGATCTTTCCCAGAATTTCCTTTTGGCGAAAGCACATCTTTCGATTTACATAAAAGTGACTGTGTTTTTCCTTTCACTTGTACCCTTTTGATTTACATTCTTCCTTATTGACTCACTTCTTCCTGGTGTGTTAAAAATTACTCCTTAAATTCTAGAATGACTGCAAGTCCTTTTTGGCTCTTCTTTGGGACCTGCTTCTTCATGACCACATTCATTCTAATCTTAGCTGTTTTACCCCCCATGACCGGCCTGAAGAATGGGGCTCACTTGGGGTTGTTCCCTGAGGACCTATTTTCTCTGCATGTAGCGGAAGTAAAAACATATTTATGGCACAAGATCCTGTATGGTATTTGAATGCCTAAAACATTTTAAAAACAGTATTATTTTTATAAAAGAGATTAAATATATTAAAGTTTTAGTCTACTAGATAGTAAAGTGTGAGTTTTTAAGAATAACGAATAAAGATGGTTTCAAGAAGACTTACAAGCAAAATTCATCCATTTTTAAATTTAAACTATACATTTAAACTGATAAAGGAAGGGCACCTGGGTGGTTCAGTAGTTGAGCATTTGCCTTTGGCTTAGGGCGGGATCCTGGTCCTGAGATGAGTCCCGCATCGTGCTTCCTGCAGGGACCCTGCTTCTCCCTCTGCCCTTGTCTGCCTCTCTTCCTCTCTGTGTCTCTCATGAATAAATAAAATCTTTAAAAAAAATACTGATAAAGAAAACAGAAAGCAATAATTAAAGGCCCAGAGGTTTGGGGACCAGATTAAACTATCTTAGGTGTGAATGCAAATTCTGTAACATATTTGCTCTATGACCTTGGACTTAATATTTAATCCTTATTTTTGCTGTTGTCCCCCATCTGTAAATGAGAATGGTGACACCTACCCTACAAGGCAGTTGTTGTAAAGATTACAGCACAATAAGTCCTAACACATTGAACAACTGTTTGCCATCCTGTATGCTTGTTGAGAGTGAGAACTATATCTTCTCACTGTGTTTTTCCCGTGCCAACTAAATTCAGCAGCCATCTGGTAGACAAGGAAAAGATACACATTTGAACGACTGAACAAGAGCAGCAGTGTGAATAATCTAGAATAACAGATCATTGGAATGAGTGTATTCCTAATAGGAGAAGCTTACATGTGGGCTTTCATAGAATGAGATTTACATGATTCATGGATAGCCAATATTTGTAATTAGATTGCACTCCATGGGAACACACAAGTTTTTTTTTTTTTTAAGATTTTATTTATTTATTCATGAGAGACACAGAGAGAGAGAGAGAGAGAGGCAGAGATGCAGGCAGAGGGAGAAGCAGGCTCCATGCAGGTAGCCCAATGTGGGACTTGATCCTGGGACTCCAGGATCATGCCCTGAGCTGAAGGCAGGCGCTAAACCATTGAGCCACCCAGGTGTCCCTACACAAGTTGAGCAGAAAGCCACCCAAGATGTTACTGAGCAATAGAAGTCAATAACGATGCCAATCCCTTTATACTCACTGGCTTTTGTTTTCGTTTTTAACACTAGAATCAATGGATCTAGGCAGTTATCCATTTTATATTATTATCCATTATATTACCTTAGGAGCTGATCTTACACCATGAAGTCTTCTTTTGGCATACTGAAATATAGTGAATATATTTGATAGGGCAATTTGGAAATTTGGGGGGGGTCTTGATTTTTTTTTTTTTTCTCTGTGAAACCCTGATCCCAGAGTCTGGAAAAACCTAAAAGTTAGACTTTAGCAAACTTACTTGAAATGGTGGCTTCAATTTTCACTATCTAGTTCTGACAGTTCTTAAAACAGGCTATTAACTTATTTGGAACCCTGGTGTGAGAACATCTTTGAGCCAAAACTTGGCAACTTTTAATAAATAGAGATGGTAACTCAAAGAATAAGACACCATTATCACTGATCAGGAAAAGATTTATCTTGAAAATAATATTATGGGTTATTACTAGTATTTTTAATGTACTTTTTATAGCCAATATGGCGTGCTGTGGGCTGCATTCAACCAAAAATGACTCATAAATATTTTAAGGGCTTATGCTTTGAGGACAGGCAATCAAATTTAAATAAAGCACATGTTTTAAAGTGGCATGTTTAAAACTTCAGCTACAAAAGGTCTTCTTTTAGTCCTAGAATGGCATCATGCTTTCTTTAGTGAAGCTAATTGCACCAGGGAATGAATATGAATCACTCTTAATTTTATTAATCTATTTATATTGCTTCTCTATCTGAATCATCAAAATATGATGATGATCAGGCTTTTAAGAAGTCTGATGTTTTGCTTCTCTTTGTTTTGCAATAGTTGAATAAATTCATATTATATATTACTTGGGAGTGCCTACTATGAGTGGGAAAAGTAATTAAAGACTTGTGATAGCAAACATTTCTGTGCCTGATAACATAAACCCAATGGATTTAAGTGATTTAACAAAGGATTTCATTTGTTATTTTGTAGTAATAAATATGATGAAAAAGAGAGATTAATTTTAAAAGGAAAACAGAACAAATTTGTTTATATCTAATTAAATTGATTCATTAGCTATGCTATTATAACTAGCCCACTAGGAAAGCATTATTAAATAATTAAATATAGAGTCACTCAATATTATAATATTGCATTGTTTTAATCAAGGTGTCAACTCCAATCATGTAGATAGATGACAATGGGTTAAGGACCTAGGACATAGAAAGCTGACAGGATTTAAGGGGCAGAAATGGTGGAAAAGCATGGAAGTAAGTCGTAAAGAGACGATTCAGGGGTAAAGACAGAGCTGGTGTTCTGGAAACAAGTCCAAAAGTTTGTCATGACAGAGAAAGGGATGAGAGGAGAGCTATAACTTAATATTAAAAGAAAATGTGCCTTGTAGATTGACAAACATTGGTTCAAATCATACATTGGTTCACTGATGGCTTACAACAAGACCTCAGGGTAATTAATATCAAAGCTTGATTCTTGTCTGTAAAATGGGATTAATAATGTTTGCCTCTTAGGGTTATTTCATGTTTGCCCACCACTAGGCATTCTCTTTGGACTGATGTCTGTTCTCCAGGAACTTATATTTCAATAGGATGAGAATATGCACACAATTCGTAACATGGAGTATGATGTAGGCAGTGTGTATGCAAGGTCCTCTAGCAACAGAAAGTTGGGAGGAATGAACTCAGCTTGGATAGATGAGGGGAAACTGCACAGAGAAATAGGCACTTACCCCTTATGTAGCATCATTGATTATCCAAGTCAGCACCTGTCCTAGTCTGTTTGGGTGGCCATCACCATAGATTAGGTGGCTTAAGCAACGCAAATGCATTTTCTTACAGTTCTGGAGGCTGGAAGTCCTAGACCAGTGTGCCAGCTCAGTTAGGTTCTGGTGAGAGCGCTCTTCCTGGCTTGAAGACTGCTGCCTTTCCCCTGTGTGGTCACATGATCTTTCCCTTTTGTGTGTGTGTGTGTGCACTGAGAGAGCTCCCTGGCATCTCTTCCATTTTGTATAAGGCCACCAGTCTTACTAAATTAGGACTCCACCCTTATGACCTCATTTAACCTTCATTGCTTCCTAAAATCCCTAATCCCCAAATGCAATTGCACTGGGGGTTAGGGCTTCAACATATTCATTGGAGGGTAGCAGGAAGAGCCAGTTTAGTCCACGGCACCATCTAGTTAGAAGTAGGTGCCGAGACTGTGAAGACGAAGGAACAATGGATACAGAGTCCACAGAGGCTGAGCAAAAGGAATACGAAGCTCAGACAAGTACTCCAGCCCACCAGGAATTCTGCACCAGAAGAAAATTCTTCACAATTAGGTGACAGTTTTTCTCAGACTAGGAACTGTTGCATATTTCCATTTTTTTTTTTTTTTTTTTAGGGCAAAAGACAGTCTCTAAGTGCAGTTATCTGAGGCCTTGTAGTAGAGCTCAGTGGGAGCATGTGGCAGAAGAAATGATGCTGATATAGAAACAGATGATAGAGAAATGAAAACTACTATCTCATGCATCTTTGATTCTTCCGTGGGGTCTGATTCACTCACTGGCAGATGCTCAATGTCAGTTTAATTAACTTGACAGGAAAACCCAAATACATTAAAACAAACTTGTGTTTTTGGTCCAAAAATGACAAAAAGTATCTTCTTTTCAGAAAAAAAGAAAACTAAATTGTTGCTTAATATTCCAGAAAAAGTGAGGTATTTGTTAAAATATCTAACTATTCACTGAAGCTCATAAATGTTGAACTCAGTGAAGAATGAGTGCAGAGCGCTGGGATAGAAATTTTATTTCTACCTTCTCTTCTGTGCATAAGAGGACTGCACTGTACAGCCTTCTTGAAGTTAGATTGGACACATGACCAAGGGCTGGCCCATGAAATGTGGGCAGATGTGATGCAAGCCACTTGCAGGCTTGGCTCTTAAATATACTTTTTATGGCCCTCAAACATTTCTTCACTTCTAGAGGGGACACCCTGACTTGGAGACTGCATGCTGCATAATCTGAAGTTATGAGATTGAGGAGGCTCATTTAACATGAACTGGCTTTGTGTAAGTGATACAGAAGTCTATTGTGTTAAAGCCACTTAGATATCAGGTTAGGTTATCTTATCCTGACTAATACACTGCCCTTTCCATGTGTGAGGAAAGTTGTTTTCTGTTCTGCTTAATTCTATTTGATTTTAGTTTTCAAAAATATGGGTCCCAAGCTATTAAACTGATTTAATAACCCCCTAATGGGTCCTGATCTGTAGTTTGAAAAACACCCATTTAAAGAATGTTAGAGTTCAGACAAGGTAATGGTATGCTTGCATTAAAATGATTGAATCACAGGCTTAAAGATTTAGACTTTGGGGCTATGGTTCAGACTAATCACAACTGGGTGATTCCATTGTCTTTCTAGGTAGCTAAAAGCCTATCCCAGCCTTCTCATCGATTGGTAACAATGGAAACCAACTCTAGAGAATTGTGTTTTTCAAAAATGAGGCAAATGCTATTAAAACATCATAAATATTAATGAGATATTCCATAGAAAGGACAAAGAAAATGAGATACTAATTTTGAAATGATCGGGGTTTGTGTGTGTGTGTGTGTGTGTGTGTGTGTGTTTTCTTCGTGATCTGTGATGGCTCAAACTGCCTTACCAGGTTCCATTTTCACTCATGATCTTCAATCTAGAGTTTTACTTATTTCTAGCTTCCTGGAGCGGTCTGATGATGGCCCATCCCCAGGAGTTACCTGTCCAGCTGCTTTTCCTCCTTGAGGCCTGACTCCTTCAGGAGAAACATGATGCCAGTTAGGTGCTGACCTTTTAATTAACTCAAATACTAAAGTTCTCTCTAAGAAAGGTTGTTCACGCTCTAGACATCTGTCACTGTGTAGCAAAACCTTTTGTCCCTGTGTTCATGGTACCCTCAACCATGGAACTCTTTCATAAAACTTTGAAACTACTCTCAAAGAGAAGGATGGTTGTCAATGTAACAGTTTCACCTTCTTTTGGTTGTTTTTGATTCTTTGTTTATTTTTAACTAATATGTTGGTCAAACAAGAAGGTATCAAGCTTAGAGATAGCAGATCTCCATCCCTTCTGAAAACTGTAGGAAGTCTTGATATCCTGGTGTATCCTGGGTTTAGATTTGACTCAGCCCACCCTCCTGTCTGTGGGTTTCAAATTATTTTAAGCCCTAAGGAGATTTTTTTGTCTACCCTGCTCTACTTGAACTGTCAGGAAAGTTTGATGACAAGGAGCCACATAAGCTTTCTGCTGATATGAACTTTTATTTAAAATTTTTTTTCATTAAGCTATCTCAATATTTCAACAAAACATATTAGGAGCAAATTTAAAACAGATTCTGACCTAACTTCTTCACAGGTTAAAATCCTCTGATGTTACTTAGTTTTGGCAGAAAATGATTAGTAAATATTTTTACCAACATAGTTAAAAGCATGTGGTCCTGTTCTTATGTGAAGATTTCATATTCTGTGGACTTGCAGAACAGGAAGAGAAATAAAAGAAAAATTTATGAAAGTACATTAAAGTATATAAAGACCACAAAATGCGAGATAGCAAGCAAAGGTACAAATAACCCATATTCAAATATGACATTGCCATTTACAAGAAGGCAGTCTACTACGAGTGGATGTGATACATTTATGCCAGACATTTAAGGGCAGAATAACAGCAGAAATCATGGTAAAATCTGAAGTGTCATTCTGAGGGGACTTATTTCTCATCACAATAAATTAATCTCTATGACTAGTTCCTAATTTGATTATTAAGTGTGATTATTGTTTAAGGCCACTGACAACTGGCATGCACTAGAAATAAAGATAATCAGGTTATAGCCCTGATGGCTGCTGGCTTTTGGGAAGAAGGAGGAAATACTAGTTATAAAGGAGTGGGAATCATCTGAAGTGTTCAACCATGGACATTGATGGTGTTTCCAGCGCAGAGAGAAAATGGGGGATGGAATCAAGGACTCTTGAATGCAGTGCCAAATTAATTATTTTTCCTTTGACATAAAAGAGAAACCATCAGAGGCTTGAATGCAGGGTAGAGACCTGATGAATTTGAAGTTTCGATACAATCCTCATTGGAAAAGATGGATTGGATGACTGGAGGTAAGGAAGTCAGAGGTAACTATCTAAACTCAGTCTGAGATGTAGAAATGGAGCTGGCGGATAGAAAGGATTTGTAAGAAGGCAAAAGTAGAATGCCCCAGGCTAGGGAACCAACTGAATGTAAGGGTGGAAGAGGAGCAGAAATCAAGACAGGATCTCAAGTTTCTTTTCATGGTGATAAAATGAAAAGAACATAGTAAGGAACTAGGTTTGGGGATAATGATAATCAGTTCAGTTTTGAACCTATTGAGTTAATTTTCAAATTAGACTCAATTTATGATGGTCTTTGAAAAGCAGGTCAAAGAGTTCAACTTTGATGCAGTCATTAGGCAAGAGCTATTGAAGAGCTAAATTATGGAATAAAGATGATGTTACAGTATAACTTCTTGTCTATCCATATATAACTGTTACGAAGATAAAATAGATAAGAAAAATCCATCTTGGAGAAGCTAGTGATGCACAGTGATAGCAATAGAAAAAATTAGCAATAGAGAAAATCTCTTAACAAGGGGAGATTTGATGTCATGTCATGTAAGGAATACAGAACCCCCAACTATTTAACACCCCCGTGCCTGAGTAAAAAGTTGACTCCTCCAGATAATTAAGTTCTGCAGATGGAAAGCTTAGCAAGTGGACCTGAAAGGGGGTGCCTTAGTAAAAGTTATAAAAGGCACCCCCTTCTATGAGAGGCTATAGTCCCACGTTGCGGGTTAACACTTAGCAATGGGAGTGTGGCCTGAGCTTCGGCTCCCATTTACCCCTGTGACCCAGCTTCCCTTTGCAGGGTGGGTGGATGGATGTTGGTGCCAGAGGGAGGGTAGATAAGCCTGGAGGCATTTGACTAGATAAGAGAAAAGGAAAAGAGCCGTGTTTTTGTTTTTACTTTAAGGAGATAAAGGACTTTTGGGAAAGGAAGATTAGACTTTTCCTAATGACTTTACCGGGCAGAATTGTGATGAGCAAGCCACTATTTCCTAATAGGTAAACTTTTTAAGTAAATAAAACTGCCCCAAACCATGACTTTCTTGGGAGACAGTGAATTCAATCATTGGTAGTAACAAAATGAGTCTGGATATCTGACTGATAAATATTTTACAGAGGAATTCTTCAAAAATTCTTTCAAGCCTGTGGTTTGATGATTATTTGCCAAATTAATATTATGGCCAGTAAATCTGTGACTGGAATGTGGAAGGCAGAACTTGGTTTGGTCCTTGTAAGAGGAACATTTCCTCGCACAAAACGATTTGGGAAAAAATAAATAAATAAATCCCCCACTGAACACTTAACTTTTATTTTTATTTATTTATTTTTTTAACACTTAACTTTTAATATTTGCATAGCTGTATAGTATTTGCTACTGTTGACCATGACTCTGAGAAAGGTACCAAATCAATTTTGACCTTGAAGTCCTACCTGAATGGATTGATAATTCTAATAGAAGTTGTGTTTGATGAAATCCTGATTTAATTTTGGGGAGATTAGTTGTCTGTATTCCTCATTTTCTAAAGTAAATAATTGGATAGCCTAGTGTTTATTGTTTTGTGTTTCTGAATTCAATCACTTTGATTTGATATATGTTACATCTTGGACATCAAGTTTATCTCGGGCATCAATTTTATCTCAAAATGAAGGTGTTCATTATGCTGAATGAGGACTTTAGGGGCTTCCATTTTGACCCCAAACTTTCTAGTTGGGTTCTTCTTTCCAGCTGTCTCTTGGTTCTGGAAGACCCTGGGGGTAAAGCATCCATAGATGGGAACAGAAACTGCCCCCTCAGGCAATTAGGACTGCCCTGAACCAGCAAGAGAATTGCCTCCAAGACAGTGAGGGATTTGACCCTCAATACCTTCACCTACTTTTGCCCCATAGTTCCCTCATGTAATCCTAGAAGTATTTTCAGCATTTTGGAGACAGTCTTTGAGATACTAGTCCACTAACTTCCTGCTGTTGGCCTCACTGAGGTAAATTCCTTTCTTATTTCACCACCGTGCATTTCTCTGCCTTTGGATTTTGTCGGTGGCAAGTGGCCCTAACCTGGTCTGTTTGGGATCTCTGGAGCCAGATGCTCTTGCCCTCCTGAGCCCTGGCTACATGGACAGACTGTAAATAAGTGTACAGGTATAATGTATCTATATTGAACTGAAGCAAGAAAGTAAGGATAATAAATATCAAAGATCTTGCTTTTATTTAATGTTAGATTAATTAACCCAACTAACTTAAGGACAATGAACTTTCTTTGAAAAAGAATGTAAGTTGATCAAAATCGAGTTTCTTTTCAAAGGCTTCTGCAGTAGAGAAAGTGGAAAGAAAATGGAGAAAGGAAAACAGCTCCCAAAGAAAGATGAAGATGAACCTGAGCCAGTTACACAGCTAGTGTGACTTCTACCTTTTCGAAGGATAAATAGAAGGTCAAGAAGATAAAAATCTGGCTTCCTGGTTCAGGACGTTGTTGCTCATCTTGGAACATATTCTATGTTGCAACTAATTAGCCTTCACTGGGGACTAGAAACTAATTCTAATGAATCAGAATGTCTAGTAGTTAATGATATTATTTTTAGCAAAGTAAAATATCATGTCTATTAAATATGTAAAGCAATACAGGTTGCCCCACCATCTGAAAGTAGAGCATTCCCATGAAATCTTTCTTTTTTTTTTTTTTTTCCATGAAATCTTTCATAAGCCAAAATGGCATAAAATGAAGATGTAACTACTATTAATTTTATGTGGAAAAAAAAAAAAAAAAAACTTGAGCATTCCCAGACCCAAAAAATAACTTCTCTTAGGCTTTTTCTGATACCCTATGACATATCTTGCTAACAAATGCACAAAATAAATCAAGATAAAGCACAGTTGCTTACAGACACACTTCAAAGCTATGCTGGCTTGATGCTGAGATGTGGCGCATAGTTCCCAGGGAAGGAGCTCGGCAGTGCCAACTCTCACTTGGGGTAGATGATGCCTCCATGAGGGTTTGCTTCAAAACAAATGCTGAATGTTATTTTTGCTTTTCCCCTTTTTCTCATAATAGCAAAAATTATCTTTGCATTTATTTAGCTTAGCAAAAACAGATACTAATGTAGGTCTTTCCCAAAAGCAATTGTAACTGGCATAATGTGAACTCCAGGGATGCCTGTACTTATTTTTAATGATAGCTGTGTAATCAGAATTGTAGGAAATAAAAGAAAATAAATATTCAAAAGATCAGTGGGACAGTAAACCTGTGAACTCACTCAAACTCAAATACTCCATCGCTTAAAAAAATGAATTATCATTTAATTTACAGGAAACCTGTTCATCAATATTCAGTTATAGGGTCACCTACCCTGAGACAGGTACCCATGATGAAAACAGCAGTAGCAGAAAGAGCAACCACCAAACTCCTTTTAAAATAATCAGTCATTCTTGTTAGCTTGATATAACAAGCTAACTGCCTAAAATAATATTTCAATTCAAGTAGCTTTAAGTGACTAGAAACCTGCATCTCTATGGTGTACCAGGTTCTACTGAATTTAGGATACTATCATTGCTACTTAATTAAAAGTATCTATGTCAGCATGCAGAAGAAAAATCAAAATAATATTTACCCTGTCTTATGTGGCAGCCTTTCATGGCTTATTGCCATTTGGCATGAATATAGTCTAGAATCAGGCTCAGTATTATAAAGTACGATTGCTTAGTTATCTATGTCTGTGTGACAAACTGCAACTTGATGACTGGGTCTCATCTGCCAGTTCCCAGAACTGCAAATGCTTGAGGTATGAAAACTGTGGGGAGAACCCTGGGTGGCTCAGTGGTTTAGCGCCTGCTTTCAGCCCAGGGCATGATCCTGGAGTCCCGGGATCGAGTCTCACATCAGACCCCCTGCATGGAGCCTGCTTCTCCCTCTGCCTGTGTCTCTGCCTCTCTCTCTCTCTCTCTCTCTGTCTCTCATTAATAAATAAAATATTAAAAAAAAAAAAGAAAAGAAAATTGTGCCGACTCTTTTAAGCACTCATTGCTTCAGACTATTGTCATATTTCCTTAATGTACTGGCCAGGTTTTGTTCCCCAGATCTCAGAGCTACATTGCTTATGCATAAGGTCTAATGAGCATATTCCTAAGAACATTTCTTTGATCTTCTGCTGACAGTCCCTCCCTCACGAGGATGTGTTTGTTAAATCCATGTGTCAATTTAGCTGGCACCATGGGATACCCAGATATTTGGTCAAAGATTATCCTGGTATTTCTAGGAGGGTGTCTGAATGAGATTAACATTTAAATTGGCAGACTTTGAGTAAAGCAGATTGCACTTCATTATGTGGGTGGGTCTCATCTGATCAGTTGAAGGCCTGAGTAGAACAAAAACACCAGCCTACCCCAAGCAAGACAGCATCCACCAGCCTGCTGGCCTTCAGACTGGAACTACAGCTTTGGTTCTCCTGGGTTTCCAGCCCACGAGAATAACTCTGCAGATTCTGGATTTTCCAGCCTTTATAATCATGTAAACCAATTTCTTTTTTTCTTTTTTTTTTTTTTTTATGTAAACCAATTTCTTATAAAAAAATTCTCTCTCCCCAAACACACACACACACACACACACACACACACACACACACACACATTATTGGTTCTCTTTTTCTGGAGAACTATGACTTGACTAATGTGGACAGGACATAGGGCAATATACTCTACCATTCTCTCCATCATCCCTGTCTTGGCCCAGGGCATAAATCCTCTCCCTCCTTTTTCTGCCTCAGTCAAAACACCTCAAGCAATTCAACGTGTACTTCCCTAAAGCTGACTCGACAAATTCCTCTAACATATACATATATGAATCCTAGGAGTACATATAACCTTTGATGTACACATTTGTATATAAATCCTTGTCCCCATTTTGGACTGCTTTCCCATGATAGATTCAAAGAAGTGGACTTCTTGGGTCAAAGCTATGAGTTATTTAACGATCTTCATTCATACTGGCAAAGAGCTTTCCTCAAACATATATCACTACTAGGCCTTCATCAATAATGAATATTCACACTCATATAGTACATCGTTCCTCTAATTAGCATTTCTTTGATTGCTGGCCAAGTGGAATGTAGTTTAAAAGTTTATTTGCCATTATTATTTCTTTTTCTAAGAACTGTCTTTTTATATCATTTTACTCATTTGTTTTGGGGGGAAGTATAGGGGGTTAAGGATATTAACTCTGTATCTTTCATATACTTGAAAATATGTTTCTCATTTTGTTGCTTACTTTTACATTTTTATGAGGTTTTATTTTATAAAAGAAATATATATATGTTGTAGAAAATTTGGAAGATACAGAAAATAACGTAGAAGGAAATAGAAATTACTCAAATTTCCCAGAGATGGCTGTTACCAACATTTTGCTATAAATTCTTCTAGTCTTTTGTTGTGGATATATACATATAAATATATACATATAAATGTTTTAGGGATATTGCACATCCTGCTTATGACATTTTCAATTTTTACTCTAGGATATATAATGAAAATTTTATCATGTAAATTTTTTTTTTTTTTTTTTTACAGCATGATTTATTTGACCTATTTCCATTTGGAGGTTTTTGGCTGTTAACCGATTTTTACTGTAGTATATAGGGAAAAATATCCTGGAAAATAAATCTTCCTATATATCAGTAGTATTAGATTATAGAATTATAATTTCTTATGAAAAATGATGCATATTTTAAAGCTTCTGATACATATAACCAATCTGTTCTCCAAAATAATTCATAACCCTCCGGTAATATAAGAAGATGCTCATTCCTCTATACTCCCAGTAATACTTGTTATGATTATTAAAAACAGTACCACCAGAAAATAGCTTTGAAAATATGTAGGTGAAAATGAACATTTCTGATGCTTTACCTTTTCTTTGACATGTATTCTTTCATTTATTCAAATAATAACGGAATACCACCACACAGACCAGGCACAGTGCTGAGTTCTGAGAAATTGGTAATATCCTCTCTCCTTCCTGATTCATCATCTCCATTTCTTGGGTGAAAAAGAATTCTTGACATAGGCTTTTCCTCTCAAGTATCCAAGTATCTTGAGAATACATTGTATCTTCCCTATCTCTCAACTACAGGATTGTTACTCAAATAGGACATTCTCACCAGTGTCTGCTCTATTATGGCCAACACTCTAATGGGTGGTTCCATCTGAGTAATACTTTTTTTTTTTCTTTCTGATGCATTCCTGATTTTTTTTTTTTTTTTTTTTTTTTGAGATCGATGCAGTGCAGAAGGTATGGACAAGCCAGTTGTACAATGAGCCTCTGGGAGCAATTGTGAAATAAAATTGAAAGGCAGTTTGATATTGTAGAAAGAGGTGGATTTTGAGTCAGAAAGATCTTAGTTCTCACACTTGCACGGTAACCTTGGACAAATTATCTAGCTGCTTCTTTTGTGAGGTGTGACTTATATAACACTTTTCTCACTGAATAAAAAATTCCAGAAGAGCACCAGCCACTGAGCAGAGCGAAGGATTTTGGGGTTGTGTCAGTCAGACCTTGCTACTTGGTCTGTCTCCTTTCACCAATCTTCTCTCTTGTTTTAATAGTTGTGTCTTCCTAGGCATCCTTGGCCTTCCTGCTGGCCCTGGGAAACATGGGTCTCTACTTGAGATGACCAACATGCGCTTTTTTATTTATTTATTTTTTTTTTGAAACAGTGCTGTTTGTTATGCACCTGTCTTCACTCTGCTCATTTATGAACCCTTGCTCTGACCGGGCCTTTTCCACAGGGATAACTAATTATTGGGAAAACTGTCAGCTCCTTATGGGCAGAAAATACATCTTCTGTTTTTTTCTGTCTTTCCATCCACAGTGCTTACCTAGCAGTGTCTGGCACTCTGTAGGTCCTTAATGATTATCTATTGAATCTGAACGATTCATCTGAATTTGGGTTTAAGGATTTATGTTCAATCTCAAGAGTGCTTTGTTTTGTTTTAGTTTTCATTTCAATGCCTTTCTTTTGTTTCACCTGAAGACGTCCTGTGTTACTATCAAGACTATACCCAAATGTCACCTTCCCTTGAAGGCCTCGTAGGGGTCTCCCAGGGAGTAAGTGAATCACATCTCAAGGCTCTCCAGGCATTTTGTCTACTTACTCTCATCATCTTTCTCCTTTGGTAGACTCTGATCTCTTATGTATCTTTGGATTCCTAGTGCTCGACATACTGAAGTAAGTGTTCAATAATCATTTTTCTGGATTGGATGGTGGGGGAAGCTATGTTTAATTATTCCTATTACTCTGAACTTCAGTTTATGTAAAGGAGAAGTCAGTTTAAGAATGAAGAATGGTAAGTAAAAAGATGCAATATGCAGTAATTGGGGAGTTCAGGGGATGAGGAGATAGGTTTTAATAGGTGGTGCCATAGCTTAATGGCTGCACATATAGGGGCCAACTTTCTCCTTTCTCTGGCTGTCTCTAGTCTCTGCCTGGTGACAAAAGGAAACCTACTGGAGGTGGCAGTACATTCCCTGTAATTTATTATTTTAGAGATAATGCTTTTCCCTTATGACACACTGCTCTCCATTGATGATGGAATTCCTGGGACCATGGCAGCCCCATGGGCAGATATTTATGCTTCTCAAAACACACTCAGAGTCCTCTGCAGAAAAAATGGCTCAGCTGAGACAGGCCCATGGACCTTCCTTATGTAACTCATTAAAGGATATATGTGGGTAACCAGAGCTGCAGTGGAAGACAAAGGTAAATAAGTATACGCTTCAGAATCGAATTGCTGGTCTTGAACATGTGTCATTTCACCCTTGCAAGACCTTATAACTTTGTGTTGTTAGTAAGTTGAATTACAATGCTTTTGGTTTGACCTCTCAATTTAAAGATTAAGGTGTTTTTAAAAAGACTGGACTTTAATTTTCTAAGGCTTTTAGAAGATACTTCAGCTTTTCCTTGTCAGCATTTCTAAGAAATTTTTATTTCTCATATATGGCCTTAGACTATCACTGAATCTATAGGCATTTCCTCTCTCTTAACCCCCTATTTTATACTTCAATGCCCATTCCCATTTGTCAACTTTGAAACACTGGACCAAATTAAACTCAAGCAAGTCTTGGTGGAGGTAATTCTCTCTCAAGGATATCTCTCAGGGAGTGCACGGTTAATAGGAAAGTAGACATATCCACAGTTTTCCATAGCCCTTATGTTTCTCATTCACTCTGGGCTTGAAAGAATAAAAGTAAACATTGAGAAAAAAGAATTTAGACTTGGGAAAATTTTTTTTCCTCCTAATATTTCTAGTTTGACTTTGGGAAAAGAAGTGAATGTTACTGTTTTCAGACGAGTCATTTGGGGTTTTGAGTCTTCTCCCAGTTATCCATCCATGTGTGGAATCAACATAGGCAAGAAAGGAAAGAATAGGGGACTGATTACTTAATTTTTAAAAATAAAACTGATGAGACAGCAAATGATATTCAATCCTATTAAAGAGACTAAGCACAGTCCTTAAAAAAAAAATCTTTACATTCCTTGCATTGGGATTGTGTGATATGGTTCCACAATTCAGAGAGATTGGAAATTACAGAACATCTGCAATGAAATTGGTTTTCTGTGGAAAACTGATGAATCACTTACTGCCAATGACTAGAAGGAAAAGCACTTGTTTATGCCCTTATGTAATGAATTTTTATGAGGTGAAGTTTGCTGTTTATAAAAAATACACTTTAAGCTGCTGTAGATGTAAAATAATAGAATTCAGAATTCAGAGCAATGCATTACTGCAAAGACAGTCACTAGCAGAATATTATCTGCTTACAAAACACCAAAACAGGGCTATTACTTCTATAATGGAATTAAAAAAAATCTCATCTACCCAGTTGGATTCTAGAAGAAAAAGTATTTAAAGAGACATAGCTGAAATTGACAGCTCCAAAATTGCATGTATTTTCAATGAAAAGTTATTAATTCTCTTATTGTGCTCCTGAATTCCAACTGTGTTTTCCCTCAAAGCAAGAATGCCACAGAACATTTTAAATTTAAAATGGCACTTTTAAGATACACAACAAAAGGCAAACTGGGGGTGCTGTCCTCTCTATACTGTTAAAGAAGTGCTTGTAGAAATCTTCCCACAATAATACCATCAGTCGCTCTGCTCCATATTTGTGAGGGGCTTCCTGATCAAACCCCAAACTCTCTACCCTTCTATAAACACTTACAAAGCAACTACATCGTGCTGGTCACATTTTTTGGCTGCAGTGCCACAAGAGAGATGAGAGAGAGAGAGAGAGAGAGAGAGAGAGAGAGAGAGAGAGAGAGACTTCTGTCCTCATTGAGCTCACAGTCTATTTTGCTGTTTAAGAAAAAAGAGTTATCTAGTTGAAACTGAGGAATATTCTAGTAGGCTTGAGAAGGGGCATTAAGAAATTTCACATGTAATATTGGATAGGGGGGTGCTTGCTTTCAAAGAATATATTTTCTCTTTGTATGTGAAATTGCAAAGCTATTTTAAAGCAATTGACCGTACTGTAGTATTTCATAATTTTTGTTGACTAAAAAGGCGCTTTCACAATTTGATGTGGATTTAAAAGAATAGAGGCTAATTAGGAGAGAATACTATTTCCTGAATGCTTAGTGAGATATGATTACTAGGGAACCATCTGGACACCTCTCAGAATAATAAAGTCTCTGGTCCCACTTATTCAGAATTTTGACTGCGTAGATAAAGTCTCAGCTGAAGTTCAAGTTTGTAATATGTCTTACTAGTAACCAAACAATAAAAATACTCAGAAATATCAGTATTTTTATGTCCACATCTGGAAGGAATACAGAATCCTGGGTCAGATCCTGGGTCTTGATTCTTAGTTGCAGATATACAGGCATCTTATAGGCTTAGGCAAACTGACAATATAAAATATTCATATCCATTGTTTTGATCTGGTGTATGGATTCTAGATATTTTAAAGTAAGTAAACTACATTTATTTAAAAATACCATACATTTAGAAACATCAAATACTTTTGGAAAAGGGAGTGGGCACTTTTTACCTTTTTGTTGCCTACATACTTCTAAGTGGTTTAAAAATGTATGTATTATATGGAATCAAATTTACTATTTAATTTAAAATGTGTAAAATAATTCACTCTTTTGACCGTTGTGGTTGGCCAGAAAGGTAGGATTTTATTGTCATGCAAAAAATGGATACTCTAGGGTTTTTTAGGATCTTATATCTCCTATATTTACATTTTAAACTTATTTACTAGTTATGCAGATGTTTTACCTTTGAAATGAACTGAAACAAAATTGCCCACAAGATTTTAAAGAAATAAATAACTGGTTTTGGTGTAATCAAGAAGTATTACGTGCTCAATGTAGAGAATTTGGGAAATATAGAAAAAGGTAAAGAAGAAGATTAAAGTTGAATAGCTGAATTTTTATTAGAATATTTATTATATTTATTATAATATATGTATGGGTCTACTTATCTCATGATAAGTGCCTATTTGTCTCATTTCAAGATATATATGCACCTGCTGAGATCATATGGTACTGAATATCCAACTTCTTTCTTGTTAATACTATATTGTGAGCACTTTCTCATGTAATTGAAATTATTTATATATATATATTTTAAATTTTTTCTCCTTTAACCTTTTTTATTAAATTAAATATTTTATTTATTTATTCATGAGAGATACACAGAGAGACAGAGGCAGAGACACAGGCAGAGGGAGAAGTAGGCTCCATGCAGGGAGCCTGACGTGGGACTCGATCCCGAGTCTCCAGGATCACACCCTGGGCTGAACGCGGCACTGCTGAGCCACCCGGGCTGCCCAATTTATATATATTTTTGCATAATTTTTTTCATGGTATTTATATGACATTGAGTTAAATAGCTATACTGCTTTATTTATTTCCCTATTTCGGAGTGTTTGTGCCATTTCATATCTTATGAATAGTGCTATTGTGAAAATCATTTCAATAAATCTGTTTCCAAATTCTTATCATTTCCTTGAGATAAATTCCTGAGGTCATTGGATATAAACATGTCCACACCTATCTGATTTTAAAATAAGCTTTACTTAACTAAGTAGATTTAAGTTTTATTGGCTCTAGGATTTCAGCACAGGATGAGCTGAATCTGTTAGTGAAAACAAGTTACCCTACTGCTAAAGAGAAGGGAAGTGAACTACCTATTGAATACCATACTTTGGATTTTTCTGGCCTCAGGAGTGACTTGGATTAATCTTGGTGGAATTGTTCTAACTAGCAGAAAACAACTCAAGGTAGTGTTCAATGAAGGCCATTGGACAACATGATAACGATGCTTACTTTTAAGAAAAATATTTTAAAACCATAACCTTTTCTTGAAAATATCAAAGACTTAGTAAGTGACTACTTGGGAACAGTAAGGCATGGTCTGTCTTGTTTCATGATTTACATACTCTTTGAAGGAATAAAAACCTCAGACATATAGTGAAAATACTTGTCAACTTACTTGTGGTGAGTATAAATGTATTCTATATACTAGTTTTAGCTGGAGAGAACCATGGGCAGCATAGAACTTCAGTTCCATAGATAATACGGCCAATTGGTTTGGCTAAAAAGTGTGTTTGGAATTGTTCTGTTGCTGCAAATACCATTTCTTAATTTGGTTAACACTTGACGTATTAAGTATTTTAGGAAAACTAGCTTTTTGTTAAAAGCAAATCTTCTAAGTGAATCAAGTTTTTGCCTGTAAGTGCCAACATATTAAGGCTTTCTCAAGTATAACAATACTAATGTTCCTGCTTTCTTAACCAAATTATGCAGAGTATAAGGTACCCTTCATTGATGATCCAAGGTCATTTTTTTAAACTATTATAATTATTCATTTGGTCCATAGAACTTGTGTGTCCCTGTGGTCACCAGATTATACGTTTTTTTTATTTTCATTGATACTAGGTTTTTTATTATTTATAAAACTGTATACATGCTGTTTTCATCAGATTTTTCTCTCCTTCTTGTTATTTTCAGTCTGTTGTTGAAAGTTCGATAGAATTCTATTCAAAATAAAGCAGCTTCTAAATGGAGACTCAAGGAAATACCTCGAGTAGAGTTTTGATGTGTGGAACCTATGAAAATATTTTTTGGTTTCCTATGGCTTTACTTCCAGGTTCCTCACCATTTCAGATAGTGACACTGTTAATGTACCACAAATCTAAGAGAAATAATAACAATCATCACTCATACCAAATTGCCTTTGACTAGGTTTTCGGGCTTTTACTCATACCTCTCCACATTAATCACAGGGAATCCTTTAGAAATATGAACTTGTAACTTCTTCCTCATATTTGGGATAAATGAAGATATTTTTTTTCACCATGGCCTTCCTGGCTTGACCCGGGGCCCCCTCACCTCACTCACCTCATTTCCTCTTTTTCTTGTACTCTATTTCTTCCTGTTCCTCAATCAGATACTGGGTTCCTCAGAGCTTGGGCACCTGCCATTTCCTTCTCCTGGCACCTCTCCTCTGCTTGGCTTTTCCCCTGAGCTCATTCAAGCCTCTTTCCAAACTTCAACTACTCAGAGATGCCTTTCCAAGAATATTCAGTTTAAACAGCATCCCTTGTCACTCTATTCTCTCGGCTTGTTTTCTCTTTCTTCAGAGTACTTCTAACATCTGAAATTATCTTACACATGTGTTTATTATCTATTATTCCTCCATGAATATAAACTCTATGAGAGCAGGGGTTTTTATTTTTGAGTACATCTCTGCGAATGGACGAATGCCTGTAGGGGCTTAATAAGTAATTTTTGAAAGAATAGTGTTATTTAATTCCCATTACAGTCCTAAGAGGTAGATATTACTGAATGTTCATTTCATAGGTTGATCGAATTGAATCTTGGAGGTGTTAAACTTATCCAAAACCCACTGAGTTCTGAGGCAAAGAGTCTTGGGAGCAAGGGAGCAGGATGTGCCTTGGGTTAGCTTTGACTGGTATGTTTTAGATATGATCACTAAAGCAATTGGGTATGTTACATACACAAGTAGCAGGTCTGATTCCAGAACAAGTTACATGGGTGAGAAAAAGCAATGTTAGTATAAAAGTTTTATTTTCCCATGGGGAGATGCTCAGAGGGGACAGGTTCTTGAGGCTAAAGCAGAAATGTATCATGTAGCTAAATATGACCCAGTTATACTGAACCTTGAGCCCTGAGGCCCCTGAGGAGTAGGAACAGAAGCACCAGTGTTAGAGCAAATCTCCTGGCAGTGCACAGGGAGGCAGGGACAGAATGGGGTCTGGCACTATCAGAGCAACTTGGCCAGGAGGCCTAGGTCTCTGCAGTGAGTTGGAGTTCCCTGAGGCAGCACTTGAGTACGTAAGTCAGTCATAAACCAAATGTTTTTAAGTTGAACACCACCTGCCATTACTGCGTTGTCTTACAAGCAAAGAAAAACAAAAATGGAAAACCGTGAAAAAAAAAAACAATGGAGACACAGTATTAGATGTGGTTAACACTAGGCTGGTCACCGAGCTCCTACAGGGATGGATGTGTTGCTCAGCTGGGGGAGTGGGGTCAGCAGGCTGCCTGTGGTAGTCAGCTCCTCTGGGGTCTGCGTCGGCTGCAGAGCCATCATGTTTCAGGTCACGTCCTTCCCAGGGCAGCTCGTGGCCAGTAACTGAGAGGTGTGGGTAAAAGGGGCTGACCACTCTGCCCCAATCCATGCCAAAGTGCTTCAAGTCCCTTGCAACATTTATTTTAGTAGAACCCAATTTCTGGGGCACCTGGGTGGCTCAGTGGTTTAGCAATGGCCTTTGGCTCAGGTCATGATCCCCGAGTCCTGGGATCGAGTCCTGCATCAGGCTCCCTGCAGTGGCCAGCTTCTCCTTCTATGTCTCTGCCTCTGTGTGTCTCTCATGAATAAATATTTTTTTTTTTTAAAGAACCCAATCTCTCATATCAGGTTTAGCTGTTCAACTAACAAAATGTCTCTATTGGTACACTGGCGTGGAGAAAGGTAGGTTCTGGTTATCCAGTGATGCGTGGAACAGTCGTACTTCCTGACCCGCAGGTAATCACTTAGCGAGGGAGTAGGTGTTAAGTAAAAATTGAAAAAATTAAAAATATATATTGTACTAAGTGTCATTAGTGTCTGTGGAAAAACTGAAAACCCTCATAATGTTGATATCTCTATTAGTTGGCATATATGTAAATATATGTAAAGTACTATTTTCACGTTAAAATTATAATATGGGCATTTACTCAGAATGCACTTTGTCAAAATAACACTACAAAAAAAACTGTTGTCATAACACAATGTTTATTTATTTAATCCTTTTAAATCTGAAATCTAAGTCAACCATTCAGTTACCTATGTTCTTATCACCCCAGATCATGGGTAAAATTAAAGACCGCATATGGACTTTTTTTTTTTTTTTTTTTTTTGCATATGGACTTTTGATATAAAAAAGGCAGATGTAGAGTCTAGTAAGGATCTATTGTTTTGAGCTGCCAAACACCCGCTATTATAATGGCACCCGGGTTTCCTGTGGTGAACTGTCTGCTCTCCTACTATGGGTCCACGTGGTACACAGCTAGTAATCAGAGTAGAACTTTTCTGTCCTGGTTCACAAATGCGTAATCACAAGCAGACCAATGACAGTGAGCTCCTGGACTTCGCTGGAGCTATTATGTAAGAAGCTCTCATTCCAGCAGGATCAGGAAGCTGGTGGAATGTCAGTGTGGAGCTTCTGGGGGCCATCATGTTGCCCCAGGACGAAGCCAACCGAACCCCTTGAAAACAGGTTTTAGGGAAAAAGCTTAAAATTACAATGGGTGAGCTAGATGTTAAGGCTCAAAACAAGAGGGTCTTATCATTGTCAGATTATGATGCTATAATGCCATCTCTGCAATTAAATACACATTCATCCCAGGGTCTCCAAAATCGCTTTAGAATCTAACCTCTTTCTAGGAAGTAGCAAAATGAAAGGTCATTTTTGGTAGTCCAATAACAACTGTCCATTAGTCTCAACATTAAAAATTGAATGCAATGATTTAAAGAAAAATAACACATTATTGTTTACATACTAGATCCAGAATCACGTGCTTCCTAATGATTAGAGTTTAGTCATATTTGGAAAGGAACAGAAGACGGTGGCTGAGCAGCACATCCCCTCATAAAAGATACCTGAACAGTATGCTCAGGATGATTAGTATTAAGGATTTGAACATAATGCAGTTTTCCTCAGAGGAAACAATCTTAGTTTCTAAAGAGCATTCACTTCTGACATCTCGATTCCTGATTTCAGTGGCTGCAGACTCTGTACCTCTGTGCCACACTTAGGGCAAGTAAAGTACATGTCAAATAAGAAACTACTCTTAACACAGTAGTAGCAGAAGATATGCTCACATCCTATGGTGTGAGGCATGGTGGGCCACTCTCCACACAGAGAACACTGTTTGCCGCTTGTGGCTAGTGTATTGTCACTGGTAGGAGCACCGGTAAGAGGAATACACCATGAAGATAACTTAGCTTTCAACTTCTGGATATTGATAAGCGGAAGGAGAAAAATCAGAAACTCTGCAAAACCATGCCAGAGAAGTTCCCTATTCATATACTCAAAGCCAACCTCACGTACGTTTTGGGGCTTGCAAAATACAGAACGAATGCCTAGGAGACGTTCTGTCAAAGTTGCAAACTTGCCCCTCTGAAGGAAAATCAGGAAATTAATCAGCCCGCCTAATTTCAGAAGTCCAACCATGATGTTCACACACTGCCTGGCTTTCCCAAACGACGCCAAGTGACGGTTTCGAAATAGGTCGTAGCAGCGCTCTTCTAGCCACGTCCCGCCAATCGTACACACAGCATACCACAGCTTCTGATTCTTACTCGGCGGCTGGTACCTCAGCTTCGGGGAAAAATCGTTTTTGTACTGAATATTCAAAACAGACTGTCCCACGGTGGCATTTTTAGAGTAGATGGTGAATCGCCACAAGAAAAGCCACAGGAGCGCTTTCACCTCTGGTTCAAAGTGTGCTAACAGTCCTGGCTTAAACCCGTGAAAGCACTGAGTAAACTGGGCCCAAACCAGCTGCTCCAGGGCCTTGTTGAGTTCAAGAGCATCCAACTGACTTATTCTTAGCACTCTGTCTGTCCTCTTTGTCTTCTCTTCTCTGGAAGCCATGTCTTCTCGGAAGGTCTCTGGGGATAAAGTACAATTAGGGAACATCAAACATCTGTAAGCTTGTACCATCTTCTCAACTTATGGGTCTGAAACTGTGATACGCAACTGACCAGGGCACACAGAAGACAGAGCGGGCAGGAGGTGTCAAATAGCATCGAACAATCACCTCCTACATGGAACCTTTTCCTTCTCCTCTCTCTCCTCCCTCCCTCCTTTCTTTTCTTTGTTATTTATTTATTTATTTATTTATTTATTTATTTATTTATTTATTTATTTATTTATTTATTTATGCCCTCCTCATCAAAGGAATAACAGGTTGTAGCAAGTTGTACCCTCTTCCCACAAATTATCTCCAAGTAATCCTCCTTGGTCATTTTAGCAGGGAGATCATAAAATCCGGGGCTAACAGGAATGAAGCTAAATAATAGCATGACTAATGGAGAAACACATGAACTTAATAAATACAGTGAACTCTATGGAACATTCCAGCGGATGGTAAGTCAAGACCTCAGGTTAATTGCCAGCACTTCTACGGACTCCAAAGGTATATATATATATTTTAACAAGTCATTTAATCTTTCTGAAATAGGTTTTATATCCATAAAGTTAGGAGAAAAAATTAAATAGCGTTTACTATGTTATCATACTATTGCAGAAAAGAAATACTAGCACAAAGCAACATGAATGTAGAAATGCTGTTAAGATATTGAGAAGATACACATACAGTTTTCTAATAAAACTATGATATAAAAATATATGCAAAGACTTTTATAAATATCTTAGGAATCATCATAAAGGTGGTAAGGGGATAAAAATCTTTTAAAATGAAATAGAAAAAGCTGATTAGTGGTTAGCTAGGTATGAGTGACTCATTCAAAACACACTTAATAAATGCCTATTATGTACAAGCCATGGTGATTAAAACGCTCAGTGGCTGCTGTCATCAAGGAGTGTACAGACCAGTTAAAATATTTTACTTATTATTAAAAAACTGGCAAATCCAAACTATGACAAGAAATCTGTTTAAACTTAGTCTCTAAATTAGGCCCTGACTACATGGAGCTTGATCTTGGTCATGCAGGATCTCTGGGGCTTCAAAAGACCCAGTGCACTAATAGAACACCAAGTTATAGAGGGAGGCAGGTGTCCCACTTAAGTTCCTGGACAAGTCACTTCATCTAATCTCTGCTTTGTTTTTTTCACTTACAAAACTGAGGGCCAGAGATAAAATGACCTTGAGTCCTTTTATATTCTATTTATGATTTTTACTAAAAAGATATTAAACATAATTTGTTGGACATTAAAGAACTGAAAGGTACATCCTAAAATAAAGTTGTACCTCTTGAAACTGGGAATGTCTTTGACAATTAAAGAGGTCTTGCAGAGGGGTGTTTTTAAATTACCCATGGATCCTACATGACTTAGTAGTAGAAGACTACAAGCTTAACAAGTTCCCATATAGGTAAAAAAGTACCTATTGAATAATAGACTTTTACTGCTGCTTTCCTCTCAGTCTAGGTATTTGACAGGAATGCTTCTCTTCCATACAGGTCATCTGCCTTTTAGGGTGATCACATCTTTTTCCCCTTCCTGCAGCTCCCTCAAAATTTCACAGCTTAGAGCTATTGCAGGGGGGATTTTTGTGGCAAGTTCTGTGAAATCCTGGCCTCGTAGCCAGGAGCCACAGGAAAAGAAGGATGTTTAGGACCGAGTACCCTTTCTTCCTGCT
The DNA here is from genome assembly GCF_053574225.1 of Canis aureus. NCBI lineage: Eukaryota > Metazoa > Chordata > Mammalia > Carnivora > Canidae > Canis > Canis aureus. The sequence goes on along the minus strand of NC_135638.1, from coordinate 16,945,958 downwards.
ACAAATCTCATCAATCCCCAAGGTTCTGCTCTTTGCCCCAAATATTTTTCTAATCCATTCACTACTCTATCCTCTGCAAGTTTTTCCCTAAATTCTATCTGCTCTTATCTCTCCATTGCATTACAACTAATTAGTCTATGGTGCCTTTTGCCTTCTCCAGTGCATTTTCCACATTGCAGTCATTTCAAACACACGAGCCTCCCAAACTACCCCAGCTTGGTTTCCTTCCTAATCTGTTGGTCATAAGGTGCCCCCTTCTCTTTTATCCTAGTTAACGTTTATGGTCTGTTCCCTCCATCTGGAGCAGTACACTCCTGTTCTTTACTTGAAAAACTCTGTTTTTGGTTTTTAAGTACCAAATTTTTAAGTAGTGGTTTAGGTATCACTTCCTCCTGACTTTCCAAACTGTGTTCTTCTCGTTGTTCTCTTAGCACTCCATTCTCCCACTTTCTTGGCCTTTGTGTACTATACATATGCTATTTTTTAAAGTCTATTTCTTCCACTAGAGGATAAATCCTGCTGCAAAGATTATTTGAGTCTTGTCACAGTTGGAACTTAGCAACAACCAGCACAGTGCCCAGTACGCATAATGCATGCTACACAGACCAGATGAACACGGTAAAGTCAGGGGAAGGGGAAAGATAGAAAATACAAATTTTACCCAGTAGCTTTTAAAACTATCTCAAATTACTGCCGGACTGTTGATTATTACCTATTTCAACATGTTTGCTGTACATCTACTGTTTACCAGTTAATGATGTAGGAGTAAAACTGACACAATCTCATCCCTTTGTGGAGACCGCAATATAGTGAGGTGGGGGTGGGTAAGAATGTGCTATATAAAATAAACAGGCAATTACAATAAGATGTAATGAGTGATATGCAAGGGGAAATTCAGGGCATTATTTTTGATACTAGATCTCAGAAGGTCAGAGAAGGCTTCATAGAGAGGTAATATCTAAGCAGCTACCCAAAAGATTAGCAGTGTTAGCCTGGTAAAGGAAGGTAAGAATGCTATGCCAGGCAGAGGAAGAGCAGGCGACAAGGACTGCAGGCGTAAGGACAAAAGGCTGGAAAGGAAGGCAGGAGACCAACAGTAAAGGACAAGTTGAGGAGGCTGTACTTTATCAAGATGTTAATGGGAAACCACTGGACAGTTTAAGAAAAGAACTAATCAAATTTGCATTTTAGACAGCTTGTTCTGGCCACATTCACAGAATGGATTCAAGAAAAGATTCGAGGCAGATAGGCCAGTTATGATGACTGTTACGTGATTATGCAAAGTAATCAATGAGAAAGTCCCAATGGTCTAAATTATAAGGGTATCAGTAGGGATGGAGAAAAATAGGTATCTTTAAAGCTATGAGGTAGAAGTGACACAATTTAATGAGAAATAAGCCAAGAATAACTGACTTGAGTAATTGAGTGGATGGTAGTCCGATTCTCTGAAATAGGAAACACATGCAGGGATACAGGTTTGAAGGGAGAGGTAATAACCACAGTGGTGTTAGAGATCTGAGGCTCCTATGAGATAGCTAGAGCTCAATAGGCAGCTGTGTGGAGATTCTGAAGGTGGGGTCCCTCTTGTAGGACTAATCTTTAAATCGACTTAATCTACTTAAATGCTAAGGTCAGGAAGGCAGTGAACTAAGCAAGAGCTGTAGGTCCTGTCCACTTACAACACAGTCAGCTTTCTTTGTAACAACATCACCTTCCTGTCATAATTTTCCTGCTCCAGCCAGCACAGCCCCTCATTGGTTTTGTTCACTGGCATCAAGCACATCTTTGGGCTTTCAGTCTTTCTATGCTGCAGTCTTCGTGTTGGCGTTGTAGAGTCTTTCTCAGACAACTTGAGCATTTATCATGATCACTTGGATTTCTTAGACTGCAGTGTCTCAGTTCCAGGGTTTCTGAATTAGTAAGCCTGGAATGGGAGCCAAGACTTTGCATTTCTAGCAAGTTTCCTGGTGATGTTGAGAATGACTGGGCTAGTCCACTTCAAGGCAAACTTCATAATTTTTCTGGCACATCTACATCCATCCATACAGCTCTGTGCTGCCTGCCAGCTCTCCCACTCATTTGTTTAGTTCTCCTCCCTATCTATATCCACAGTGCCTATTAGAAATCTTGCACGGACTCTCCCTTTCTTCCCTTAAGTAGACCTGATGCAGGGCGCCTGGGTGGCTCAGTCAGTTAAACCTCTGTCTTTGGCTTGGGTCATGATCCTGGGGTCATGGGACTGAGCCCAAGTGGGGCTCCCTGCTCAGCGGGAGCCTGCTTCTCCCTCTCTCCTCCCTGCTTATGCTCTAGCTCTCTCTCAAATAAATAAATAAAATTGTTAAAAAAAAAAAAAAAAGTAGACCCTGTGAGCTTAAAGACCACTCATGAATTCCACAAACTCTATGGACATCAATACATCCTAGCCATGCTGGGAGCCTGGGATGCAGAGATAAACAAAACATCCTGGTTCTCACTTATGGACCTTAAACAAGGTCTAGCAAGGGAAACAGGCAAGTATACGGACAACTAGGGTAGAAACAGAGGTATAAGGTATTGCAGGTTCTTAAGGACAATATATACCATTTTGAAACTCTCTCAACAGAAAAAGAATTCTGAAATCCACGCAAAAATTCATTAATAAAAAAAATATTTTTCTCACCTTTTTCTGCAGCTTACAAATTTTCTCTATCTTATGAGTTATGTAATTGAGGAAAACAAGTAGAACTTTTTTTTTTTTTAATGCAGAAGCAAATCAAAATCTGCAAAATTATTTGCCTACTCTTACCAAATCATCTCTTTCAGATTACCTCATTATTACCTCTGGGATAAAGTACAAACTTCTCTAACACAACCTAGCCCAATTCTGTCTCCATCTCTGCAAGTGGATAAGCCACTAGTATCCAGGGGAGTCTTTAATTGTGTGCCATCCCTCAGTCCTGACTCTGTGCCTTTTCTCATGTACCTAAAACACTTTACTTTCCCTGCCAACTCTTCCCACTGCCCACAACACTCTGCCCATCACATTCCTACTCTATTTCAACATTCTCTGTGAAACCTTCATAACCATCTACAACTCCTATTATCACCACCTTTACTCTGACAGCAACTGTCTGTGCCACTCAGTTGAGCCCTCAACCAATCATCCTGGGATTTTAGTCATGTCATTACATCTTTCCCTAGCTTATCTGTAAACTCATTAAGAGCCTTATCTTACACTTATTTCTCAAAGCAGCTGCCACTTACAGATGCTCATTTCTAGCTCAGTTTTCCTCATGCAAAATTCTACAATCATTCATGGTATGTGGGACTATAGCATACATGATTCTTCTAGTGTAAGAGTGTCTACAACTGTGTGCCTTCCCCAGACTTCATATTCTGTAGTCAGCAAAATAAAGGAAGCTCTTTTACTTCAAACTACCCTTGAAAGGTTCTGACCATGAATACTGGACACAGATAGAGGTCCAACACTGCCAGTTCCCTTCTCTCCCCTCTCTCACATCCCCAGAATTGCACTGGGTAGATTGCTATTTTTTTCAGTTGAGTATCAGATGAAATATATGGCTTGTGTCAGAGGACCAGTTATGCCAATTCACGTATCTTTAAATAACAGAGTCGTAATCAGTTCTGCATTGTGGCTGATGGGCATGTTATTAATTACAAGATATACCACAACGATGGGCTCATAGTAGTCGCTCAATAAATGTTTGCTGAATTTATGTGCAATGTAATGAGTAGTTTGGTAGTTAATTGGTATACTGACTGAATATTGTATGAGGACACCTGGATGAACTGGCTGGTGAGGGAATCCTTCTCTTCCTCAGGTTCCTTACTTATATTTAGTGAAAAACTGGTCAGAGGAAGTGGTTTCTCAAAGAATCATCATTTCAAATACCTCATTTCTGGAGGAATCATACTTAACATTTAGCAAAGATAGGAATTTTTAATGGCTGCCAGAAAAGGAGACTTAACACACTCTCTAACCAATCCAATATTTAACAATCCTTATTATCAAAAAATTCTTTCTTATCCCTTCTGTTACAGTTTAACATTTTTTTCTTTCCTTTTTTTTTTTTCTCCCCAGGCCTGGCCTCAGTGTAGATTAAGAACAGCTGGGCTCGATCTCCTTCCTACGTAAGAATCTTTAATGGACCAAAAGACTATCATTAAACTGTTCTTCAGATTTTGCTTTTCCAGATGAATAATTTCTCTATTTTTTTTTGTTTCAGGTTTTATTTTCTAACATTTTAGTCATTTTTGTAACTTTTTAAAGTTGTAAACATAAAACAGACACTGTCCATTACACATTATAGTTAAAGTGGAATATTCTTCCTATGCTCTACATTCCTATTTAGGTCAACTGTGACAGAGAAGAAAAAAAGCAGAATTAAAAATCAATCAGACCTGAGCTCAAGTTCCAGCTTTGTCACTTACTTACTACTTGATCTTAGAAAAAGTCATTACCCTCAGATTCTTTTTAAACCAAAAACATTTTTTTTTTTTTAATTTTAGGGAAAGAGAGAATAAGAGAACCCGAGTGGGAGGGGCAGAGGGAGAGAGAATCTCAAGCAGCCTCTATGCTGTGCAGAGCGCCCAACACGAGGCCCGATGCAGAGCTTGAGCTCAAGATCCTGAGATCATAATCTGAGCTGAAACCAAGAGTCTGATGCCTAACAGTGCCATTTAGGTGCCTCCACCCTTGGATTCTTCATAAAGCTGGACATAACAACTACCACACACATAAAGTTGGAAATAACAGCTACCACACTCACAAAGTTGTTGAGGTTAAACCAAATAACATTATGAAAGTGTGGGGATCCCTGGATGGCTCAGCGGTTTAGTGCCTGCCTTCGGCCCAGGGTGTGGTCCTGGAGTCCCAGGATGGAGTCCCCCATCAGGTTCCCTGCATGGAGTCAGCTTCTCCCTCTGCCTGTGTCTCTGCCTCTCTCTGTCTCTGTGTCTCTCATGAATAAATAAATAAAATCTTAAAAAAAAGAAAAAAGAAAGTGGTTTGGAAACTGATAAGTATTATTGCTATATTACTGCTACTTTGGCTAGGGATGGGCATAAGCAGAAAAAGACTCTGAGTTGATTCTGGCGAATTTATTTCAAAAGACTGAAATTTTCATTATTACTCATTAATGCCTTAATCTGTGGTGAAAGAATTTTTTTTTTTTTGCAGGAAATACGGACTACAAAATCAAAACATAATTGTGGCAATTAAATAGTGAACATGATGTCACAAATATGTGTGGAAGGAAGACTAGGTGGGAAGGGGCAGAGATATGGTTCAGTGAAACTCATCACACTACTATATCTTATCTGAAAGGAGATTATGGAGGGGGAATTCTTAGGGAATGGGTTCCAGTATGACCTGCTTCCTTGGTTATTTAACCCTCATCAATATGGTAATGCCTATTATCTTGAAGCAAAGAAACTTAAGGAATGCACACTGATGATATCTGACTCTAGAGTGCTTTGCTGAAAGGCATGGTGCAGGCAGTCCAGACAGGCACCAAACTTTGGTTCATCACTAACATGTAACACTCTTTCTTTCTTTTTTTCTCTTTTGGGCAGACACATTTATTCTAAAATATTGGTTTTAGAGAAGGGCAGAGCCCAGGAGTAGAAGAAACTAGTAGGATAGAAATACTAGAAGTTCAATCATCCTGATTATGGAATCCTTTTCCTTCCACTGCTGTGTGATAACATTTGCCCATATAGGTATGAAGCATAGAAAAATGTCATAAATACTTTTAAGTCACATAAAGTTAATCTCCAAATAATGTAAGGTATAGGTTTTAGTGAATCCTAATTCTCTTACAAATGATTCACCTTAACCATTTTTTAAAAAAGATTTTATTTACTTATTTGAGGAAGAGTGGTTGAGTGAGAGAGAGAGAGAGAGAGAGAGAGAGAGAAAGCACATGAGTGGCGGGAGGAGTAGAGGGAGAGAAACAAGCAGACTTCCCACTGAGCAAGGAGCCTAACACAGGGGGCTTGATCCTGGGACTCCAGAACTGTGACCTGAGCCAAAGGCATATGCTGAATCCACTTTGCTAACAGGCGCCCCTCAGTTTAACCAGTGTTTTTTGAGCACTTACTAAATGCCAGGCAATCTCCTAGGTATCAAGGATTCAATCCAAAAATTTAACTCAGTTTACTTCCTTTTATTCAAGCATTTTTAAAGAAATAGGATGTTACTGTAATCAGGACTAGCCATTGATCCCTTAAGCAAAGAATGAATCTTCCCAGGCAGAAAAGAAAAAAAAAATGTATTTAAGACACAAGAACAGGTTGTGCAAATCCCAGATATGTGCAAAACATGAAACCTGGCCATGGTTTATCTGGGAGATATTGATGGATTCCAACAGAAGCTGCCTCCTCGGTGATTTAATCCCCAACAATGTGGCTGTGTTTGTTACCAGGAAGCAAAGACTCATGTCATCTGTAATGTCTGAGCAAAACAGGCCCCCAGGAGAGACTGGCTGAAGAGTTAACCCACTGCAAAAAGCCCACTTTAGGGAAACCACAATGATTTCATAGGCACAAATAATCACTGTAGGGAAGAGACATAATGATATATAGTTTTAAAAGATTAATTAGATAGCAGAGTTCAATTAAAACTGAAAAGGAAGGCTGCAGCTCCCAGAGACCAGTTAGGGGTTTCCTGCAACAATGCAAGGCCCCTTATTGAAAGTGGTAAGAACTTTCTAAAAATGTTAAAGTAATGACCCACTTCATTAAGAACTAATCAAAATCAAAAAGATTATGGCACCTTCACATTTTTGAATAAAAGATCCCCAATGCTTTTTTTGTAAACCAGTACTTTCTTGATTCTGTTACAGTGACTGTCATCCACATCCAACTATTAGCCAGTCTATTTCTATTTACTTACAGGAATTTAGTTTAAGTAAGGTTTAACGATCCCCAAATTATTGGTTCTTAAAGATTAGTATCTAGTTTCACAAAAGAAGGCTCCAACTTGAATAGTTAAAAAAAAAATACAAACAAATCTTTTTCTTTAAAGCTGAGATTGTTCAGGATTGAAACGAACACCGTAAGATTTAATTCAAATTGATTTTTCCAGAATGTCAAAAACAGGCAATACCTTTTCCTATTCTGCCATGAAAACTCATTCTTTTAATACACAATTCTAGAACCCTTTCCATCCTCAATCCCCACTTCCCAAACTGTACTAATTTAAGATTCTAAATAGCCAACCCCGGGGCGGGGGGGGGAACATTTATGGTCCTGCAAAGAGACTTATAAAAATAAAAAATAATTAATTAAAAGTATAATTGGTATTACACAATATATGTTTAGTAAAGGATTTTACTATGTTAAGGATACGGGAGAAAGATGTTCAAGGCAAATTAGAGCATCTATAGGGTTAGTGTGATTAACTTGTCACATAAATATGTTTAAGACAAAATGATCTAGCACAAAAAACTATTAAAAAGGTCTCCTGCTGACATTTTATCACTAGACATGTCATACTGCTTTTCTTTTGCAGAAAAAAACTACTGAAATTCATTTACTAAGAGCAGCGATATATAAATCTATCCTTAAATAACCCATCCTTTCCATTCACCCAAATAAAATTTTGTCATCTATATTGCATTCCAAAACCAAATAAACAATTGTATCTCACTATGGAATGAAAAATTTTCAGAATATACTTGAGCTTTTACGGAGTATAGTACAAATTATGAATGAATATATTTTATTTAAAACATGTTATTGACAGAAATCTATCAATAATAATGTGAGTATTGTCAAGGGCCTGTCAATATTAATGTAATTATGATTAAGGGGATAACATGGATTTTTAGCTATAATACCAAGTAACATCTCCTACATTGCTGCTATCAATATACACATTATTATTGACCTGTTCTGAGACTCTCAGTACTAGATGTATTACCATTAGGCATATTTGTCAATGCATGCTGCCTACAAAAACTCTACATTTAAATTTACAGTCCTATAAACTTTGTCAGCAGAAACATGCGATTCCTAAGTATTCTCTAAGGTATGCGCCCACTGCGAAGCTACCCTTTTCCAGATCTACAATAATCATCCAGTGTTTAGTATAACAATGTTGCTGCCACACTCTCCTGAGGGTTCAAGTAATCAAAACGGATGATACAACACATTCATTTTTTCCTCTTAGGTTTGAAAAAATTTTAAACTAATGTTTCATATTATGAGGTTATATGAATAAAGTTCTATAACTGGAGATCTTAAGCTTTGAACCTACACCCTACTATTTTATTTCCTTTGTGTAGTCAGATAGATTTACTGTCCATTGTATTGAAATCAATACTAATAAATGGGACATGCATCAAAGAGGGATTTAACAGGACACTGATTCCCAGAACACATTTCAAACATGAGCAAAAGAGAAAAAGCTATGACTGAGACCCATTAGGACAGTGTGACCTCTGGCATTGTGAATAGGCCTAGAAATCAACAACTACAAGTTCAAATCCCACTTCTGCCACAGGCTTGCTAAATGACTTGTCACTACTCTTTTGTTCTACTCTTTCATCAAATACAAACTAAGTTTCAATAGTTTATAGATATCCATTGATATAAAAATGTGCTCTTTTGGATACAGACATGTGAAATTTTAAAGTTCTGTAGTAGACACTAGACTTCTAAATTACTCTTCACTTAAATGTAATCCTCATCAATATCCAAATAGGATTTTTCTTTTTGAGAATGGTAGTGAGTACGCAACAAAATATTTCTAAAATATATCTGAAGCATAAACTTCAAAATCACATAAACTGCTCAAAAAGATGAACAATGATAAATAATTTGCTCTAGCAGATGGGAAGTAAATATATATATATATAAAGATTTATATATATTTATATATATTAATATATACATTAATTTGGAGAGGAAAGAGAACTCAACTCACATACCAGAATCTTCAAGACTATAATTAGTCTTACACAATTGAGCACCCTCCCTATTTCATTTACGATGTACTTATTCAAGTATTTAAAACTAACACCAAAGTTTCCCTCTGGTTTTTTTAAACCTTAAAACAGAATTTCCAATACCTTGGCCTAACTTTACAAGTACATTTTTAAGAGAAAAGCATGGCACTCATAATCTTTTCTTTCAGAAAGTTGATACTTCTGAGTCTTTAAGGGAGAAAGCATGTTGTGAAAATAAAGAGCAGATGTTTGAGTGATTATAGGGAAAGAGAGTTAAACTGGTCCTGATTAGTTCTGTATCTTAGACCAGCTTCACCAACAGACTGTGTGACTCTAGACAAGTCATTTTAGCACACTACACTCTGTAGCAATTAAGAGACTTAAAAATAAATTTAAAATAATCAACTATGAAAAGTCTACCTATCTAGAATCCTTATATGAACTATTTTAAGAAACCTGGAAAGAGGAAGAAAAAAAATAAAACAGACATTTCCAACTATATAAAAATGATAATGTTGAACATGAGTGTGAAAAAGGCTAGAGAAAGTAGAGAAATCAGAACAGAATATGTGAGACAGAGACACAATCACAGAAAAAAAAGAGTAAAGCATCTAGAGGACAATACCCACCACTTTATGAGTTTATGACTATAGTAAGTATATACTACTTATCAGTTATCAAACGCTAACAAGGGACTATCATAGCTCAGTGTCTTTTGTAAAATTAAATATTAAATCATTTCATCCTTACCAATATTATGAAAGAGGTTTTTTCATCATTTATGTTTTAAAACAAGGAAACTGAAGCATAGACTTCAGTTAGCTGACTCGTGTAAAAAATTAACACAATTACATGTGGTAGAGCTATGCTCTGAACTAGTGTCTTTGATTGACAAGGTGGTGTGGCTCTAAAAGATGAACATAAACACTTTAGGAGGACACCATAAGACATGCAAATGGGGCTATTTTATTTTTATTTTTTATTTTTTAAATTTTTATTTATTTATGATAGTCACAGAGAGAGAGAGAGAGAGGCAGAGACACAGGCAGAGGGAGAAGCAGGCCCCATGTACCATGTACCGGGAGCCTGACGTGGGATTCGATCCAGGGTCTCCTGGATCGCGCCCTGGGCCAAAGGCAGGCGCCAAACCGCTGCGCCACCCAGGGATCCCTTTTTAATTTTTTTTATGCAAATGGGGCTATTTTAAAAGGCTAATAAGCACTAAGAGATTAAGAGCATTGGGCATGAACTACAGCAAAAATTACAATCCAAGGATGACCAAACAAGAGCCACATGAAACACATGAAACAACTAGGTCTTTAAGTACTCTATAAAGTTAGAAAAGGGCTCTAGAACCTAAGGAGAGAATTTTAAACGACTTGCAAATTATTGGCACACATATTGGCCAATAATTGCGTATTTTATGGCATTCGAGACAACATGGAAATATCCACAAAGGAACAGAGGTATTAGCAATGGGAAAGGAGGAAGTACCATGTGATACATTATTACGTGTGAGGCATTATATTTTCTTCACGTTCTTTATCTCATTTAATCCTCGTAACAGTAAATAGTATCAGGTCCATTTTAAGAAGACAGAAGTTAGGCTTGAGAAGATTAACAACCTGTTTAAGGTCAGACTGACAATCAGTAGATTTCTGGTAAACAGTAGAGAAATTGTGGAACACACAAAGGAAGTTAGTAAGTAGCATGGATATGTGGTAAACTTGGAACCAATTCAATCCCGCAGAGCTCAAAGCAAAATGCTTTCCCTCAGGATCATTCACAAGACCAGACTGCCAGTCAAGCTCCCAGGACTTTGTAAATGGGGAAAGAAAGTAAAGGCATGTGGTAGAGTTGTTCACGTTGCCTGGGATGCATCTTGTCTACATTCCCTCTCCCTGACTCTATCCATGTGGTCAGAGAACCATTCAAAGAGACTGAACGTCAAATCTAAACAAAGGGAATATGTGGGTGAAAAAATGAGGTGTGAACATTCGTTTAACTGTTATGAACACATACTATATGCAAAGTAGAGGCAACACTACTTCAGCTAACGCTAGAAGGGATTCTGTTTTGCAGAATCAAAACAAAATTGGTCTCTAGCTCTTGGATTTTTTGTTTTAACAGTAAGAAGACAACTTGGATGAAATTTTATCTCACCTTATTGACAGGCAGTTAAGAAGGGAGAGGTCTGGAAAAAAAAAAAGAAAACATATTAAATAGAATAAAAAGCAACACAGAAAAGGGCATTTTGATTATATAGAGGATCAAAGGTTGAAAAGAAGTTGATTAACAGTGCACAATGGGAAGGCCAGAGATGCTAGACATTCTCTTCCCTGTTTTTACTTCCAGGTAGAGAAACCACAGTGCTGGCAGTTGGGAGAGCCAAGATTACATGGGGCAAACAGAGCAGTACAGAGCTTTTCTCCAGAGGTTTCTTCCACATTCCAAAAGAACTGAAGAGGAACATGTAGTGTTTAGAAACTGCTGTCATTTCACAGGATGGAGATAAAGGGGACATCCAATTTGCTTCTAGGTTGCCCAAGATAATCAAGGGAGGGGGAAAAAAAAAAAAGGACCAAGTGATTCAGAGCAGAACTTTTGTCCAGAAATAAAGACTGTGCACATGGCACACATCTTCCTGGTGCTACAAGAACCCCAGCACAGGGGAGTGATAGAAAGAGACTTTAAAATTACCTGATGCTGTGAGGAAAACTTGGGGCTAACACAGAAATGTACTAGTAATGTGATGTTGAGCAAGACCGTGAACGTCTTTAAGATTCAGTTACTGAATATGTGAAATAGAAAAATATCTGCCCTTTCTATTGTAAAGATTCTTAGGAGCTTCAAAGATAAGCACAGATTTTATGGGTAAAATACCAGGAGAGGAAGAGAGAAAAAATAAAGAATCATGATTCTGATCACAGAGAATTAAATTTGAAGTTTGTATTTATTTAACAAATGAGAAAATATAGATGTGTCTGTGGCCTGAAGTAATGAATTAAGGATGGCTGTAACTTTTACTGTTAAAGAAACTTACCAATTGAATGAATGCACACTGGATACAAATGAGTAATTTCCCTAAGAAACAGAATCCTAATGCTAGAAGTAAACACAGGTCATCTAGTCTAAGATATAAATTTAAATTTCCTAACAGAAACACTGTGTTTCAAACAGAACACATAAAATAGCTGCCCTGGTAAAATATCGCTGAGTGTCGGCTGGCTTTCCCTCCCTTATGTGGCTTCAGGAAATTTCTAGAGGAATTCTTCCTCAGAACAGATTTAAAACCACAGACTGAATGCTACCCCTAATTTTTAAAAATGAAGAGAATAAGGCCATGAGATTTCAAAGGAAACCAAAGTCCATTCTCTTGACTCAGTCTCCTACTCTCTATGGGCTGTTACTTCCATTTTCTTCCTTTAAGGGGGGGGAAAATATATATATATATATATATATAATAAATAGATTGTAAGAACATAAAAAAATAATAAATAAGAAATATATATATGTACATATATGGGTTGTGGGGTTTTTTTTTGGCTTATATGGGTTGTGGGTTTTTGTTTTTTTTTTTCTCTGCTTTGTACATAATTCCATTCTCTCTAGTTCTTTCGTCTCCTCCTGATTCAAGATCATCCAACTCTGATGTTTCTGGATGCAAGTAATTGGTAACACGGGCAAATCAGAGAGAAGATAAAGTGAAAAAAGAAAGTTTATTTTGTTTAGGTTTAACTAAAGATAACACATTAAGGGAAAGACGTTTGTTTAGACCGCAAATTGTGGTGTGGATAAAGCCTCAACCTCTCTGTAACCGCTCGAAATCTTTAAGGTTAAAAAAAAAACCAAAAAAACAAAAAAACACCTCTCAAGGGGTGATCGCGGAACATACTAGACGGGGACGTCCAACACCTTGGTTTCGGGAGAAGCTCTTTCACGAAATGCAGAATCTTTGGAAAACGGGACCTCAGGAAATAAGTAAAGGACCCATGACTTTTCATTTAAGCCCCAACAGGAAAAAAAACAAAACAAAACAAAAACCACCTCATTCTCACACTCTCGGTCGTCAGAAATCAACGCTAGATACGACAACATCCCCAAGGGCAATTCCTCCCCGAGGAAGAATGAGAACCGCGTCCAAGTCCGCAGGCGGTCAGGGAGGCCAGGAGCGTGCGGCCTCCTCGGGTCCGCACCACACCGAGCGCCTGACGCGAGCCCCGCCAGTCAGCAGGGAGGGCGCCGCGTCCCGTGTGCGCCACTTCTTGAGAAGGAAACCTCCCCGCCGCCCAGGCCGCGGAGACGACTGGGAAAGCGTCTCAGAAAGTCACCTCGCGGAAGGCACCGGAGCTCAAGGCTGCAGCTCTGTTGGTCTTTTTTTTTTCTTTTTCTTTTTCTTTTCTTTTCAAGGGTGCGATTCTAAGGCTATTTTTGAGGGCCTGGGGCCTGCGTCCCCGCCTTTCTTCCCGGAACACGGGGGAAGGAAGCGCGGCCACCGCGGCGTGACCCTCCACGCCCTCCCGGCCGCAGGCAGGACCTCGGGGCTGCCCCGCCGCTCTCTCGGGCAGACACTGACCTGACGAGTCTGCGGAACGCCCCCGGCCCACGTAACTTTCTCTGAAACATTCTCCGGGAAGCTCGGCCTCTCCGAGCAGAACCGGGATTACCCAGGCTTCCGGGACGCGCGGGCTTCCGGAGCGACGCCGGACCCGGAAGTGTCTGAGGAAGAAGGGGAAATTAAACGCGGACGAGCGGAGCTGTAGAGAGCGCGGCGGAAGGCCGCGGAGGGCCGGCGCAGCCCCCGCGAGCGCCGAAGAGCCGAAGGGCCGAGGGGCCGAAGGGCCGAAGAGCCGAAGAGCCGAAGGGCCGAAGACACTGGCGCGCGGTGATTGGTCGGTTGGCCGCTCTGAGGAAAGCGCCTCTGATTGGCAGGCCCGTCGCGAACCCGGCGGCCCCGGGTCGGCGCCGCGCGTGAAGAGGCCTCGGTGTCAAGAGGCCGCGGGGAAGCCGGGGCCGTGCGAGGGCGGGGTGTTCCCTGCCCTGGGACGGCGCGGCGTGCAGCCCGACAGGCGCCGCCGAGTGGCAGCGGGGCGCCTCCGCAGCCCCCGGGGTGGAGTGGACGGCGCCCCGCGGACGGGCCTCCTGGGGAGGGGGCGCGCCCCTGGGCGAGGGAGGCGGCGGTTCCGGGGCCCCGGCGGCTTCGCGGCGCGTGCGTGCCGAGGCGGGGTGGCGGGCGGACCCCTGCAGGCCCGGGAGGCGCCCTGCTGGCCGGGCTCGACGCGCTCGCGCCCGGGGTGGGCGTGGGGGGTGGGGTGGTGGCGAGCGCCTGGGTGCAGCGCGGTCCGCGTGCGTCACCCCGGAGCAGTTAGAAACGCGGCCTGCGCGGTCGCCCACCCCTGGGCAACTGAGTCTGAACTGCCTGAGGCCTGAGGCCTGAGGCCTGAGGGAAGGTCGTCTCTGAGGTTACCGGGCAGTGCAGCTGCGCGATGCCATCCCCCTCTGCAGTGTGGACGCCGTGTCTTGGCTGGAGGGCTGGCCCTAAGCTTGCAGGAGACGTAGGTAACTCGAGAGACGTGCACATAGTAGGGCTTAACTTCGTGGTGGTTGCCCCATGGTCCCCCCGCTCCCCAGGAGCACACAGTCCTGCAACAGCTGTCTTGTTACCTGTTCCAGAGCCTATACTGTGGAAGCGGTGTTACAAGGCAGATTTTTTTTGTTAATATTTTATTAATTTTTCATGAGAGACACAGAGGAGGAGAGGCAGAGACCCAGGCAGAGGGAGAAGCAGGCTCCATGCAGGGAGCCCGACGTGGGACTCGATCCTGAGTCTCCAGGATCACGCCCTGGGCTGAAGGCAGACGCTGAACCGCTGAGCGCCCCCGCCAGGCTGCCCTCAAGACCGCTTTTTTCTTTCTTTTTCAAAATAATTTTTCTGAGGATCAGAGTTGTGACTCAGAATATGAAACAGGATGGATAAAAGAACATTTATTAATGAATTTTAGGACTGTTCGAATTCATTTTTTTTTTTTTTACCTCAAAGGTGTACAATTTAACATATTTATACCTGCAGTTTTGTCGTCTTCCATACATGGAGGAGATCTTGGAAAAAGCAGACCTAAGAAGGGTGATGTGGATGGTTTCCCTTATTAGTTAAAAAAAAAAAAAAAATGCTTCCCAGTTCATGAACTAACAGTCCAGATGAGATAGAGTAGTGGAGACAGGAGGGGAGGTTTTTCTAGAGCTGCGGTTGGCACCTCAAGTGTGGGTCGGCCAAATTGAGGCATGGGTAAAATGCACACTGGATTTCTAAAATATAATACGGAAAAGAAAGAACGTCAGCTAGTTCATTTTATACTGGTGACATGTTGAAGTGAGGATGTTTTTGAAAATTTAAGATTACATATGTGGCTTCTTGTTGCATTTCTGTTGAATGGTGCTGTTCTGGAGGGTAAGAAAATCTTTTTGAGGAAGACCAAGGCTTTCATTTATGAATTGTGAGGGAAGGTGGCCATGTTGGACTTCTCAGGTAGGCCAGCAGATATAACTTGCTTCATTTAATTTTTTATGGAAGTGGGGGAAAAAAAAAGTACCCCAAAAA
This sequence comes from Canis aureus, assembly GCF_053574225.1. NCBI lineage: Eukaryota > Metazoa > Chordata > Mammalia > Carnivora > Canidae > Canis > Canis aureus. Next base: position 16,930,409 of record NC_135638.1, on the reverse strand, counting down.
GAGTAATATAGAAGACATTTTCAGAAAGCAAATTCTAAGTCATGGAACCTTATATATTGTCACATGAATATCACAATAGCTATTGATAATAATAAATGTACCAAACTAACAAGATATTTGAATTCTTTTTAATGAATCTGATTAAGAATGTACAGCATGCAGAACATTTGAGATTTTTGTTGAAAATGGTTAAAATAAGCTCCAACTTTTAACCTCTTGATATAATATACCTCTTGAGTTTTCCAGTGAGATAGTAAACTGAGATTTCAGGAAAGCTTTACTTCCAATTTTCTATACTTAATTTAAAAATGTATTTGTTTTTCATTCATTTATTTAACAGAAGCCTGCTGGGGGGCCAGGAATCTTGCTAACCAGTGTCGACGTAAAGGTGAACACGCAGACATGCCCTTACTCTCTGGAAACTGATGAGTACCAATTCAGAGACAGTGAAGAAGCAAATAACCATGGCATAGTGTATTTGGCCTTTGAGTGTTTTACCTCTATAAATGCAACATGTTAATTGTTTAAACCTAGAAATTATAAATTCTTGTCAACACGTTGATGAAGAGTCTTATTGGGACTTGGCTATGGGCTTAAAATATATTAGTTGAAAATCAGAGTATAATTAATCCATTAATTATGAGAACTTAAAAAAATTACAGTATTTCTTTAAATATAAAGAAAAGAGGAAAATAATAATAGCATATTATTTATGATGCTTTCTTCTAGCCTTTCAGCAACTTTTAGGTTCTAAGGAATTTAATAATAGAAGTGTAAAGGAGACATTGATTTATGCCCCTAACATAGTTTAAAATTGCTGACTTTAAAAAGTTAAATCCATTTTAGCATATTACATAGTTTTTAAATCAATATATTTGAGTCTTTTAGGAAAAAGTTAAACACAGACCTTATGTTAGTTTATTACTGTTGCTGTAACAACTTACCACAAAGTTAACAGCACAAAACAACAGCAATGTATTGTCATACAGTTCTGTAGTCCAACTAAGAACTCATGGGCCAAAGTCAAGGTGTCCACAGGTCTGTGTTTCTTTCTACAGGGTGTAGGGAAGAATTTGGCTTTTTGTTTGTTCAGGTTGACGGAATTCAGTTCCTTGCTCTGGTAGTATTGGTTCCATACTAGCTCATCAGCTGAGGGCATGTTCCCAGCTTCTACAAGCCATCCATATTTGGGTTGTGGCTCTCCTTCTTCAAAGCTGGGATTGCTGGGTTGAAAGCCTCCCATCTTTCTGACTTCTCATGCCTTTTCTTCAGTTGTTTTCTCTCTAATTGCAGTCTTTTAGGAATCTAATTAGATTGGACCCACCTACATAATGCTGGATAATCTCTTCATCTCAAGGTCCATAACCTTAATCACAGCTGCCAAGTCCCTTTTGCCATGGTAAAGTAGATATTTACAGGTTCCAGGGATTAGGGCATGGACATTTTTTAGAGGCCATTATTCTGTCTACTGCAGATCTTAATTGGGGCCATGCAGTATAATACAATGCTTCTTACCAGTATTCTCAGTACTTTAGGGTAAAATAATGTTGATAATAACAAGTAAATTTTATCGGATGTGTAATATGTTCTAAACTCTTTTTCTGCATTATTCATTTAGTCCTTAGAAGTGTCCTAGGAGACAAGCACTATTATTATTCCCATTTATAAATAGGAAGATAGTTGCAGAGGAGGGGAAGTCCCATAGCTAATAGGTGGTGAAATGAGGATTTGAACTTACAGTCTGGTTTCAGCACTTCTGCGTGCTTTGAATCTCAACATAGTAAAAAATTAATTCTGAATGTCTGGATTTACTAAACATGGTTAGTAATAATAGTGACAAGTTCAGGATTTGGCACCACAATGTCTGGATTCAAATTCTACCTTTACTAGTTCCTGGATGAACCTGGAAAATTTATTCAATCTCTGTGGGTCTCACTTAACAATAAACTGAATTAGTAATAACACTTGAGGATTAAATGAGGCCATATATGAATAATACTTTGAATAGTGACTCCTCAAAGTGAGCTATTGCTAGCTATAATTATTGATGACAACTCAACATTTAAAAACAGTTAATTGTAAAAAGAAATGTTTCCTTTAGGTAACTTCAGGCTCTTCATAAATTTTTATGAAAAAATTTTTAAAATATTAAAACTAAAAAGAAATTTTTAATTAAAACTTTTCTTTTAATATACCACAGTGCTATCTCCTTTCTCAGACACTGATTTCTCCCCACTCCAGTATGCCTTCCATCTTTCTAGCACTGTTACTTTCTACTGTTATCTGATTGTATACTGTAAACACCTCATCCAGACTCTACTTGCCCAGGTTAATGTCCAAATGACTTAGAAGGGCAGCAGGACACAAAATCCAAGTTCTCCCTTTCAGCATCTGTTAGCCTAGTATTTACACAGCCATTACTGCTAAATTCTTACTCTTCTCTTTTGCTATTATTATTCCTTGAAGGAGGCTCATGGGTGTAGAGAAGGAAGGGAGGCCCCTGGCATACCCTGGATCCCTGTCTCAATGCCTTCTAATATCACTCTAAACCCTACCCTCTCTTCTAATAATCTCTGCTGCCACTGCCTTATTTCAAGCTCTCATCATCTCTGCACTTTAAGCCATTCCTAGCAAATCTGTGGCCTCTAGCCTAAGTCTCTTCAGGCTTAATCTCTTCCCTGCTCACTAGAATGATCTTTCTCAAGTACTAAACTCACAGGTTACTCTGTTACTCTCTTTCTTCAAACCCCATGCCCCAGTTCCTGTAAAGGTTATTCCTTTTCCTGTGTCTGTTAGCACCAGTTAGGTGCTTCTACTGTAGCATTTAAAATAATCACAATTGTTTATATAAGTGCTAGCCTTTCCTTCTAAATCATGAATTCATTGATGGGGAATAAGCGATGGTTTTGGAGGCTCCTGAGTGGCTCAGTAGGTTGGGTCTCTGACTCTTGGTTTCTGCTGAGGTCATGATTGCAGGGACCTGGAATTGAGCCCTTGTGGGGCTCTGCACTCCGTGCAGAGTCTGCTTGTCCCTTTCCCTCCCCTTCTCCCCCCATGTTTCTAAAAAAAGAGATAGTCTTGCTGGAATGAATTTATTATATTATTTTTGTCATTATCTATTTACATATCTGTCTCTTGTCACTTAAAGTGTGAATTCTTAAAGGGGAGGCTCATTGTTTTATTCATTTCTTTTTCCAGCTATGTCCAAGACAGAGGAAGTGCTTGGTAACTGTTAAATGGGTGAAAAGGGAAAATAACTCAGAAAACATACAATCGAAAAAATTCTGCTTAAGCCCAAAATAGTACATAAAGCAACTTACTGGGAACATATAAGGTTATGATTTTAGAAGAAGTATAACTTATGGTTAAAAGCATGGATTCTGGAGCTTTGAATTCTCACTCTGTCACTTACTACATATGCATTCTTGGGCAAGCTAATGAAGCCTGTATCTTCTTTGTCTATAAAACAGGGATGACAATAGTAACCATCTCTTAGAGTTAAACAGATCAAATGAGTTAATATTTCTAAAGTGTCTGTAATAGTGTCTACCACACAGTAAGTATTCTAGAAGTGTTTGCTAAGTGAAAACACAATAGTTTATATTCTTACTGCTTTTGATGGTAGCTAATGACTTTATAATACAGTGATTTAAAAGATTAAAAATAGCCCAGAGTTTTGTGATGGTGATGTTTAGTGATTTTTAACTTTCAATGATTTTTAATATCTCACATTATACAAGGACCATATATATCCACTGAACATTTAGAGAGTATGGTGTATGATTCCTCGCCTAAGTAACTTACATATTTTCTCACCTGTTATGACGTAACAAATTACCACAAACTTATGGCTTAAAATAACATACATTTATTATCTTATGGTTCTCTGGATCACAAGTCCAACACTAATCTTACTAGGCTACAATCAAGTTGTCAGCAGACATTCCTTTCTTGAGACTCTCAGGTAGAATCCATTGTCTAGTCTTTTTCAGCTTCTGGGAGGTGTCCACATTCCTTGGCTAGTGGTCCCTTTCCTCCATCTTGAAAGCCAGCAATATTGTATCAATCTGTAGTCACATCTCTTTCTCTGACTCCAGACAGGGAAAGCTCTCTGTTTCTAAGGATTCCTATGATAAGAATTAGGTCCACATGGATGATCTAGAGCAATGTCCCATCTCAAGGTCCTTAACTTAATTATGTCTGCAAAGCTTTGTTTGCCATATAATTTATACACGGGTCCTGGGGGCGGGGGTTCAGTTAAGAGCATTTTTAGGGGACCAATATTCTGCCTACCATACACTTGTACTGTAAAATGAATTCCTGCTAAAAGGTACATAGGTTTTGTTTTTTTGAAAATGGAGACAGTATTAACTAAAATGTGAACAATTGTGTCAGTATCATTTATCATTTGTTCCTCTAGTCATTGGTAAGAGCCTTATCTGCTTAGCAGAAGTACTGCAGGGCTCACTGATTAATGGCCTTGTTTTCAAGGACTTTTATTTTAGTAAAGAGGGGAGAATAAACTCGTATAGATGAATATCTGCTAGGGGCTAAGCACTCTACAATGAATTTTGAATACATTAGTCCCATTTAATTTCCACAATAACTTTATAACATGTGGTAGGCAGCCGAAAGATGACCCTCAAGAATCCCCACCACTAGTATGCTATGACCTTGTGTAATCTTGTCCCTTTGAGTGTGGACTGCATCTGTTGACTCTCCCAATCAATGGAGCAGGACAGTAGGGAGAAGGATATTATTTCTGGGATTAGGTCACAGAAGACAGTGAGTGACCCCTCTTGCTTATACTATCTCTGCTTCTCTTTTACTAGTTTGTTTTGATGAATCCAGCTACAGTGTGGTATGGTGCCTTTTAGAGAGAGGCCAACATGGTGAGGAACTGAGGGTGACCTCTAGCCAACAGCCAGGAAGTAACTAAGGCCCTCGGTCTAATACTTGTGAGTGACTGAATCTTACCAACAGCTAGAGCCTGAAATTAGAAGTGAGTCTTCTCTAATAGAGCCTTGGGACTACAGCAGCCTCTGCGAACACCTTGGTTGCAGCCTTGTGAGAGATCCAGAGCCAGAGAACACTGCTAAGCCACCCCTCAGATGCCTGACCTATAGAATTTATAAGAAATATTTTTTTTACGTTTTGAGGTGGTTTGTTACACATCAAGAGATACTAAGATATTGGGACATCTGGGTGACTCAGCGGTTGAATGTCTGCCTTTGGCTCAGGTCGTGTTCCCAGGGTCCTGGGATTGAGTCTTGCATCAGGCTCCCCACAGGGAGCCTGCTTCTCTGCTTATGTCTCTGCTTCTATGTGTCTCTCATGAATAAATAAATAAAAAAATACTAAGATATTAATACTGTTTTAGTACAGATAAGAAAAAAAGAGTTGAGGTGACAAGGTGACTTTGTAGGTCTCCCAGTTGTTAGTGAAAACTACCACAAATGATGATGATAGCAATAAAATTAAAATTGATAGTAGCTTACATTTATTGAGTACTTACTAGATGTTAGACACCTTTCAAATCATTTTATGTATATCATCTTAGGTTGTTACATCAACTCTATGAGATAGATACTATAATTATCTCATTTTATAAATAATGAGATTGGAGCATGGAGAAGTTAAAGGACATTACTAAGACCCCCAGTTAGTCAACATATTGGTAGGATGTGAACCCGGATTGTATGACTCTAGAGTTTTCACTCTTAACCACTAACTTCCTTGGCTTACAATAGAGTTCTGTCCTGATAAAACCATTGTAAGTTGAAATTATCCTAAGTCAAAGGTGCATTTAATACACTTAACCTATCAAACATAGCTTCTCCTAGACTGCCTTAAACGTTCTCAGAACATTTGTAGCCAATACTTGGACAAAATCATCCAACACAAAGCCTGTTTTATAATGAAGTATGGATATCTCATGTAATTTATGGAATACTGTATTGAAAGTGAGTAACAGAATGGCTGGGTGGGCATAGAATTGTGGCAACTGTGTTGACCGTTTACCCTCATGATTGCCTGGCAGACTGGGAGCTGTGGCAGCAAGCTTGCTGCCGCTGCCCAGTATCATGAAAGAGGATTGCTAGTCCAGGAAAAGATCCAAATTCAAAATTTGAAGTGCGGTTTCTACTGAAGGTTTATTGCTTTTGCATCATCGTAAAGTCAAATAATCATAAGTTGAACTGTTGTAAGACTGTTTGTAAATTGTTCCTTCAAGATCTGTGTTATAAGGCAAAAGGATATGGGTGTAGCAGGAAGAAAGGGAAAGGGTCCAAGAGTTTACCAGCAGTGAGGTTAATCCTGATCAAAGTATTAGGAAATGCTGGGGTGCTAGGGAGCCATCTGATCTGACTCCGTAAGGCTGGGTATGATTTAGGCTTCCTGCTGTTAGAGGAAGGATGAGCAAAAATGGTGAAAAAGCATAAGGCACAGATGAGAAAGCACCACCTCACAGTGCCTAGAGCTGGGGGAGGATGAGGGATAGTGGGAGATAAAATTAGGTATGTTGGAGCCTGGTTATATAAAAGATTATGAATAATTTTTATAAAAAACATTGATTCTTGAATTTTTTGACTAGTAGTTTAAATCAACTATATTTTAGTTTAGTTTAAACTATACAATAGAACTATTATAGAGATAACATACTAGTGAGTGTGTAATATGTAGAATCTGTATGGATTGTATGAATATATGAAATTTAGTTCCAGGGAAATGCAAAAGAAAAATAGGAATATATGTAGAACATTTTGTGTGATTAAATTTCTTAGATGTATTCAGTTTTATGTAAAGTGAAACTGCATGAATATCAAAATTTGCAAGCCTTTTTATTTCCTTGTAAAAACAATACTATTAGTGGTTACATTCAAAGCACATTAAGTATTTCACTAAAAACAGGGCTTGCAGAAATTAAAAAAAAGAAGTCATTATGATTGTGTTCTTAATTACCTGGGAGTGGACTTCAAAAACACTACTGTGGAAGAAAGTCATATAAAGCAGGACTGAAAACATTATCCTCTCTTTTTCTCAAAACATCATTCAAATTCACTAGATGGAAATTTAATTTTGTGAGATGTCTGTACTGCTCAAATTTGTTTATGGTGTGAGCTTTCAATTTAGACAATTTATCATTACTTGGAGAGAAACTTTTTCTCTTAAGCCAGATTGAGTTTCCTTTCCAGGGAATAGATGAATCCAGGAAAAATGTTTCCATAGCTCATACCTAGCCAAAAGCAGTGGCCATGGAGGAACGGACTGCTCATTAAATAATGACAAAAGGAAAATATGTGTTCTCTTTTCCCATAGTCTCCCTGTGTCCTTGACATGTCTCACAACTCTCCAATCCATAGATTCAAGCAGTTTACATTTTGATTCTTAAATTTTGGGGCTGGACTTCTTTTCACCACAGTATTAAGCAGGTGATTACAAATATGAAATACAGAGAAAGGCCTGACTTTGATTTGTGTCTGACAGTTGTATGACCTTTGGATAGCCTCTTAACTGTCATGAGCCTCAGTTTCTTAATCTTTCATCTGTTTGACATGTCCTCTAAGATTTCTTTTTGTTTTAATGTATTAGGATTCTAAAGGACAATTCTGTATGACTGCAATTTCAAGCCAATTCTACATTTAGACATGTGGGCCTCTAGGCTGTCTCCATGTATTTTTTTGAAGCTATCTTTTCTATGTCTGCAAGTTTTCCACAATACCATAATTACATCCATAAGAGAGGCTAAGTCCTAAATTCTTAGCCTAGCCCAATTTGGCTCCTTTTCTCATTATTTTTGATCTCATAATTTAGGAGAGGATACTCCCTCCACCTCTCAGGCAGACAAATTCTGTACCAGCCCTAAAGGAATAAGCCTGAAGTCATTTCCTTATAAAATCTCTCCCTTTTCTGCATGTATTTAAGTATTTGTACTGTATATCTTACTGTTGTAACAGAGGAAGTCAGAGAGGAGAAGAAAAAAATATGGCAATTATTCAACCTGACACCATTAAACTTTGCAACCTCAACATCCAAAGCATCGCTTCATCTCCAGTCCAACTCCCAACCCTGGAGGATTGCAGTGACTCTTGGAGACAGGGAATTTCTTCAAAAAGAAGCCCTGGAAACCACGATAAGGTGTTTCAAACAAGAGCTATTGACTCATTACATCAGAGTTTCAGGACCAGTCTGTAGTCAATATTCTTGTGTGCCTCCAAAATGTAGGAAGTAAAATAAAGATTTATATAGGTGCATGGGGATTTCACATGATTTCTAAATAGTCTGGGAAGCATCCAGAAGTCCTGATTCTCTTGAGTTTCTGAATTAGTGCATTGTTTTTCCTGTGACTCATATTAGAAGGATCTAATAACTAAACATTGCTCCTGATTATCTCTGGGTCATGGAATATCCTGAAAGTTGTATAAGGCAATGCTGTTGGGTTAAAAGAGTTGGCCTGAAGTTAAGGAAACTTGATTGCTCGTGTCCACCCTCTCTGTTGAGCTGAGTGCCCTTGGGAAAATGATAGAACTCCTGAGAACCTTAGTATTGCATCTGAAAATGAAGACTATAGGCTGGATAAGTTTTGAGACCCTTTCCAGTTCTAAATTTATAATACCATTCTAAGAGTAAGTTGTCACATGCCTATAGATACTTTGAATTAGACACAGATACTGGAGTGAATGTCAAAGGGTAGTGTGCTTAGCTAGGCTTTGACATTATCCAGAATTATAGAGGCACAGCTTTAATCCACTTTGATTCAAGAGACTTCTGAGGAGAAAAGTAGTATCAAGAATTGGCGAGCAAGTTAGGCCTGCTATTACTATACCATCTCTAAGTGTTTTGTTTCATATTATTCAACTTACAGAGATTTAATAACATCACAGTGTTATTAAATGATGTTCCTTTGAGCCACCATTATAGGAAGATAGTGTAAAATCTCTGATTTCTATATTTATTCCTTTCAAATTCATTTAAAAAAATATCTTTGTTAAAAAATCCTATTAAGATTCACTAATCCAGTGACAATCAATGAAACGAGATTTTTACTGCTTGTGTGACACTATATTAATCACTTTGGAAGGATATAAACACTTATGAGAAAGTGCTTGTATACTAGGAGAAGAGAAAAGCAAAGAAATGAAAATAGGAACAGCAGTAAGAGAATCAAAATGCCCAGGGCATTTTGCAGGAGAATGAAATTAACCTAAAAGGGAAAATGCATGCTTTGGTTTTTTAATGCAATAATTTCTGTGTGTACTTTGTTAAAGATTATTTTACTTAGAATCAGGTTGAAATCTTTCTTTTCCCAGCATACAAAGCTCTCTTTAAAGATAAATGTTGCAATAGTATTTTTAATTATTGAGGCTGGGCACTTGTTTCCTTCTTACATTCATGTACTTCCAAAGGGATTTGGAACATGGAAGAGTTTCATAGCTGTTTTAGAGAAACAGGAACTTAGGTTTCTCTAATTACAAACATTACTTCCCAGTTCTAGCTAAGTTCAGGCTCTATTCTCTGTAGTACTGAACTTTCCAAGTTGTGTTACATCAATATAATGTATGATCTGTGTGTGCTGGAACATCCAAACATTGGTGAGTCTCTAGGATACTCTAGGATACTTTGTTTTAGCTAGCTTTGCTGTGAGTTATTTTTTTTTCAATGTGGTTAGTGAATTACTAAATAAACATTTAATTTAGGAAATAAAATTTCATAAATTTCTCCTCCTTCTCAGGTAATTGTAGCTCAAACAGTGCAACAATAATGTAGTTTGCGTTTCTACAAGCTGAGTATCTGAAGTAGTGTCTGAGCACTACTCCTAAGTTTGAGATGCCCAGAAACTGCTCATTTTGTGGTAATCATGATGGCTTTCTGCTCATCTATCAAAATCATATACCATAGCTGAGTATCTTTAGGTAGTATTAGTGAAAGAAAGTATTTCTAACGTATAATTTGAAAAAATAATGCTAGCCTATAACAATACTAATGTATAATAAAGTATAGGTGGCTCATATTTCTGCTTAAGGTTAGGCTATTTCCCTGTATTTTGTGAAATAATATTAATGGCTAATATTTATATAGTACCAGTTGTATGCCAGACACTATTCAAAGTGTTTTACGTATATTAGCTCACTTAATACAACTTTGAGTAGTAGATATTGTTATAAATCACAATCCCATTTTACAGATGAAGAAAATGCACAGAGATTTAGTAAATTGCCCCAGATCATGAAGGCAACAGGTCAGAATTTGCACTAGTTTCTCTGATTCTGGCATGTGTGTTCTTAATTACCATGACATACATACTTCCTCCCAACAGATCAACCTGCACATCGGCGCCACCCCCACCCTACCCCCCCTCCCTTTATTTGAGGCCAGGAGCCACATTCCAGGACTTGAGCACCTGCAGCCGGAACCTATTTTTTACTTAATCACTTAATAATAAGTGAGGTGGGGAGAAGCCGAATAGCTAGCTGGTGACCATGGCTGGCTACGTAATTATGCAGAGCTCAGTTCAAAATGAAAACATGAGGCCTCTTGTTCAAAAAGTAGAGGGAAAAAGTATCATTAAAGGCACTAAAGTATAAAGCCTTTCCTTTCCTTCAGAGTCTCCCTTGTCATGGTATTTTTAATTTGCCATTTAATGTTTTAAGTAAAGGAAATTTAAACTTTAAATTGTTAGCATTAATTTTGCCATTCATCTCTCTATTGTGCAATGTCTGTTTTAAATGCAAATATAAGAGCATTTGACTTGTATGGAGAATCACCAAAATTGTACTTTTTTGGTAGTTTATATCTGAATATCTTTTTTCCCCCCTAATTAGAACAGTGGAAACTACACAAAACTGACTCAACTGTTTTTATTTCACACTTTCTACCTCTGGCTTACTGATGAGTAAGGAAGGACTGAAAGGAGAAGGGAATGTGGGTTGCCCTGTTCTTCCTTTCCTTCAGTGTCATCATTTTTAACATAAAGTAGTTCACTAATGCAAGGAGCTAATGTAAGAAAGAGTACGATAAAGTTTTTTGGTTTTCATATTTCTTAAAACACCATTGTTTTCTTTCTGTGTTTGAAGCAGTTCTGGTTGGAACAGAAAGCATAGCCTCTTGGGACAATTGGTGTCCTTACTTACTCAATTGTAGACACTGTGCACTTGATTTGAGTCCTCTAAATTTTAATTTACTATGGGTACACTGGAACCCTGTGCTCATGGACCTCATTAGCATATATCTAAAGTGGGAGGTAGGAAACAAAACAGGCTGACATGCATTTTGCTTCATCTCTGCTCACATGTATATTCCATTGTCCCACTGGACTTTACTTATGAAACAAGTACAAATATAAAATTATTGAGAATTTCATGATGGAAATAGCAGAGTCCTTCTTAAGGCAGAGCCCTGCTAGGTCACATGCCTGTGAAGCAGGCTCTGCTTTGGGCCATTAGATGAGATGGAAGCTGGACTAAACTGAAATCATTCTTCCAATCAGCCACAAACGTCCCAAATGTTGTACTAAAGATATAAGTCACTGGAATGGGAGGGTTAGCCACAGGTGACCAAAACAGGGCAGCCATGCCTACAAAGACAATGATGGGGCGCTTGGGTGGCTCAGTCAGTTAAGCCATTGACTCTTGGTTTCAGCTCAGGTTATAATCTCATGGTCATGAGATCAAGCCCTGAGTTAGGCTCCCTGCGGGGAATCTGCTTGAAGAATCTCTCCCTTGGCCGCTCCCTCTATTTGCATGTGTTCTGTCTCTCTCTCAATCTCTCAGATCTTAAACAAACAAACAAACAAAAATGGAGTTGGCTGGCTATATATTGAAATAAGGCTGTGGAGAAGAATAAGGATAATGGAAGCTCACCTGCCATTTCTTAATGGTTAATGACTAAATGTGAAAACTAGGGAGCTTGGGGCAGGCCCGGGTGGCTCAGCGGTTTAGCGCTGCCTTCAGCCCAGGGTGTGATCCTGGGGACCAGGGATTGAGTCCCACGTCGGCTCCCTGCATGGAGCCTGCTTCTCCCTCTGCCTGTGTCTCTGCCTCTCTCTCTCTCACTCTGCCTCTCATGAATAAAAAAAATCTTAATAAAAAACAAACAACTAGGGAGCTTGAGTGGTTTTCACATATTTGAAGGCAGGTACAGTCAAATGGCAGAGAGGAGAACTAATTGTAAGAGTTGCAGAGATGTTGAACACTCAGCCAAGGCAGATCTGTCAGGGGAAGCTCGGAGGCCTAGTAGGGAAAACTTGGGGATCCTGAAAAGTGCTGCAGAGATCTTTGGATATCCCTGAGGATGCTGACTCTGCAGTCCCTCTGGACCTTCTAGATGTGTGGAGGTGACTACCCTTCCTTGAGTGGAAAGAGCTGACACCAACTGTGCTACAAGATGCTACAGAAGTCTCTCCCTAAAGGAAAACTGGTGCCCTATTCAGATTTACCCTCATCACCTCTCCTGGCTTCCAGACCAATAACAAGAGATGGAATGTTTTAAGGGTGCTTGGTCATGGGGCCAGAATGCAAGTCTGAGTAAACAAGGATGTTAACATAGGGGTACTTTTTTTGGGAAATGAAGATGACCACCATAGCAAAGACTGTAGGTGTGGGACAGTGTGCTACTGTGGTGGCTCTTAGAACCCTAGAAAAATAACAGCCAACTCTCAGTAAGTTAGGAATCCTGAATTGGCCTGAAAGATGATAGAGAAAGAAGCAGTAATGTTTTGGAGAAGTGAGCATGATGGAATGTTAGTAGGGCCAAAAAATCCACCATGAGATTATGTCCATGAGAGGGTTGAGAGGACAGACCATTCACCAAAGCCATGAGGAATGTGCTGGTGAGGGAGATGTAGGCCAGCAATGATAGTAGGTGGTCACAGAGCTGTGCTCATTTCATGAATTGATGTCCTGTGGGGCCCATCAGTAGTAGAGGCCAAATGATGGTGCTTAACCACCAGAAGCTAGGAGGCCACAATTTTTAAAATCTAGCAAGGTCACCAGGAGTTGCAGAGATGGTAAATAAAGCATGTGTCCCCATGGGCAAATATTGCTACCTAACATCAATAAGAAAGAGGGAGAAAAAAGGAAGGAGAGAGAGAGGAGAGGAAAAGAGAAAAGAGAATGAGAGAAGAGCAAGAGGCTAAGAATAGCCCTGCAGAATATGAAACTAAGATCCCTTGCTCAGTTTTCAGAGACAGTCATTTTTCTGGTGTATAACCCATTGACTAAAGAAGTGTCTAGGTCCCTAAGAGGAAGGGTTCTTCAACCCCATGGGAAGTATATATCATGGCAGTTCTATCCTTCTCCAAAGATACTTAAACCATCATTTATCTGGGAAAGAGTACATTGGGGAAAGGGGAATAACAAGAGTTACAAGGACTATTGAACTCATGGTCTGAGTTGACATTGATAATCAGAGATTAACATGTCCTCCTGGTCTCCTGTTGGAGTGGAACCATGGGACCAAGTAGTAAATAAAGTCATGACTAAAGTCCAACTCACAGTGTGTTCATTTGTTCCATGGACTCATCTCATTGTCATTTCCCCAGTCCTGAATGCATAATCAGAATTGATATCTACTTGGAATAGGATTAACTGCTACATTGGGTCCCTAGCCTGTAGAGTAAGTGATATTATAATGGGGAAGGCCCAATGGAAACCTCTAAAACTAACCCCCTCTTGCCCCCAGTCAAGATAGAAAATCAAAACACTATTTTATCCCAGTGAGGATGGTGGAGATTAGTGTCACTATTAAAGACATAGATGATGCAGGGGTGGTGTCATCTATTATATGTCAAGTTATTTTCCCAGGCTGGCCCCTGCAGAGGCCAGACAGATCCAGGAAAATGGCTATCAACTACTGTAGGTCTAACTAAGTAGTAACCCCAATTGAAGCTGCTGTGCCAGATGTGGTGTTGTTGCTAAAAGTTCAATAAGGCCTTAGGTACGAGGATACGGCCATTGACTTATAAAATGAATTACTTTCATTCCAATGATAAAAGGGGATCAGAAATAATTCATATGGGACAAATGACAATATTCAGATATGGAAGCAGGAAGAAAAAGGCCGAGCTTGAATTATGAGTGGGTTGACAACTCCCTCATGGCTTTGTTAGACTTTGTTTAAACTGCACAGCAGTCTAGAATGCTTCCCAGTGTTTTCCCTTTCTCCCCTTCAGTCATGGGCAAACCTAGATCATGGTCTGATGGCTCTCTCAGCTGCATCTGGCTCTCTCTCTCTTTTCACATAGGATTTTTCCCTAATAAAATTCTTCTATATTTAATCCTGTCTTTGCAATTTTGTCCTACACTTACATAGCTCTCTACCCTCGGTGTACAGAAACGTTCTTTGGTTAGTTTCCAGTTTTCTACTATTTTCCATAACCCTTAGTTCTGCCCCCTTCCATCTACGCAATCCTCCTTGACTACACTTAAAGAAGGCATTGGAGACTATGCTTTTTCTGGGGACAGAGTGATTTTCTCAGCCTCTGCTTCCTGCTTCTGAATGGTAGGAGACCAGTGGACATAGTAAATCACAAATTGCCACAATCCTCTTTTAGTGCAGGCTGGTGACAGTACAACTCCCACAGAACATAGCTTTGCATCTTTAATTCTGGTTAGCTTGATTTGCTAATAGTCACACCCATGATTCTTTTTGAGACATGTCTCTTTCTCTAGACTCAGTTGCTGGTAACTTAAGTGTACAAAATGTACATCCTTCTAGGGGAGAACCACTTCTTTAGGTGTCTCTCTGAGGCACTTTGACCTCATGGGGCCAGAATAAAACTGAAAGATTTTTACTTCATTCGCATAGGGCATTTGCTCATATGATCCTGTGTAGACCCTTTTTCCCATTTGCTCAGTTTTCATTTTCTGGTTCTCAGGTTCCTGTTAGCCTTCATCTCCAACTTGCAATATTGTCATGAGATCACTTTGTGTATGTTAGAGGTGCCATGGTGCAGACAATCCTGTTAATTGGGCATTCAGACAATTGCTGGTTCCATATCTTTATCTTTCTTCTCATGCATTTTCAGAATTTCCACAAATGAGCTTATTATCTAGGTCAACTCCTAACTTTTGCCTATTTCCCTTAGCTCTCTTTGCTAGAAACTCACTCATGTTTTTGTTGTTGTTTCCATTTCTGTGACAACACATAGAAAAGACAAGCAAGGACTGGCCCTGAGACACTCCAGCATTTAAGTATCAGGGAGAAGAGGATGATTCAGCCGAGGAGAATGAGAATGAGAAACCAATGAGGGAGGAGAAAAAGCAAGAAGAGGGATGCCAAGTGGAAACTAGCAATTGTGCTCAATGTTGTTAAAAAAAAAGGCAATATACTGAAAATTGACCATTTGCTTGAATCACATGGATCATGGTGACCTGGACTAAAGTGGTTTTGGTGGAGTGATAAGGGTGGAGCCTATTTATAATGGATTGAAGAGGGAACAGTATCTATGTCTTGTGTCTGCATTATGTAAAGGGATCTCTCCCTTCCTCTGTGTTTCTTCGATTGTGCATCTCCGCCAACCATCTCAATTGGGATAAACCAAACCAGTAGCCACAGTATCCTTCCTTCTTAGAACACAGGAGAATAATTATATTTATTTTAGTACTTTGTCTCCATCTCATCCATTGGTCTGGTCTGTTTATAGGATCCCTGAAACTATGCCTGTATTTCACCTTGCCACTTGGCCGGAAGGCTAGCCCTAAGTAGCTTTAGCTATGGTAACAGTTTGTCTTATCCTTTCAATTTGAAGGGTTTGTTTCCCTGCTATATCAAATGACTGCTCAGACAAGTATTCAAGGTACAGAAATGATCAGATTCTGTTTCAAGCTAGTCGGAAAAAGAATATAGTTGGCTGGGCAGTAGCTGGGTTGTATGTAGCCTTAGTTCTAAAATAGTTGCAGGATTCAGTGAAGGTTCTTAGTTGTAAGAATATCTGGGCAGGTCACTTAAGAAAATTTAATCCTATAAAGAGAGAGCCTTTATGGTTTCCTCGGATCCATAAAAGTCTATGCCTTACTGCTCTCAACTCTTCACACTTTTTGTTTTGTTTTGTTTTAAATTGACTTATTCTTCCCAAGTGTCTGAAGGGATAGATGATATTATTCATGCTTTAGAGAACAGAATAGGAAACAGAAGCTGAGAGAATAGATAATTGACCATGTTTTAAAGTTGACAAGAGAGGGAACAACTTAGTATTTGAAAGCCATGAAGCTAAGTGGCCTCTGTTTGAATCATGGCTCTGTAATTTACTTGCTATGTGACCTTGGACATTGATGTAGGCCCCGAGACTCAGTTACTTTAACTGCAAAACGGGGCTAAGGCCAATATTTGAATTATGAGTTGTTGGGAACATTACCTGTGGTAATCCAGGTAAAGGGCATTACTATTCCTCAGCATGTGGTATGTTTTTAATGAGTGCTAAGTCATAATAAAATGTACTTCCTTTATCTTTAGTATTGGGCTTGCCACTTGGCATCTGAATCATATACAATTACCCATCTAGTCTTTCAAATCCCATTTTTATTTCAGAATTCTAGTTACTGGAAGATATGACAAACTATAGCTGTATTTTTTTTAAGGAACAGATTAGTATAAAAGTAAGAGGAATTGTATCATTTTCTATCAATTTCCAATATCAAAATTGACAAATCAAGGCAGGCCAAATTTGAAAATGTGCAGAGAGGAAGATCACCACTAAATCACCTCATTTATTTTCTCTTTCAAAAATATATTTTTTAAAACAGCAGGATAAAAAAGGAAAATTGTATTAGAAAAAGGGCTGTTACCCTACCACATTTCCTCAGTGATTGATTGTATTTTCTCCCAGGAATTGAAGAAAAGGAGAAGAGAACATGAGGGTTGATTGCATCAAAAGTGTGACACGAATAAAAGAATCAAGAAATCACATATGTCTGCACAGAAGTCAACTAATAAATCAAAAGCATGTTCTTAGCTAAGTCAGATATTTCTTTGAAACAGCATATGGCGCAATTCCAATATACTCTATATTCAGCTACCTAACAGGCTGTCTTGTTGCTTTCAACTAGTGAAAAATCTAGCAGCACAAATGTTTATAAGCCTGGTAAAAGATTTTAACATTATTTAATGCCCTGATTAGCTATTACTGGCCTGATGATTACACTGTAAAACCTAAAATCATAAATGGAGAAAATAACCTGTTGGCAGGAGTGAACACTAATTGTTACAACGTCCTATATTAAATGTGTTCATAGTTTCTTTTTAGCAGTTATTTTCATGTAAAATTTAACAAGTTTTCTTTCATCACATATCGTCAGTATTTTTTTTAAATGTGAATTTAAATTTCTGCATCATTTTTAGTTGAGAGTCATAAAATTAACATATAATAATTTTAACCAAATCAAATTCTCATAGCGGTATCATGTCCTAATCAGAAAAGAATAAAGCTGGCTTTTAAAAATGTTATGATGACTGCGTCTTACTAGAAAGGATAACTAAACCCCAATATAATTGGAGAAAACTAATTCGTATGGAATTCTAAACTGTCAAACACTAAAAAGTCTATGACTATGTAAAGATTACTGTGGGTGGCTATAACTTGTAGCAAGGGAAAAACTTGTTAGACTAGAATTAATTGACAAGGGTAGGAGGCATTTGTTTCAGTAGATCATTATTCCCTATTTTTTTCAGAATTATACTTAATTGCCATTATATTGCAATGTCAGTGTTAATGTCAAATCTGAAAGGAATATTCCACCCACACATCTCTTGACCAAAAATTGCAACCACTCATGTTTGTTGGGCACTGATCCCAAGTAATGGCTGAGTTCTAGAGGAAATTGTTGAATGCTATATTTTATCAAATCCAAAAGGGAGGGAAGGTAGGGGGTATCAGTGCAAAAAATTTAGAATAGAACAGTCATAAAGGAGACACTGGTATATAATATTCTAACCAGTCCTTTGACTCTCTTTACCTATGTAAATCAGCAAGTTATTCTGAATGAAAACTAGTCTTTTATTTCCAATAACCATACTCAGCAGCATCTGTGGAGTTCATGAGAAGTAACAGGGGGCTCCTTCCTACATGTGAAAATCCTCACATGTTCTGAGAGGGCCTAGAGCTACTTTGCCAGAGTTCTGAAATCCAGGTTCTCTTGCTTACTTTTTCCTTTCATTAACTCAACTGATTATTTCTCAGGGCCACTAATTCTGTATTTATTGTCTATTCATAGCACATAATATTTCATATGAGCATAGTGCTATCAGCAACTATAAAAAAGTCGAAATGCTATGCTAAGAAATCTGGTGGTCAGGTGTTGATGGGACTGGATATACATTCAAAAGTATAGTGAGTGTTTTAGTTGTTTGATTTTTCTGTTTCTAGCACCCCAGTAAAATAATGGAAGAAAGTAAAAAAGGAAATGGTGCTAGTGAAGTGTTTCTTCTCTGCTAGACACTTGGCAGACACCACCTCAATCATTTTTCTGCTGGCCCAGGCCTGTGACCAATTCTGTTCATAGTTGAGAAATATTAATTCATGTTGGGATAGTAACCTGTTGACTCAGCATCAGGCCACCCCTTTATAAGGCCTTACCCCTTGCTTATGCCCCAGTTACAATAAGTGGCGTCATCAAGCCTTTGATCAAAATGTGACATTTTTCTGTCTCCTACTTAAATTCTAAGTGACTTATTCTTCTCCCTGAATCTTACCAATTTTACCTAACACCAGACTGCAAGATGCCTTTGCATCCTTTCCTGTTTGCCTGCTTGTTCAGACTTCTAATTGCATATAGCTGCTCCCCACTGATGATTATGTTCCACTTTTAGGAGTAGCTGCTCTATACGGGGATCTTCCTGCCATTAATTGCCTGCCTGACTGCTTGGATTTCTCTATCTGCTGCAATTCTCTAACATACCACATGTGGATTCAGGATTACCTCCTTTTCCTACTTTGGGGTCCATCCCCAGTTGCCTTCTCTGAAATTCAGGTTGCCAAGTTCTACCGTCTGACCCCCTGTGTACTCTCATTCTTTGATTATGGGAGATAAGTAGAGAAATGTGGGCTAAGGAACTGGAAACCTGGCAGCCATAAGAAATCTTAACTTTGGAGCTGTCCTCGGTAGATTTTTCCATCTTCTGTTCCTTTCTAATTGTATGGAGGGAGAGATTTGTGAAATCTTGATTAATTTGAGCTAGTCAGCTCACAGGTAGTGATTTTAGCAGCTATTTGAGTTTATCCACATGTCAGTAGCTGTAATTGCAAACTTCTTTCTTGTTAATTCCTGGAGTTGCCTCTTTTCTTCCCCTGCTGTGAAATTTTGTCCCTCTCAAAAAGAGAACATTTTCTTTTTTTTCTGATGTGCAAAGCATACTCATTAATTTCTCACTTAGTGATGATTCATTAATCATGGGAGGGCATGTGAGCTGCAGTAAAAGCAACTCCTTTAATTTAATTTACAAACATTTATTGAGTGTTTAATGTGCAGAGCAAAGCGCTAAGCATCAGACCCAAAGAGACCCAGTTTGGGTGATATGTAAATTATTTTTTTCATTGGGATAAGTGTTTAATAAACTTTTCTGAATCACATCTAATTAGTATGGACTTTATTATGGTTTTAAGTTAGAGAGTAAACTATAGCATAAACTATTTAGTAATAAACAAACATATTTGGATCAGTTCCATAGAGAATTAATAACTTTCATTTAGATAACTTACCTACAATTCATATTCTCATGAAAACAATGCCAAATCAAAAATTAACCCTGCAAAGTACCACTGGTTATGTTTTCTTTTTGTACTGTCTTCTCTGTCAATTCCACTAGGTAGGAATAACATAGGGTAAGAATCAGGAAAATGGTTATAGAAGGAATGCTAGTTGAGTAAAACTAGGATAGAGTTTGTAAGAGTCATTTTAATTTAATTGTATCCTTAGGTTATAGAATCATGGAACATTGGAATGAAGACCAAAGGATTAAGTTCATATCGATCATTAGATAAGGAGGCTCTCACCAAAGGGAAAAAATGTGATTTGCTCAAGATTTACCAACTAGTTGGAGTTAGAAACTAGTTTTTGATTTAGGTCCGTAGCCATGACCTCTTGAATAGTAAGAAACAGAAAATAATTCAGATTTGGAAAATTAATTGTTCATGGCATTAATAAGTGGGCAGATTGCATTAATGCCTGCTCTGTGGGTACCTGTGGCTTTAGTTTAATTGAATTGTCTCTCTTTCTTCATTTTCAGAATCAGCTTCCCTCTTTGGTGGCCACTTTTCCTCCTATGGGAATAGTCTTCATTCATGCTACTGGTAAAGATATTCCTAAGTAGCCACAGAACCATGTGTTCCTGGCTTGTCAACTTAATGAAAAACCTGAAAACAAAGCTATTTCTTGTTGTTTGTATATCACGTAGGTCATTTGGTCAAAATGTTTAGGGAATCATGAATGGCCAGGCATGGCTTACATGTCCACTCTCTTTGACCAGGGAAGCCCATCTACTACCAGAATAAGGGCGATGTTGGGAAAGTGTTCTGGATAGATAAAAACAATGACTTTGTAGCCCACTCCATCAGAAAAAAATCTAAAGGGAACTTTTTAAAGGCTCATATAATTAAAAGAAAATGGATATAGTTGAAACTTGATTTTATAATTTTGGAGTATTGCAAGAAATGAGGAGATACTGATTAGGACGTTGCTACATTAGATCTTATTGCAAACATTTAATAATTTTTTTTAACATTGAATAATTTTTATCAGCATAGTGTACTCTCCTCTTCCATAACTCTCCTGATGCAGACATATCCATGATTAATTAGCAAGCCCAACTTTTACATTCTCTCTTCATCCTACTTAATGTCATCTGTAATACTCCAGGTAAACAGTAGAGAAAATTCTTATGGGAAATAGTTCAGGGACCCTTATTGTTTATATTGTTTGATTCTTTGATAATGCTTATCTTTATTATATTACAACGAATAGTGATGAGTTAAGTGATAGATAACTTATTTAGGACATTGCCACATATGTAAAAAGTGCTTTTTTAAAAAATAAAATATTTTTGAAAGTTTATCATTCTGAATATAATTATTTTTGTGCCTATACATTATCAAATTCAGTCATTGTGGCTCAATGTGCTCGTTGAACATTTATGAAGTTTTTTCTGAATGAGCTGGCAACTAAATGACTACATGAAAACAGAAACAGATTGGGAATCCCTGGGTGGCTCAGAGGTTTAAAGCCTGCCTTCAGCCCAGGGAGTGATCCTGGAGTCCAGGGATTGAGTCCCGCGTGGGACTCCCTGTATGGAGCCTGCTTCTCCTCTGCCTGTGTCTCTGCCTCTCTCTCTCTCTCTCTCTCTCTCTCTCTGTGTCTCTTGTGAATAAATAAATAAAATCTTAAGAAAAAAGAAAACAGAAACAGATACTCAAATTCATAAACAAACATCTGACCTCCAAGCAAAGGGAGTTAACCACTCTTAGTTTTTACTTTTAATCTTAATTCGTTCGCTATGACGTAGATGTGATTACTATTTAAACGATAAAGTAATTAGCTCAGTATAATATTAAGAATGGAGGCTTTGTCAGTATATATTTTATTCATAGCCCTGGTTCTTACTAATTTATTTAACCTTGCTAAGACTTAGTTTCATTATTGGAAAAGCAGTGATAATAATTGAAACAAACCCATTCCTGGCAAATAGCAAACACTGCATTTGTCTGATTGCAAATGCCTAGGTTTTATCTTCTATCCGCATTGGGTATATCTCAGGCTGGAGTGTGCCGCCACTCTTTACCATACACACACACACGCACACGTGCACACGTGCACATAACATACACACATACATGCACACACACAAGGGGATGTGACAATTTGTCATAAGTGAGAAGTCAAAAGATAAATAAGGCACATCATTCTCCAGCACCAATTTTATTAAAAAATATCTGGGTGGGTGAAAAGTTAAAGAATTTAACTAGTAAATAATTTGCAATATTTTGAAAGTTGGAAGAAGCATACAGGTAGATAGGTTATGACTTCCTATTTCCCTTTACCCAGTTGCTACCATTAATTTAGGTATTTCAAACAGATCTTAGACTCTTAATTCCTTGAGCACTTTATTTCCAGTTAACCTTCACTCTTATTTTATCATGGTGATCTCACTCCATGGAAATTCTATGAGTCTGGAAGAATTTTGAATTTTTCTACTTCTGAAAGTCTAGTCATACTATCACATTCTCACCACTGTCTCTGTTTCCTGACTCACTCATTGGGAACTCTGTGTCTAGAAATCTCTTGTTTCACCCTGTTAGACTCCCTTCTTTACCGCCTATGGCTTACGCTTATTTTCTATCAGAGTAGACACTGTCAATATCCCCAATTCTCTTCTGCTATTATCCGTTACTCTCTGTGTGCTGTGACCTTCAATCTCTCTCCATCTCCCCAAACTCTATACTCCAACAGAACTAAAAGTATTGGAAGTTCCCTGAATGTGCCCTGCTGTTATGGGTTTTTGTTCCTTTGCTTGTGACACTCTCTACTAGAAATACCTGTCATACAAAGATACATTTAATTTTAAAATCTTTCTGGGAAAAGTCTCTGTGAAAGCTTTTATGATCACCCCTCCCACCCTGAATAAATATATTACACACTCATTTGGTGCCCCACAGTGTCCTATAACCATTACATCAAGACACACATTATACTTATTTCCACTTATGTGATTTTTAAAAATGATTTTATTTATTTGAGAGAGAGAGAGAGAGAGAGCACAAGTGGGGAGGAGAGGGAGAAGCAGGCTCCCCCACCTTGAGCAGGGAGACCCATTTGGGGCTCAGTTCTAGGACCCTGAGGTCATGACCTGAACCAAAAGCTGATGCTTAACCAACTGAGCCATCCAGGCACCCCTCCACTAATGTGATTTTCATATCCACCTTCAATGGCTACTTCGTTTCTGTATGCTCACCTTCAGTGTAGTGCCTAACATATAGTAGGCAATTAATTAATATTTATCAGATGAATTTATTAAATGAATTAAGCAAGAGGAAGTAATATCTCTCTAGAAAAATTAAAGTTTTAATTTTTCCAGTAGTAAGGCACATACAACCCTCATCCCGTCTCCCCATCTTTTTCTCTAGCTACTGGGAAGGAGAGGGTCAAGTATGAGGAGAACAAAAGTTACTAGCTATACTAGCCCTCATTGTTGGTATATGTGAAGTATTTATGTTCCTCTACCTAGAGTTTACATTATTAACTTTAGATTATATGAGTTTTAAAAATAAGTTGTGTGTTTATTATGTGTGCATGTAGAAAGAGGTGGATAAATTATTTCAACAGGTACTATTTCAGAAAATAACAATATCTTCTCTTTCTTGACAATTTTAATACTTATCAGTATATCAGATTATCAAAGTTTTCTAATGTGCTACAAAGTAACTAAGATTACCACTTTGCATAATTCATGGTTACTGATATTGACATTATTAATATATTTTGGATAACTAATAGTAGTATGCTGGTAAATGTTTAATAACCAACTCTCTGGGGAAAAAACGTTCTGATTTTAATATTTGCCAGTTCCCTCATGTAAATGCTCCCACCACAACGTGGGGTTGCTGAACACAAAGTTATTGGAGCAGAAGTGCACAGCTGGCTCTTGTGAGCTATACAAATTAGCTCTAGCATATCATTGTCAAATCACGTCCTGTAGATTTCCAGGAGAAGCTTAATAGTTTGACTTAGATATTTACTTTAATAAAATGGTATAAGGAACCATTATAATATGAGGCAGATTACTTTTAACAGCTATACTCTCGTTTCCTCTCTCTGAATTGCCTCAAGTAATTAGAAGCAATAGAATTCAAGATTATTTGCTTATTGCTAATTAGGCCTGAGAGTGTAATAATTTTCTAAGAAGAATGTTAAAATTTCCAAATGCAGGATGGCTTTAACCATCTATTCTGTTTTTGGGCTGCTTGGGTATAGCTCTTCAATTGTGGCCCATATTCCGTATTCCTTGGTAGGTCTCAGAAAAGGAGGAAGATATCAGTTTCTGCGCATGTTCTGTTTAAACGTACATCTATAATTGACAAAGTATAGTCAATAAAGTATTAGAACTTACTTAACTTTCTTCAACTTTTTGGGACTTTTCCAGATGTCATAGACTTGTTCGTAAAGATCAAGTCTCTGAAGAGAGTTGTACAAAGGCTTTGCTTAGATAGAATAAGACATTTCTTCATCTGTAAATTGGAGACAGCATAATATTGTGGATACAACCTTGATTTTATGGTCAATATCAATGATATAAAAAATGCCCCCTGCTTAAATAAGCAATATTTTAGTTAATATAAGTAAGAATGTTTGCAAAGTCCCTTGTTACTTAAGCTAAGTTTATTTGAATGTTTTAAAATATTCAAATAGTTGTAGTTGCATCTTTTACATAATATTTAAGGTCTTTAGAATTTCTCAGAGTGATATGCAAGCAAATGTATGACTGTGAGAAATGTTTCAGTCAAATAAAACCTAGAGTCTTTCTGAGCCATTGAAGTTTATATATAAATATTTGTATTGTTGTGAGTTTTCTAGAAGGGATTGTATTCCAGAACATTCTAGTCTCATCAATCCTGAAAATATTTCTACAATAAGAAACTTGTTACTTATCTGTAGACTTCTTTTCCAAAGTGTGTACCAGAGAACACAAGTCTCATGAGATGCTCCTTGGAAGAAAAGGTGGGGGAGGTTATACAATCAAGTATGGACAATGTTATATGCATTATGCCTCATCCCTCCTTTAAAGAGAAAATGCTAATAAGAATATTAAGGACTCGGGATCCCTGGGTGGCGCAGCGGTTTGGCGCCTGCCTTTGGCCCAGGGCGCGATCCTGGAGACCCGGGATCGAATCCCACATCGGGCTCCCGGTGCATGGAGCCTGCTTCTCCCTCTGCCTGTGTCTCTGCCTCTCTCTCTCTCTCTGTGACTATCATGAATAAATAAATAAAATCTTAAAAAAAAAAAAAAAGAATATTAAGGACTCTGAGAAGTCCCTCAGGAAAAAAATCTTTTTTTTTTTTTTTTTTAGGAAAAAAATCTTTAAAATTTGTTTTAAAGAATTTCCCAGTTATATTGACCATGGATCCTCTTTTTTAAAATATTTTATTTATTTATTCATGAGAGACACACAGAGAGAGAGAGAGAGAGAGGCAGAGACACAGGCAGAGGGAGAAGCAGGCTCCATGCAGGGAGCCCAATGTGGAACTCGATCCCGGGTCTCCAGGATCAGGCCCTGGGCTGAAGGCAGGCGCTAAACCCCTGAGCCACCCGGGCTGCCCGGATCCTCTTTTTATATTATTCCATTAATACCTTGAAACACACTTTTGGAAATATCTCCTTTATAAACACCATTTTGAAAAAATATTGAATTTCGACTTTTCAGATCAATATTATACAATATATAGCCAACTTAAAAATTCAGGAACACATTTCTCAATTTTCTAAAGAATTGAAAATAACCAAAATCAACTGAGAAGACATAGATATACTAAATAAAACAATTGACCACGGAAGGAATTCATTATGTTGTTCAATAGGACCTTGCCTGCAAAAATATAAAAAAATTTCATGGATGAGTGTTTTCAAACCTTCAAAGAACAGGTAATTCCTATGCAATTTAAATTGTTTCAGGCATAGGAAATAAAGAAAGCATTCCAATTCTTAAAAAATAAACCCAAACTAATATGGCATTAACTCTAAAATCTGACAAAGACACCACAAAAGAGAAAATGGGTAAATCATCTCACTTATGAATATTAATGTAAAACAGTAAATAAAATCCAGAAAATAAAATCCACGCTACACTAAAAGAAAAACATGCCATGACCAAGTGGGGTTTATTTCAGGAATGCAAAACTATTTAACGATATGAAATCTTGTAGTACAATTGAGTGCAGGTCAAAGAAGAAAAATATGTTATAAAATAGGAAAAGAATGATACATCTGTAAGTAAAATTGTATATATTTCTTAAACTAGTTGCTAGCACCCTTCTTAGCAGTGAAACACTTTAAATATCTCCACTAAAGTTAGGAATAACTTTATAGTAATGTGCCTACTTTCCCCATTATTATCTAATTTTTTTGAAATACAATAGACAAATTAGACAAAGGAGTGAAATAATGATTATATACATAGAAAAAAAGGGGCAACATTATCATTATTTATAGATGTTATGACTGCATAATTGAAAGAACCAAGAGCATCAATAGGAAAAAGTACTATTAGAAACAATAGAAGAATATAGTAGTAGTGTGACTGGTCATGAAATATATAAAACAGCTTTGATGAAACTGTAAGCAAAAATGTGATATAGGGGAAAGTATTCTAATTACAATTGCAAATAATAAAAAAGTAACAATAAACCAAATATATCAGAATAAATGTAATAAGAAATAGGCAGTTCCTAAATGAAGAATGCAATTTGAATAAGTGGATAATGTGTACCTCATTCTGGACAACGATATATAGTATTACAGCTGTGACAAAATTATTCTCATTAACTATATATTAATTGTATTTCTGATTAAAATCACAACAGAATGATCTTGATGATAACCCATGAGAGAACTGGCAATATATTTTTGTATTTTTCAAATTTCTACCATAAGTAATACGGTGGAAAATAACATGAGCTGAGTAACAAAATATCCCTAAGATCTCACTGGCTTAATATAATAGAAATTTTATATCTCATGTAAGTCATGGTCCAGTGGATAAACCTTGACAGATATGCCTCTTTGTGATCATTCAGGGATCGAGGCTCCACCTCCATTAAAGTCCTCCAAGCTCAGTCCATTAGTGTTGCTTCCTAACATCTTTGCCCATAAACATGCATCATCCTCCCACCAGATCTCAGGCACATGATCTCACTTAACTGTTTGTGGAGCTAGGAAATGAAATCTAGCTGTGTACACTGGAAGAACATGAATAGAGCTATCTATCAACAATGTTATAATTAGAAACAAAAAAGGCAGATTCTATATATATACAATGTGCATCACTGTCTTAAAGAAAAACTAACAATAATATTAACTAAGGTGTATCAATGCTTTTTAAGACATAAATAGGTTTCCCCCTGGTAGATCTAATTGCTTTTAACTTAATGTATGGAAACATGCCTTAGCATTTGCACACAGCTGGGCTAATTGGAGGAGCTACGCGGGTGGATTTTCTAGTAGTTGTCAGTGTTTTATCCTATATAGGAAGCAAAACTTTACTGCAAGTTTATGTGAGCTTGGTGCTTGCCCATACATCTGGAACTTAGAATGAACAAGGCAGATGGAACTCAATCTGGCGAGTGTATGGTACTGAAGACATCTTGAGAGCATGGGTATCTTTCAGCAATTACAGTCTGTGAACACTGATTTTATGTCGTATACACTACAAGCTGGGAAAAGTATAAGGAGGTGTTTCTTATACATGTGTGTTAACTGTAGCCACTTTGTAGTATTTTTCTGAGAATCAATTACCATGATATATACATTACCTCTTTATATAAAATATTATGTAAAATTTGGCAGATCTTTATTTTTTTTCCTTAAATATAAACTGAGTACCTATAGCACCAGACACTGTTCAAAACACTGGGGACAGTGCATTGCTGAAAATGGACACACTGTCTGCATTCAAAGAGCTTCTGGTTGGAGGTAGATGGCAAACAGGGGACAGAAAATAAACATAAACAAGTAGATAAGATAATTTCAGACAGGTATAAGTGCTATGAATGACATTAAACAGACTAATGAGCTAGAGACTTCTAGGGGGCAGGGGCTGATGATATTTGCTAGGCAGGCAGGATATATTTGTAGAGCAACACTTGACATAACGATGCACGATGAGAGTGGCATGTTATGCACAAAACACTCGATACACGTTTGCTGAATGGATGAATGCATTTGCTTACTTATTTTTTGGTTCATCTTTAAATTCATTTTATGCCAAAAGTAGAATATTTTCAACAGCTTAAATCACTCTAAGTCTATATACAAAGGATTTTCATGATCAAATCAAGTTGTATGTTTGGACATCAGGCAGAATGAGAGCTCAATCTGTCAGCTTTTTAAATGAATGAGACATTAAAAAAAAAAAAGAATTTTATCATAAATAGAGCACTTAAAATTAGCCACAGATGTCAGTGCTGTGGCTTCTACTTCTGGCCACCTTCTCCCAGTCTGACTGCTTCAGTCCCCTCCCTGTTCTCTTCTTTTCCAACACTATTGTGTTATCATTCTTACTGACCTCATCCATGTAATGCCCCCTTCTGCACTGACAAACAACTATACCTTTCCCTCATCTATAAATTTGGACTAATAACTCCTTCCTAGTCACTCAGAGCACCAATATAAGGATCATTTTTCATGATTTATGTGAAAATATTATATTATCATAAGGTATTATTTTATCTTTCTCTAAGTTTATAGAAGATTTTAATGCACAGTGCCCTAATTTATAAAATGGGTGTGTTGGCAGTCTTCACTGTTTCCTTCATAGGAAAAAATGGCACTGCTGGTTAATTCAGAGCATATCTAACATTAAATAAAAACTATTTGCTAGCATTCCTTTAAAATGTAGTTTGTGAGTGAATACAAGGAATAATTATCAGATTTTTGTCTCCCTCCTCAGCTGATTGTCATCACTTTGGCTGACTGTGTCTTCCATGGAAATATTTTAGAAATTTTTGATGATTATCATCCACTTCATGAATATGAATTACTGGGGTTGAAAAGATAACAGAGCAAATAAAAGCAAACACCCCCCCCCACACACAAGCCGCTGAAGAAGCTTGTTTTTGTAAGACAAATTCTCTGAGAGGAGGAAATAAGCCAACTGAAGAGTGCCCCGAAATGTTGTCCCATATATAGCTTACATAACTTGATTTTAGAGATAAAACATTCCACAAGTTGAATGATAAGAATCTTGGCTACCCTCAAAAGCCTTTGTAAAGATATTATTGGCTTAGTGTTTAATATACTGTACAGTGCATTTCAATCAGGTAACATGAAGTTACTTTTGGTAAAGTATTTTTGGCAGAGCTAATGGCAACTTTGTTTAGGCAAAACTAACGAACTCCCAACTCCAGTCTCAATTATACTAGAAATCACTGTGCTTTCCTACTAAAATCTATTTCCAAGACCCATTGCTGAAAGAGTCTACCACAGATAGGAAGCTCTTAGCCAAAATTAAGCTCTATGTCAAACATTAATAATATGGACTTTTTTAAAACTAGGACTTCTTATTTCCTAAAAAATGAGACTGTACTCATTTCCATTCTTTCCAACTGGGTGTCAGTTTTGGGCCTGTAAGCACAAATTCAGGCCAATTCCTGGATGTGCTGTCTGTAGAGTACCTGTGTGTCAACAGTCCTCTGGAATAGTGGTTCAGTTTCCCCAGAAGAAGCATTCTTTTTAGGAAGAAAATTTATGTTGATGATTTTCAAATTATTGGAACTCCTCAGGCAATTTTCCAGCTGGCCAATCCCTATACACTGACTTCAGAAGTGCCAATTTTGGATTTTTGGCAGTTGCTAGCATGACCTGGTCAACTTCAAGAGGCAGCTCAGGGAGAGATTTCAGCATCTACATTTTAACACAATTACCAGTTTGCTTCTGGATGAGATCCAGCACTATATTTTTAATATATGAGGCTCAATATCTCCTTAAAATCACTTTCTCTTTATGTTCTACTTGTAAGAAACTGAAGAGGCTCTAAGTTAGGAGAAATCTGAAACAAAGTGTTCTTTGATTTATGAATTCTAAAAATAATTTCTCTGATTGTCTGACATACTTCTTTACTCTAGGAGGTTTAAATGTTCTTTATTCAGGCTGTTAATTGTGGACTTAGTAATATTCAATGTTTAGAATATTGAAGGTAGTTATTATTATAGATTATTTCCATATATTTATAGAAAATATGGAATAAAGCTTAAATATCTACTAATTTTAAAAAATGTTAATTCATATTAAATATTTCCATTCATTGGGTGATCATTTTATATCCTTAGTGGAGTTATTTTATTTACAGATGCAGAGTAATAATAATGATTATCTTTAAACTCTTAAGCAGTCTATAAATACTGTTGTAAAGGAATGAGACTTAGTGTTCCTGGAAGAGAAGTGTGGTTTTTGTTTTGTTTTGTTTTGTTTTTTTATAGTCCTACATGGAAGCACTGTTCCTTTGCTTTGAAATACACACACACACACACACACACACACACACACACACAACCAAATTTTCGTAATGCATATCCCACCTCTGGGAACAGTAAATGTTTATTATTAGCAATGATAGAATGTAGGTGGGCTTGAAATAGTCAAAATTGCTGGGGAATAGTTTACTTATATCAAAGAAAAAGGAGACAATCTATTCAAGACTTGGTTTTTATAGCTGCAAAATGCAACTTATATGATAATTATGAGTATTAATCAAGCACAGTCCCTAGTACTTAGTAAATATTGAATAAATGGCAACACCTGTGAGGACCAATATGGGTTTTGGGGTCCAATTGTCCTGGGTTTGAATTCTGACTCTATCATTTACCAGCTGTATGATGATTGGGCAAATTAATGTACTGGACCTCATTTTCCATCTAGTGTCAGGTGAATAAATGAAGTAAAGTATATAAAATGTGTAGCCCAGATGTCAATAAATGTTGCTTTTATGATTAATAAAACATCATCAGTTTGAGGATTCCCCAGTGACAGAATTGGGTGGCACCAGCTGGTTCAGCACTTTTCAATTTGCCTCCTATGGTGCTTGATTATTGGATGGACACTCTCTCTGCTTTATTTGTTTATGGGCATGTAAAATATATTGCTTTTCCACATGAATTTTCATTTGGAGAAAGAGTTGTGTTGCTAAGAGAAGCTTGAAAAACATCCACTTGGTCCAACGTCATTAATTTACAGATGTAGTAATTGAAGCTCAGGAAAGTTAATAACAAAGTAGTGAGGACTGGACTGCAGGTCAGCAGAACCCCAGCTCCATGTTACACAGTATTTCCAGCCTTTCTTTTCCAGTTGCATCTTAGTTTTCACTTTCATTAAATGACTTCAGGAACTGAGACAACATTGGCAATTTTTTTCTTGAACTACATGCTAATCAAGGAGAAGTTTCTCTAAAAATGCTTTTAAAGAATTACTAAAAAAGAAATGAGGGAAAATTAGCATTCCTAGGTGTCCTAGTCTGGGTTCTTCAGAGAAATAGAACCAATAGGAGATATATAGCTCACTCTATCCATTTATCTCCCATTTAGATTTATTATAAGGAACTGGCTCATGTTCTCATGGAGGCTAAGAAGTCTCAGCATCTATAGTCAGCTCTCTCTCTATATATATATATTGTATATATATATATCTTTACCTAGTGTGATATATATGTATATACATAAAATTTTATTTTATTTTATTTTATGTTATTTTATAAGAGTTTATTTTACAAAGAAAAAGAGCTTAGCTGGCATGTGCAGGACTGGGATGGGAGGGCAGTGGAGGTGGAGAGTGAGAGGGAAAGACTCTCAAGCAGATCCTACACTGAGCTTAGAGCCCCATGTGCAGCTGGATCCCATGACATGATATCATGACCTGAGCAGAAACCAAGATTTGGATGCCCTGAACCACCCAGGCCCCCCTAGGTAAAATATATTTTTATCACTGGTTCCAAATATACATTTTTAAGATGTACATATATTCTCAAATAAAAACATTCATTCTCAATAAATACACATTTTCCTTTATATATAAAAGTTTAGTTTTTTCATAAGTCTAAAATAAGTCTCTACATAGTCTAATGTGTTTTTTTACCATAATATATAACACTTATATATCATTTTTTGAATCTTTTTGTTTTATGATAATTGTTTAAGTAGCTTATCTAGCAACTTGGTCAGAGGGTGGGCATTATTTTATTATATATATGATCATTTTTGTTGTGATATTAGCTCACGGTATTTGATAGTAGTTCACCTAATTTCAAATATCTTTCTCTTAACTCTTGAGTTTCCCTTAAATCTTCTTGGTATACACCAAATATCCTGAGGTAAAGAAATCAAGTAAAAAAAAGAAAGAAAGAAAGAAAGAAAGAAAGAAAGAAAGAAAGAAAGAAAGAAAGAAAGAAAGAAATCAAGTAACCCATATGGCTTTATTTTGAATTCAGAAGAAAAATAACATCATGACAATTATAAGAAATGAAATAATGGAAAAGATTTTCTGTGAACAAAACAGAAAAGTGTTAGATCAGATTATTTGTTTGCAATATCCAACTCCTTAAGATTATTATACTGTCCCTTGGCAGAGCAATACTTCTTTCTATTCTGCAATTTGATGGAATTGTATGAACTTTATAAAATTATAAAAACAATTAGAAAATATGTCATTCAATTGTACATTGATGGTATTTGTTAGCATATTCCATCCCATAGTTGATATAGTCTGACACCTATTTATTAAGATGTATGTAAAATTTCCCCAAACATTGAAAAGTAGCATATTAATGGATGCATTTCTATCATTAAAATATCAGTTTTAGTAACTGTCTAAATATTGAAATTATTACTCAATTAAAAATCCACTGAACCTATGTTATATTTCTATTTGAGCAAATTATCATTAATTTCTACTTCACCAATTCAGCATTTTTGTTTATTTGGCTGGGAGTTGGATGAAGTTCCCAATGCTAGATCACAACAATCACGTCCTGACAGAAACATTAAGCTACTTAATGGAACAAATTTGAGATAATTTGGAAATACTTTTTTATTTATAATTTTGCTTAGAATGGTCACCAATAGGCTCTCTTCCTTGATTTCCTTGAACCTTTAGCATTGCTAAACACTCTCTCTCTCTCTCTCTCTCTTTTTTAAAGATTATTTATTTATTTATTCATGAGAGACACACACACAGAGAGGCAGAGACACAGGCAGAGGGAGAAGCAGGCTCGGTGCAGGGAGCCCGACGTGGGACTTGATCCCGGGTCTCCAGGATCACGCCCTGGCCTGAAGGTGGCACTAAACCACTGGGCCACCAGCGCTGCCCTCTTTCTTAAACATTCGCCTGTTCTGGATTCCATGGCCTCACATTCTCTGTGGCAACATTAAAACTCCACTCTTAGGTCCCAACAGGAATACTCACAACCAAGTGAAGACTGTCTTACTGTGTCTCATCTTCACCATTTTACTTCTTTGATTATGATTTTTACAGTTTGATCATATGGTAGTTGACTTTTAGATTGATCGTAAAAACTTTGTTATGAACTGCCTCAGATGTTAAGTAGCCTCACAACATGGCTTGAAAGCTGTCAAGGTATATATTTCTTCCTTTTTTATTCCTTCTTGGGGTGCTCTGCTCACTGTTGGCTCTATTTCCTGTTTCATAAACTTGACTAATGTACTTCTTATTTATTCTCCTTTTTCATCATATCACTGTGGCGCACAGTTTCACTTGCTTCTTTACAGCTGAATCCATACCAGCTTTCGTCTCTCTGCTGAGCTGTCAAGTGATATTTAAAACCATTTGCCTGACTTTTTTTTTTTTTGGGGGGGGGGTGTTCTACCCTCACCTTAAATGAACAAGGTTCAACTACTTCCCATTCCTTTATCTATATTCTCTAAATATCTACTTATAGATATATCTATATTCTATATCATTGCCAATGACAACAGGATTTTCTTTGTAATCTCTCTAAAATGTCCTCTTGTTCCACATTAAAGCTGTTACTAGGTTGCTACTTTTATAATTTTTCTTAGATACATCAGTTCCTAACAGTCCTTGCTTATTTCACCTCATCCATTGACTGTTAATTCTAATTCAGCAGCAAACATGCCAACTCTAGTCTCTCTTTTCTAATTGCTTTTGTTTTTTGCTTTGTGCACTTTTGGTTGCTGAAGGCAACCACCACCCAAAGCCAACTATCTATTCTCCTTCTGACGAATCATCAGAAGTCAATGGTAGCTAACGCTACCTTATAATGCCTACGTCATTGCCATCCCTTCACCTCACCATAGGCATATTATCATTCCCATCTTCACAAGAAGAGGGGTGAGTACAGTAGTATAAAATATTTTGAGGGATCCCTGGGTGGCGCAGCGGTTTGGCGCCTGCCTTTGGCCCAGGGCGCGATCCTGGAGACCCGGGATCGAATCCCACGTCGGGCTCCCAGTGCATGGAGCCTGCTTCTCCCTCTGCCTGTGTCTCTGCCTCTCTCTCTCTCTCTGTGACTATCATAAATAAATAAATTAAAAAAAAAAAAAAAAATATTTTGAGAGAGAGAGAGACCACATTCATGTAACTTTTATTATAGTATATTGCTATAATTTTTCTATTCTGGTTATTGTTAAAATCTTATGTGTCTATTTATAAACTAAACTTTATCATAGATACGTATGAATAGGAAACACAGTACATGTGTGGTTTGGTACTATCTGTGATTTCAGGCATTTACAGGGGTCTAGTACCATATTCCCGCAGGTAAGGAGGGACGACAGGCATACTTCATTTCGTTGTGCTTTGGTTTATTGTGCTTTGCAGATACTACAGTTTTTCTTTCTTTCTTTTTTTTTAGTTGAAGGTTTATGGTGACTCTGTGTCAAGCATGTCTATCAGCACCATGTTTCCTATAGCCTTTGTCTGCTTTGTGTGTCTGTGTTACATTTTGGCAATTTTCATAATATTTCAAACTTTTTCATTATTATTATATCTGTAATAGTGGTCTTTGATCAGTGATTATGATTCACTGAAGGCTCAGATGGTAGTTGGCATTTTTAATAATAAATTTTTTTAAAGATTTTATTTATTTATTCATGAGATATGCACAGAGAGAGGCAGAGACACAGGCAGAGGGAGAAGCAGGCTCCCTAAGGGGAGCCTGATATGGGACTTGATGCCGGGACTCTTGGATCACCACCTGAGCTGAAGGCAGATGCTCAGCCACTCAGCCACACCCAGGTGTCCCAATAAAGAAAATTCTAATTAGATATGTATTTTTTTTGACATAAGCTATGGCACACCTAATAGACTACAGTATAGTGTAAACATAACTTTTATATGTACTGAGAAGCAAAAAAACTCATCTGACTTACTTTCTTGTGATATTTACTTTATTATTTGGAACCAAACCTGTAATATCTCTGAGGTGTGCCTATTGTTCAGCTAGATTTTCTTCCTAAAACATTGCTGTATGCTTATTACTGTATGGATCAGAACCACCAATGACTATCTCTGCCCAAGGGATTAGAGACCATACTCCTTATTCATCATTTAAAATCTCATATATTCTAGCCTTACCCCAACTTTTCCTACATATTACACACTACTCCCTCTTTCTAAACACAATAATTTTATTTATAATGCCCCAATATGCCTTATACATTTTCTTGGCCTTTGCACAGAGTTTGTTTCATGTACAGATCATGTTCACCATTGATCTGAATTTTAGTCATTCTTTAGTTCAACTAAAGTTCCACCTCTTTTGTTTTTGAGACTCTAAAGAGCTTCAGTTACTCACTTGGCAAAGTTGTCAGTGCAAAATATGAATCTACATGGTTTTAGATGCATATATTCTTTCTTCTCAAAAATAATGTACATTTCTTTAGGGTAGTATCTTAAGAGTTTTGTATGTCCATTGTCTTATAATTTGCATATAATTTGGGTTGATGTAATAGAGGAAACTTATATTTTAGTTTCATATTCTATTTTAGATCCAGATTTTATCCTAAAAACCATTATTTTTCAAAATTTTAATTTCTTTTTTCTAAAATACTATACAATGGTTCAGGATTGTATGCTGGAGTTTCCAGCTAGGGTAGTGTCAACTGGCGAAATACCAGTCCTTCCTCAATTTTTTCTGGTAAAAGTCTGTATCAGGAGGTTTTATTATATGATTTTACCAGTGCAAAACTCTATATTAGAAATGTGAAACTCAAAGTCACATGGATATTCAATACTGCTTATTTTAACATTATCTTTATTAAATAGAATTAGTATTTTTGGGATGTCTTAATAAAAAGCATTTTATTAAATAACTTAAGGGGATTTTGTTTTTTAAGAGCTCAAAGAAGTCAGCTGTATGATGTATGCAACAAAAATGATGATGTAATTTTTATTGCATTTTTAGAAATATAGTATTTAGAACAATTCTGTCAGGTTAAATACTTTCCCAGTTTCAGAGACGTTATTTTTAGGAACATTGGCAGAACATAAGATTTAGATGTGTGTACACGGTATGTTGAGAGGAGTCAAAACCATAACTTTGAGAAATTACTGAAAGTATTGGGGGTGTTATTTGGCTCAAAAAGAGAAATACTCATAGAAATATGATACATATTTTGAAGGATAATCTTATGGATAAAATGTCAACTTGTTTCCTATGATTTCCAAAGGTAGAACCAGAAACCCTGAGGTACAGAGGCATATTTTATCCAGTATCAAAAATCACATTCTATGAAAGGGTATGAAAGATGAAATAATATAATAGTAAACAGATACTTCCATGTTGTGGAAATATTTTAAAAATAAATGACTATTTCTTTATTTTTATTCATGTTTCACCTGCAAATAAATTATACATCTTTTATGGCAATTACCAGTTTCTACCTAGCTAAATAGTGTAACCAAATATTAAAAGTTGTGTGTGTGCCTGTGTGTATGCATGTGCATATACTTGTCTTGGAGGAAATCATTCTTTCTTAGAATTAGTTGGGATTCCAGAGATTAAGAACTATGTAATCCTTGCCAACTGGCTTGACCTCCATACATAACCTGGACAAGCTAAGATTTTGGGAAAGTAGTCATGCTACTGTTAATAATCAGCCATTTC
This sequence comes from Canis aureus, assembly GCF_053574225.1. Taxonomy (NCBI): domain Eukaryota; kingdom Metazoa; phylum Chordata; class Mammalia; order Carnivora; family Canidae; genus Canis; species Canis aureus. The sequence continues at coordinate 16,893,583 of NC_135638.1, read as the reverse complement.
TAATTTATTGGGTAGAGTTGGAGGAATGACAGAGATTACCTTCAGAGAGAATTGTTCCTCAGTAGGGAAAAGGAGTAGGCTGTTTTACCTGAAACCAGTTGTACAACTTCAAGGTTTGTTTGTATTCCTGAAGTTGAGGGAACTGGTAGTGTCTGACTGTTCACAAGAGAATTTTATTTTATTTTATTTTATTATTTTTTTTTCTTTAGAATTAGACAATTTTATTATGATGTTCCTTTAGAAAAATAAACAAGCGAGAATCATCAGGAAAAAATCTTAAAATGAGGAAAAATGACTATGTGGGGGTGAGGGGACTAGTTCTGTCAAAATTTAACCCTACTATAAACCTCTATAATAAAATAGTTTGAGCCCTGAACAATGTATAAAATTTTTTTTTCCTTTTTTTTTTATTGGTGTTCAATTTACTAACATACAGAATAACACCCAGTGCCCGTCACCCATTCACTCCCACCCCCCGCCCTCCTCCCCCTCCACCACCCCCAGTTCGTTTCCCAGAGTTAGCAGTCCCTACGTTCCGTCTCCCTTTCTGACATTTCCCACACATTTCTTCTCCCCTCCCTTATTTTCCCTTTCACTATTATTTATATTCCCCAAATGAATGAGAACATATAATGTTTGTCCTTCTCCGACTGACTTACTTCACTCAGCATAATACCCTCCAGTTCCATCCACGTTGAAGCAAATGGTGGGTATTTGTCATTTCTAATAGCTGAGTAATATTCCATTGTATACATAAACCACATCTTCTTTATCCATTCATCTTTCGTTGGACACCGAGGCTCCTTCCACAGTTTGGCTATCGTGGCCATTGCTGCTAGAAACATCGGGGTGCAGGTGTCCCAGCGTTTCATTGCATTTGTATCTTTGGGGTAAATCCCCAACAGTGCAATTGCTGGGTCGTAGGGCAGGTATATTTTTAACTGTTTGAGGGACCTCCACACAGTTTTCCACAGTGGCTGCACCAGTTCACATTCCCACCAACAGTGTAAGAGGGTTCCCTTTTCTCCACATCCTCTCCAACATTTGTTGTTTCCTGCCTTGTTAATTTTTCCCATTCTCACTGGTGTGAGGTGGTATCTCATTGTGGTTTTGATTTGTATTTCCCTGATGGCAAGTGATGCAGAGCATTTTCTCATGTGCATGTTGGCCATGTCTATGTCTTCTTCTGTGAGATTTCTGTTCATGTCTTTTGCCCATTTCATGATTGGATTGTTTGTTTCTTTGGTGTTGAGTTTAATAAGTTCTTTATAGATCTTGGAAACTAGCCCTTTATCTGATATGTCATTTGCAAATATCTTCTCCCATTCTGTAGGTTGTCTTTGAGTTTTGTTGACTGTATCCTTTGCTGTGCAAAAGCTTCTTATCTTGATGAAGTCCCAATAGTTCATTTTTGCTTTTGTTTCTTTTGCCTTCGTGGATGTATCTTGCAAGAAGTTACTATGGCCGAGTTCAAAAAGGGTGTTGCCTGTGTTCTTCTCTAGGATTTTGATGGAATCTTGTCTCACATTTAGATCTTTCATCCATTTTGAGTTTATCTTTGTGTATGGTGAAAGAGAGTGGTCTAGTTTCATTCTTCTGCATGTGGATGTCCAATTTTCCCAGCACCATTTATTGAAGAGACTGTCTTTCTTCCAATGGATAGTCTTTCCTCCTTTATCGAATATTAGTTGCCCATAAAGTTCAGGGTCCACTTCTGGATTCTCTATTCTGTTCCACTGATCTATGTGTCTGTTTTTGTGCCAGTACCACACTGTCTTGATGACCACAGCTTTGTAGTACAACCTGAAATCTGGCATTGTGATGCCCCCAGATATGGTTTTCTTTTTTAAAATTCCCCTGGCTATTCGGGGTCTTTTCTGATTCCACACAAATCTTAAAATAATTTGTTCTAACTCTCTGAAGAAAGTCCATGGTATTTTGATAGGGATTGCATTAAACGTGTATATTGCCCTGGGTAACATTGACATTTTCACAATATTAATTCTGCCAATCCATGAGCATGGAATATTTTTCCATCTCTTTGTGTCTTCCTCAATTTCTTTCAGAAGTGTTCTATAGTTTTGAGGGTATAGATCCTTTACATCTTTGGTGAGGTTTATTCCTAGGTATCTTACGCTTTTGGGTGCAATTGTAAATGGGATTGACTCCTTAATTTCTCTTTCTTCAGTCTCATTGTTAGTGTATAGAAATGCCACTGACTTCTGGGCATTGATTTTGTATCCTGCCACGCTACCGAATTGCTGTATGAGTTCTAGCAATCTTGGGGTGGAGACTTTTGGGTTTTCTATGTAGAGTATCATGTCATCGGCGAAGAGGGAGAGTTTGACTTTTTCTTTGCCAATTTGAATGCCTTTAATGTCTTTTTGTTGTCTGATTGCTGAGGCTAGGACTTCCAGTACTATGTTGAATAGCAGTGGTGAGAGTGGACATCCCTGTCTTGTTCCTGATCTTAGGGGAAAGGCTCCCAGTGCTTCCCCATTGAGAATGATATTTGCTGTGGGCTTTTCATAGATGGCTTTTAAGATGTCGAGGAATGTTCCCTCTATCCCTACACTCTGAAGAGTTTTGATCAGGAATGGATGCTGTATTTTGTCAAATGCTTTCTCTGCATCCAATGAGAGGATCATATGGTTCTTGGTTTTTCTCTTGCTGATATGATGAATCACATTGATTGTTTTACGGGTGTTGAACCAGCCTTGTGTCCCAGGGATAAATCCTACTTGGTCATGGTGAATAATTTTCTTAATGTACTGTTGGATCCTATTGGCCAGTATCTTGTTGAGAATTTTTGCATCCATGTTCATCAGGGATATTGGTCTGTAATTCTCCTTTTTGGCGGGGTCTGTGTCTGGCTTTGGAATTAAGGTGATGCTGGCTTCATAGAACGAATTTGGAAGTACTCCATCTCTTTCTATCTTTCCAAACAGCTTTAGGAGAATAGGTATGATTTCTTCTTTAAACGTTTGATAAAATTCTCCTGGGAAGCCATCTGGCCCTGGACTCTTGTGTCTTGGGAGGTTTTTGATGACTGCTTCAATTTCCTCCCTGGTTATTGGCCTGTTCAGGTTTTCTATTTCTTCCTGTTCCAGTTTTGGTAGTTTGTGGCTTTCAAGGAATGCGTCCATTTCTTCTAGATTGCCTAATTTATTGGCGTATAGCTGTTCATAATAGGTTTTTAAAATCGTTTGTATTTCCTTGGTGTTGGTAGTGATCTCTCCTTTCTCATTCATGATTTTATTAATTTGAGTCTTCTCTCTCTTCTTTTTAATAAGGCTGGCTAATGGTTTATCTATCTTATTAATTCTTTCAAAGAACCAACTCCTGGTTTTGTTGATCTGTTCCACAGTTCTTCTGGTCTCGATTTCGTTGAGTTCTGCTCGAATCTTTATTAGCTCCCTTCTTCTCTTGGGTGTAGGATCTATTTGCTGTTTTTTCTCTAGCTCCTTTATGTGTAAGGTTAGCTTTTGTATTTGAGTTCTTTCCAGTTTTTGAATGGATGCTTGTATTGCGATGTATTTCCCCCTTAGGACTGCTTTTGCTGCATCCCAAAGATTTTGAACGGTTGTATCTTCATTCTCATTAGTTTCCATGAATCTTTTTAATTCTTCCTTAATTTCCTGGTTGACCCTTTTATCTTTTAGCAGGATGGTCCTTAACCTCCATGTGTTTGAGGTCCTTCCAAACTTCTTGTTGTGATTTAGTTCTAATTTCAAGGCATTATGGTCCGAGAATATGCAGGGGACAATCCCAATCTTTTGGTATCGGTTCAGACCCGATTTGTGACCCAATATGTGGTCTATTCTGGAGAAAGTTCCATGTGCGCTTGAGAAGAATGTGTATTCAGTTGAGTTTGGATGTAAAGTTCTGTAGATATCTGTGAAATCCATCTGGTCCAGTGTATCATTTAAAGCTCTCGTTTCTTTGGAGATGTTTTGCTTAGAAGACCTATCGAGTATAGAAAGAGCTAGATTGAAGTCACCAAGTATAAGTGTATTATTATCTAAGTATTTCTTCACTTTGGTTAATAATTGATTTATATATTTGGCAGCTCCCACATTTGGAGCATATATATTGAGGATTGTTAAGTCCTCTTGTTGAATAGATCCTTTAAGTATGATATAGTGTCCCTCTTCATCTCTCACTACAGTCTTTGGGGTAAATTTTAGTTTATCTGATATAAGGATGGCTACCCCTGCTTTCTTTTGAGGACCATTCGAATGGTAAATGGTTCTCCAACCTTTTATTTTCAGGCTGTAGGTGTCCTTCTGTCTAAAATGAGTCTCTTGTAGACAGCAAATAGATGGGTCCTGCTTTTTTATCCAGTCTGAAACCCTACGCCTTTTGATGGGGTCATTAAGCCCATTCACATTCAGAGTTACTATTGAGAGATATGAGTTTAGTGTCATCATGATATCTATTCAGTCTTTGTTTTTGTGGACTGTTCCACTGAACTTCTTCTTAAAGGGGAATTTTAAGAGGCCCCCTTAAAATTTCTTGCAGAGCTGGTTTGGAGGTCACATATTCTTTTAGTTGCTGCCTGTCTTGGAAGCTCTTTATCTCTCCTTCCATTTTGAATGAGAGCCTTGCTGGATAAAGTATTCTTGGTTGCATGTTCTTTTCATTTAGGACCCTGAATATATCCTGCCAGCCCTTTCTGGCCTGCCAGGTCTCTGTGGAGAGGTCTGCTGTTACCCTAATACTCCTCCCCATAAAAGTCAGGGATTTCTTGTCTCTTGCTGCTTTAAGGATCTTCTCCTTATCTTTGGAATTTGCAAGCTTCACAATTAAATGTCGAGGTGTTGAACGGTTTTTATTGATTTTAGGGGGGGATCTCTCTATTTCCTGGATCTGAATGCCTGTTTCCCTTCCCAGATTAGGAAAGTTTTCAGCTAGAATTTGTTCAAATACATATTCTGGCCCTCTGTCCCTTTCGGCGCCCTCGGGAACCCCAATTAAACGTAGGTTTTTCTTCCTCAGGCTGTCGTTTATTTCCCTTAATCTATCTTCATGGTCTTTTAATTGTTTGTCTCTTTTTTCCTCAGTTTCCCTCTTTGCTGTCAACTTGTCTTCTAGGTCACTCACTCGTTCTTCCACCTCGTTAACCCTCGTCGTTAGGACTTCTAGTTTGGATTGCATCTCATTCAATTGGTTTTTAATTTCTGCCTGATTAGCTCTAAATTCTGCAGTCATGAAGTCTCTTGAGTCCTTTATACTTTTTTCTAGAGCCACCAGTAGCTGTATAATAGTGCTTCTGAATTGGCTTTCTGACATTGAATTGTAATCCAGATTTTGTAACTCTGTGGGAGAGAGGACTGTTTCTGATTCTTTCTTTTGAGGTGAGGTTTTCCTTCTAGTCATTTTGCTCAGTGCAGAGTGGCCAAAAGCAAGTTGTATTGGGAAAAAGAGAAAAAGAGAGGAGAGAAAGAAGGAAAGAAAAGAGAAAGAGAAAAAAAAAGGGAAGAAAAAGAAAAAAAAAAACGAAAAAAAAAAAAAAAAGAAGAAGAAAAAGAGAAAGAAAAAGAAAGGAGAAAAAAAGGGGGTGGGGGAAGGAAACAAATCAAAAAGCAAAACAAAACAAAAACAAAAACAAAAACAAAAACAAAAACAAACAAACAAAAAAAGAACCACCGGGGAGTATCTTCTGATTCTGTGTACTTTAAGTCCCGTGGCTTCTCCTGGAAGTTGTCCGTCTAGCTGGTGTTCTGGGGGAGGGGCCTGTTGTGCTGATTTTCAGGTGTTAGCACTTGGGGGAGCTGCTCTGCCCCCTGCCTGGTGCAGGGCTCAGTGGGGGTTGTTTACCCCGTGAGGCCGCAGGAGGAACAGCCCCAGTGGCGGGGCAGCTCTGGAAACCTGGATTCAGCTCCGGCAGGAACTCCGTCTGCAGGGCCTGGAGGCTCCGGGGCGGGGCCGCTGATCTGCTCAGCTGGGGCAGGAGCGTCCTCGCTGTCCTGGGCCCTCCCGGCCTCTGCCTGTCCCGGGGGAGGCGGGATCCTGGGCTGTGTCCCGGCGCCCTGTGCTCCGGAGCCTGCGCTGGTGGATTCGCGCTCCCGGGCCGCGCAGCCCCCTCCGCGGAGCCGCCCCCGAGCCCCTCCGAGCTGCTCCTGGAACCGCGCAGCCCCCTCCGCACGGAGCCTCTTCCTCTGCCCGAGCCCCTCCGAGCTGCTCCCGGGGCCGCGCAGCCCCCTCCGCGGAGCCGCCCCCGAGCCCCCCGAGCTGCTCCGGGTCCCGCCGTGTGCGCTGCAGCCCTTAGGGAGCTCGGCGCACTCTCCTGGGCGCGCAGTTGCTGTTACTGTCCCGGGGAGCCCGAGGGCATCCCCGCCCTCCTGGGTCCTGCTCCACCTCCCCGCGAGCCCCTTTCCCCCGGGAAGGTCGGTGCAGCTCCTGCTCCTCCGGGACGGGGCTCTCCTGTCCTGGGGACACTCGCCCCGGCCTCAGCCCGGCTCCTCGCGGGGCCCCTCCCCCTTGGAGGCCTTTGTTCCTTTATTTCTTTCTCCCCGTCTTCCTACCTTGATAGATGCGCGAGCTCTTCTCACTGTAGCATTCCAGCTGGTCTCTCTTTGAATCTCAGGCCGAATTCATAGATTTTCAGGATAATTTGAAGGTTTTCTAGGTAGTTTGGTGGAGACAGGTGATTTGGGGTCCCTACTCTTCCGCCATCTTGCTCCTCCCCCTCACAAGAGAATTTTAAAGGCAGAAGACTGTAGGTAGAACATCTGATTGACCCCAAAGACAAAGAACACTGTTGTGCAAACTGTACCTTCATAGTTGTGGAGAGTTTATGTAAGTTTTTCCTGTGAGTTAAGAAGACACATGGGAGAGACATTTTGGGTAATCTTTGAAAAGGATTTCCTCCATGAAGTTCATTGTAGAGGTCATCAGAACAGACTACCAGAAGCCCTGGGGACCAAAAGTCCAAGTTTAAATTGCTGGAGGGAGGAGAGTCATTGTCTGCATCAGGGAAATTGTAATTGGAGATATCTGATGGGGTGATCTTTGAGAAACCCATTAAACATTCCAAAAGAAAGAGTCAAAGTTGGGCATACAAAGCCCAGAGTACATCAGTGTTATATAATGACAGTTCTGACCAGCCTACGAAGCCTAGAGAGGGTCATTTCTCCTTGTCCTTCTCTTCCCTGCATCTCATCTTGGGGGAACTGGATACTTGTGACTTGGGAGTGGGGTCAATAAAACATATGGCTAGGTAAAGACCTCTCCCTTTGTAAACTTTCTGACCTGTGGTAGCACTAAGCTGGGTGAGGGAAAAAGTCAACTGTTGACAGTTCAGAATTTTGATTATTACACTGGATTGGACATTTTAACTACCAACATGAGACTGTTAATATGAAAAAATGATGAGGGGACTATTAATTATCTAAGACCAAAAGGTATAAGACTTGCTTTAGGTGTCGTCAGTGGCAAGAAAAGAATTAGCCCACAGAGTTGTTTATTTATAATAAATAAACCTGGATTCTGAATTTATGAGATATGTCTCCATGAAGAATGTCATGTAAGCTATATAACTCTTCGAGATAAAAAATGACAATACTTCGTTTTTTTAAATGCTCCGTGCTGTGTACTTGGGACCTCTTCCATTATTCCAGGCCAGAGATGTATGTTTGATGCAGGAAAGGACAGGAGGAGAAACCCTTACTCTGCAGGCTTCTCTCAGCTTTGTGTCTTGTGGTTGTTTAATCTCCTTGGAGTTATTAGTAAAACTTGAGACAATGTAAAATCTCTGATTCATGTGTGTTTCATTTCATAATTGGCTTTTATGGGTTATTTCAAAACTCATTTAATAATTAGACTGAACTTACTTTTATTTATCTGAAGATGAATGAATAGACTATAAAACTGCCTAGAATTTCATCCAGTTATAAGCCAGGAAAGTCAACAGTCCGGGAAAGCTGATGTGAATACGGAGGTGGGAGAGAATAAAGTTACTCTCTACCTATACCCTTCTGAGTCCAGGACGTTCACCAAGGCATCCACAATATTTATTTGTTTATATGTCTTTTATCCTCTTTTAGAGTATAAGCTCTGTGATTACAGCAGCCGCATCTTCATTTTTATGTTCTCAATTTCTATCACATTACATTGAATATGGAAAAGTTTCAAGTATTGCATAGGGATTAGAGTAAATTCTTTCCAACCTTTATAATGGGCAATTCTATTAAATATTTACATTATTCAGTATTTAAGTATTCACATTTGGAGCCTATAGTTAAAAATTGCAATTTAACAAATATCATTCTCTTAAATATGCTTTTTTTTTTTAATAATGAAAGGTTTCCAAGGGCCAGAATTGACTTATTTCAAGCAATACTTTTTTTTAATACTTTTTAAAACACAATATCAATGTAAGTATTTTGATAACTCCATGAAGTTAATTACTTATAACCAATCATGCAGATAATTTATATGGAAACATCATTATACTAGGAATTACTTGAATTCTGTTAGGAATATAATTTATTAGTTTTGTAATCTATGAAAAGTGTTCATTTTGACTAATTTTTGGCTCTCTGGATTATAGTAGTTGCCTTGCTTGTTTTCCAGATAGTTGTGTGCAATAAATTTAAATATATATTAAGTGTCTAATATGAGTCAGAATGGCAACTCTTCATTATCTCTGAAGATCTACTCCTATTCCTTTCTTTATTACTTTCCTACTTTCTACTCCCCTGTTTTTTAAAATTGGCTTTGTTAAGGCATAATTTACATACTAAAAATACACCCAATTTAAGTGTATAATTTGATACGTTTTTAATGAATGTATAGACAGCATATATACACCAGTGAAACAAACATCATAGTCAAGATACTGAACATTTCTGTCTCCCCAAAATGTTCCCTTGTAACACTTTGCAGTTCATTCCCAGTCCTTGCTTCTACCTTAGGCAACCATTGATTTTTGTTTTTCTGCCCTAGAACTTGCATATAAATGGAATCATAAAGAATGTACTCTTCTATCTGTAGCTTTTTTTCTCAGCATAGTATTTTTGAGATTAACCTTATGTTATTTTTTGTATAACAAGTCTATTAATTGCTGAGTAGTATTCCATTGTATGAATATACCACAATTTTTTATTCATTTGCCTGTTTACAAACTTTTGGGTTTTATTAGTTTTTAGCAATTATGAATAAGAGAACTAACAATCTTCATGTACAAATATTTTGTTGATATTTATAGTCACTTATTTTGTGTAAGGCCTAGGAGCAGAAGTTCTAGGTCTTATGGTAAACATACATATAACCTTATAAGAAACTGCCAGTTAATCCAAATGATTGCACATTTGTGATTCCCAACAGTAATATGTGAGTTTCAGTGCTTCTCATTCCTGTCAATACAGTTGGTATTTTAATTTTTGCCATTCTAGTGGGAATGCATTGATACCTCATTTTGAGCTTAAGTCATTTTCTTCATAGTTAAAATATTTAGTATCTTTTTGTGTGTTTAATGTCCTTTTTATGTGATCTTTGATGAGGTATCTGTTAAAATCATTTACCTAATTTTTGCAGAGAGATAGGTTATTTCAGGAAGAGACCATATTGAACTGATGAGGAAACCAGTACACAGTGAAGATTTATACCTTGTTCATAGGTTTGTGGAAGGGGAAGGAAGTTAAAATTGAAGGCTTTCCCCCAATTTCAGTGCTTTTTATACCTTAGGAGGTTGATGACCATTGATGAAGAAGGAAATACTTTTTGATTTTAAAAGATAACACAGCAGAGCATTCAGAAGTGGAGATCCACAAATACAGTAACATAATAGGTGATGGTCATCATAGTAATAGAGTCAACAGGTAGAAGCATAGAGGGACTAACTCTTATTAGTAACCAAAATATAGAGTATACATGGACAGTGGTAACATGTGATTTCTTGGATAAGTCATGTTAAGTTTTTTGGTAAGAAAATGGTGGTATCCTCAAGTTATTTTTTACTCATGTTTAGCTATCAGTTGGAATTAAGTGGTAGGAAGATGTTTGCTTCTTGTTTTGTTTGTTTGTTTTAAATAGTTGTTGAAGTAATGTCAGTTAATTTTTGTGGACTATCTACACAAAATGCTTTTAAATTTTTGTGTTTTAAAGAAATCTTGTAAGAATAATGGTTGGAATAATAATTCCGGAGTTCATATATTTTAAAGATAGTTTTTAAAACACAAAAAAATCATTGTGTAGTAATTGGGAATATTTCCAAAAGCAATATAAAAATACATTACTTTCCGTATATTTACAAGCACTCATATAGGAAAATATATTAAACCAAATCTTTGGGGATTTAAGTAATATTATGTGTCGTATACTCCATGTTGGAATAAGTGTTTACAGACTTCTCTGTAGTGGACTTTGATTTTTCTTCTTGCACATATTGAAGCTTGCTTGATTGTGAATGTATATGTTAAGCTGGGAATTTGATTCATGCTTAACAGGGAGGTTTTATTTTTGATGGCCTTCCTTTTACCTCTTAGTTCACTAAATAATCCTCTGCTTCTAGACTACGTCACTTTACAAAGCCTGCTAACCTCAGGGTTGACAAGAGTTTTTATTTCTTCTTTACCAACCACATATACCTTACATGTTGGCATTTTAATGAGGTAACATACTGCTATGTTTTCAAGTGAGGGAAGGCAATTTCCTTTTTGGTGGGCGGTTTTCTTTTAAAGATCTGATTTAGTTTTTTAACTTGATTCAATTTTGAAAAGAATTATGACTCAACCCTTTTCATTTTATACATGAGGGATGATGACTGGAAAATTCAGTAGCAATTGCAATTATTTCTAGCTTTCAACAAGGAAGATCTTTACTTTTTGTACTGTCTTATTTGAACAATAGTTGTAGTTTAGGTTTTTTTTTTTTAAATTTCTTTCTCTAAATTAAGAAGATATATCATTCTTTTTGATATCAGTTTTACTTCAAAATTTGAACTATTTAAGAATCATTAGATTTAAGTAGAGTCATATGCTCAGCTTTCCATTGTTTAAAATGTTAGTACTCTCTCAGACTGTGAGCAGGAAGGTTTTTTGTACCACATTTTCACAGAGCAATTAGCCACTGATGACAATTTTAAAACTTGTATGCTTTGTAATATAGCAATTAAAGAAAACCATCTAATAGAACACTTAATTATACAAAATTAACTTGTAAAGGAAATACATTGCACTATTATCTGGAATATTTAAAAAATGTAAACCATCTGCCTAGAAGATTCTTGAGGGCAGGGACTCTGATGATCTGCCTTCTGTGTCAATTTCTAAGCAGGGCCTAACATATGGTAGGAGCTCACTAAATATTTTTTTAATATGTTAAATGTATTCCTAAGCATTTTATTCTTTTTGATATTATAAATGAAATTACTCTCGATTTCATTTTCAGGTTATTCATTGTATATATATAGAAATATAACTAATTTTTTAGTGTGTCGATCTTATATGCTGATTTTTACTATATCACTTAAAAGCTTTTCCCTTTATTCTTTCTTTTCTTAGATTCTCCTCCCATAAGAGAAAATTGTCATGAAAAAAATTTTAATTCATAAACAATAATTCAATAATTATTTATTAAAAATAGTGCATCCCTTCTTTTTTTATAATAAATTTATTTTTTATTGGTGTTCAATTTGCCAACATACAGAATAACACCCAGTGCTCATCCTGTCAAGTGCCCCCCTCAGTGCCCTTCACCCATTCACCCCATCCCCCGCCTTCCTCCCCTTCCACCACCCCTAGTTCATTTCCCAGAGTTAGGAGTCTTTATGTTCTGTCTCCCTTTCTGATATTTCCCACACATTTCTTCTCCCTTCCCTTATATTCCCTTTCACTATTATTTATATTACCCAAATGAAAGAGAACATATAATGTTTGTCCTTCTCCGATTGACTTATTTCACTCAGCATAATACCCTCCAGTTCCATCCACGTTGAAGCAAATGGTGGGTATTTGTCATTTCTAATGGTTGAGTAATATTCCATTGTATACATAAACCACATCTTCTTTAATGCATTCCTTCTTAACAGAATTATCAATGCAGAGAAGTGTAGGGTAAAACATATCAATCAGCACCCATGTTTAACTGTGAGACAAAATGTGTGTCTCGGGGAATATGTGTATTGATGTCTATTTAATTACAGAAAGATTTTTGTTTTACTAGATTACATTCTTCTCTGTGTAAATAAAAATAATTTTAAGTCAATTTTAATGCCTGTCTAGTAATCTATATACTATAATTTATTTAATATAGTATAATTTATTAGCTAAAATTAAGTTATTTAAAATCTATAGCTATTATAAATGAGACTAATATGAGCATTCTCCAGTGCATAACTTCGAGATAAACTTGCATAGTATCTCTAGGAGAGAACTCCCAGGAATGTGATTGCTGGGCCCAAGAAATACTTACCCACAATCAAATATTTATAATAATTTTACTCTCCCATCAATTTTACGTGAAAATTTAAATTTCCCCACATCCTAGCTAATACAACTTTTAAAAAATTTTTAAATTATTTCAACGGTGTTTTAATCATTTACAATCTTTTTATCAAAGATGCCCACTACACCATTCTCCTTAATTGAAAGGAGAAAGAAAAGGAAAAACTAAATAGGTGATGATTTTCGTAAAACTAAAGATGTTATTTTTAAACTACAGAATTCAAAATTTTAAGAAACCTTAAGGTTCTTTTTCCATTTCAGATGTTAATGAAGAACTGTTTTCTACAGAAGCCCTGACAGATAGCTATCACCTCTTTAAGTGACTACTTCAATGGAAAAAAAAAACAAAAAACAAAAAAAAAATGATTAACCTCAGGCAAATAATTAGATATTTTAAAATGTTAGAATATTTTTTTTCTTGTCTTGAGCGGAAAAACTTGTCCTTTTGAAGTTTCTACTAAACGGATCAGATTTGTTTCTGAGGCAATGCAGAACACCTCCCACCCCCACCAACCCCATGCTTCTTTCACATTAGAGGTCCTTCTGTATGAGAAGTCATTTGTCATGTCTCTTGTTACCTATTTCTGGAAGTTTCTGGCATAGTTTTAAACTTAAGAAATTCAGTTTTTGTGGACTGCAGTTTGGTAAATTATCCCAAACCCTATTTTATTCCTTTTGCTATGTGTTGCTGGTTGGTTTCAGAATTTGGATAGTTTGTATATGTAACCTGGATACATTTAAATAAAATAAGGCAGGATTTTAAAGACGCAAAACATTAAAAGATTAACCATGAAAACTTTTGGGGATAATCTATCTGCAATTTAAGACAGAATGCTTTTCCTTATCTGGTTAGGACTATGAGTAAGAAGAGCACAAAGTGAAGGTGGTTTCTCTTTGGTACAAATACTTTGAACTTGTATGCTGCCTTGCAAATTATGTGGTAAAACCTTAAATTTGTTTTATGTTTATATTTATAAATGGATATGCAGAAAAACGGATAAAGCAGTAATTCTCCAAATTTCTATTTTTTTCTTGAAAATATTTCATGTAATTTAGGAATATGAGTGAGCTCACTGAGCTCACTGGCTTTGGTACAAAGTTTGTTGAAAATTAATAATATTAAGTTTATCTTTTAGGGAGATAAGATAGATAAAGGGTAACTATATATCTTCATTTCAGTAAAAGCATTTTAAAGATTTTTAGTATTGGGTCTTCAAAAAAAATCTGAACTGTCAATACAAAATACATAAATATTTATAAAAGCTTCTATTCTTCTTTTTAGTTTTAATACTAGATTTAACCAGGATTGGATGAATAGTAATTTGAACTATAATAGCCTGTGGCTTTTTGACCTCTGCTGTATTGTAATTACTGCTTTTTGGCCAAGACTTATCTACACATCATGGTCTCATTGAAACCTTTTTTCAGGTCCCATTAAAGTTAAAAAATAGCCAATAAATATAGCACCAGGTAAATGTGAATCTTGTCATCCAAACTGGAGGCACTACCACCCTTCTACTCATTGTTCATTTACCTTTAAGTGTTTGCAAGGGCAGGTGATACTCTTTCTTTTTCATATGTGAATGATGAATATATTTCATACTATTTCACATTTTGACAATGCTTCTCATTACAGTTTTTCTTTTCATATTATGCAGTTGATGGGAAGTCAATTTTTCTGTATATGATAGATACCATCATTTGCTCAGTAATGTATCTCTTGGCAGTGAATATATTACAATAGCACATCCCAGTGGTTTGAACAGAAAGAACTCAAGTTCTAATCTTGACCCAGACCCCACATTTATCTGTTTCTCAAATGGATACCCTACTCATGAGAAATGAATATTCCTAAACAGTTCTTATTTCTTTTATTCCCTATTACAAGTGCTAATGAAACTGGAAAAAAATTGTCTTTCTTACTAGTATTTAAATATGTACTATTTGTGAGAAATTTTCAATTTAATAACAGACATATAATATTAACATTTCATTATTTATTAATCTTACCAGAATGTGGTTTGGATGGCAAACATCTGAATACTTTTTAAATATCATGAAGTATTTTGGCACAATTCCTTATAATTGGCCCTTTTATTCCACGGCATGAAAAAGGCAATGAAAATAATAGGCTTGCCATGAAAGTGAAGAGGATGAGAATGAGAATTTGAGGATGCAGTGTTTACAGTAGATTGGACCAAAAATAATCAATTGCTCAGTCTGAGCATGGAGGATTCGGGTAAGGCATGCTATTTCAGAATCACATGAACTTCTCAAGTATTCATATGACATTTGGTTACATAGTATTTTAAGGTGTCTTAGTTTATTTTAATCAATCAACTGCTTAAGTCTAATATAGATTAAGATTTTGTCTACTAGAAAGTTTATCTTAGGTTATTGAAAGCAAATTAATTAGCTATTAATTGAGCATTTTATATCTGTTATTTTAGGATAAAAATCTTTGTTTTTTATCATTAAAAAAAATCTATTCATTTTAAATTATTTTCTTAGGTAAAATTATTCTTTCTTCCCTTCTTCCCTCCTTCCCCTACCATGTATGGGACTTCTACTAGTTGTATTCTTTTCAAGGTCCCATTCTTGAAAGACCAAAATAACAAAGGAAATGACACATTGATTTAAGAAAGAAGAGGCAGCAGCTTCATCTTCAATTACACTAAAATTAGCTTCCCATCTGACTCTGCTTAAACTTTTTTTCTGAGATCATATGGTAACTTTCTACCAGGTTTTGGTCACTTCCACTTTGGCACTTGGTTCCCTCCTTTGGATATGAAACATTTCTCAGAGGTACCTTCCATCTCACCTGTTGTATTTACTTTTTTAATCTTTGGTTTGATGAAATTGTTAGCAAGATACAGAAAGCTTTCAGTTGTTTTGTGGTCACTAGTAGAAATTCCAGCTGATGACTAAGAAGTTGAAATCTTCCATATTACTCTATTTCCATATTACTCCATTTAAATACACATTATTGTATTTTGTCATCTTGTCTCTATAGATTACATGAAGTTATCAAGAATGCACCATTCCACTGCACCTAGTTGGCCATAGGAAATGATGCTATGGTGATATCTTTCTTTTTCTCCTCTTATATTCTCCAATCTGCTTCTACCACAAGATTATTAATAAACATTCAAAATAATACCATCCTCAAAATATTATAGTACTCTGTTCCCCCACTTCATTTACTTATTTTATCTTGCTTAGTTTCATTTTTTCCAGGCCATATCATTCAATTAATAACTTTCAATTTTAAATCTTATATCTCTACATAATAGGAGAATCTACAAAAAATGTCTGTTACCTTTTCTTTACTAAGACAACATAATACCAGATAATTTAAACTCTCAGTATATTTAATTATGGTTATTTTTGAATTGCCTATCTTTTTCTTTTGTATGAATCATTGAATACTTTCTAATGCATATATTCTTTTCTACTTTTATTAGTTGTCCTTCATAGCCTCTCTCTCCATAATCATTCGGAAGCTATTTGCATCGTGTCATCTAAGTTCTGAAAAAATGTACTTTTGATATGACTCCATCCCAAGCAAGACCCCATTGTTTTTGTGTCATTGTTCTTATACATACTTAGTAATTATAACTCTATGATTCCAGCATCTTGACAAAACCATTTGACTTTTTAATTCCATTTCATGTGGATTTTGAAGCTACTCACTGCTTCCAGTGTATCACTATTCACAGTCATGAAACAGATTTCTTTCAGTTTGCCACTAAATTTGCTTTGAATTCTTCTCCCCAAATTTAGTTTGACCTAAAGTATATTGTTACTTAAAAGCATTTTTCATTTCTTCTATAATCCTAATAAAATATGGACTAACAGCCCTTGAGTAATTTATATAACTGTACCTTGCTTTCTTCATGTATAAAATAGCAATTTGAAAAAATTGTTCCTACCAGTAAAAGTACTTAACTTTTGGACAACATACAAAGGAGCCTTATCTGAGATTTGGCATAATTTATACACATTTCCATCATGTATTCACCAATTGTTTTTCAATAACAGCTTCATTGAAATATAATATACATACTACAAAACTCACCTTTGTAAACCATCCAATTTGGTCATTTTTAGTATATTCACAAAGTTGATGAGCCCTTATCCCTAATTTTAGAACATTTTATCACTCCAAAAAGAACCTCCACTTCCATTGGCAATTACTCTCCACTTTCCCTCCACAGCTTCTCAGAACCATGAATATACTTTCTATTTTTTTTATTTGCTTATTCTGGACATTTCATGTACATTAATCTTGCAATATATGGTGTTTTGTAATTGTTTTAATTCATTTAGGTCATGTTTCAAAGTTCATGAATTGTGTAGCATCGAGCCATATTTCATTCCTTTCAAAGGTTGAATAATACTCTTGTACAAGCTGAACACATTTTGTTTATCCATTCATCTATGATTAGATATCAAGGTGGTTTCTACTTTTTTGGCTATTATTAATAATTCTGATATGAACGTTTGTATACAAATTTTTGTGCAGATATAGGTTTTTATTTCTTTTCGACATATACCTAGGAATAGAATTATTGAGTCATATGATAACATTTTGAGAAACTGACAAACCATTTTCAAAATGGCTGTGACATTTTATAATTCAACTAACAATGAAGTAGGGTCCCAATTATTCCTCATCCCATTACTGCTTGTTATTTTCTGCCTTTTTAATTTTAGCCATCCTAGAATATTTTGTTGTGGTTGTGATTTGTATTTCCCTAATGATTAATGATGTTGAAAATTTTTCATACTTATTGGATATTTGTATATCTTCTTTGGAGAAATGTCTGTTCAGATCCTGTACCCAGTTTTTATTTATTTTTTAAAGATTTTATTTATTTGTTCATGAGAGACACAGAGAGAGAGGAAGAGACATAGGCAGAGTGAGAAGCAGGCTCCCTGCAGGTAGCCCGATGCCGGAATCCCCGGACCCGGGATAATAACCTGAGCCTAAGGCAGGTGCTCAACTACTGAGCCACCCAGGCATCCCATGTGCCTAGTTTTTAAATTGGGTTGCCTTTTTTATTGGTAGGTTTCAAGAGTTCCTTATATATTCTAGATAGAAGTTGTTTATTAGATATAATGATTGTAAATATTTTCTTCCATTCTAAAGATTGCCATTTCATTTTCTTATGGTGTCCTTTAAAGTGCAGAGTTTTAAAAATATTGATGGACTCCAGGTTATTTATATTTTCTTTTGTCTGATGTGCTTTTAGTATTATTTCTAAGAGCCCATTGCCTGAGCTACATTTACAAATATTTATACTTATGATTTCTTCTAAGAGTTTTATAGATTTAGCTCTTACATTTACTTTTGTGATCCATTTTGAATTAATTTTTGTATATGGTATGAAATAGAGATCCAACTTTGTTCTTTTTTTACATGTAGATATCTAGTGTCCTGGAACCATTTTGAAAAGACTCTTCTATACCCACTGAAATGTCTTGACACTCTTGTTCAAAATAAATTGACTATAGATGTATAGATTTATTTCTGGACTCAATCCTATTCTACTGACCTATATATCTATTCTTAGACCAGTCAAAATTACCTTGATTACAGTAGCTTCAGATTAAGTTTAAAATAAAGTACAATTCTTCCAAATTTGTTCTTGTTTTTGAAGATTGTTTTGGTTAGTCCAGGTCCAATAATTATTTTCAAATGTGGTAAATATGCTTAGGGACCTTAATGTTCTTAAGAAACATTCAATTACTATCATTCTAAGTTGTGGCTTTTTTTAAAATTTGCATTTCTGCAGTTATTATTGCCTTATTTCCAAGAGTGCTAGAAACTCATAACCTTTCCACATATATGGGCAGAATGATTGTCAACTTGGCATCTTATAAAGAACAATATTGGCTTTATATTTTTGAAGATCTCCATGCTTGATTTGAGTTTTGAGAATTCTCTGAGAGAGCCACCAAGCGTATGTAGTTATTTTAGATCACCTATAATTAAGACTTAGGCTTTTTCATGTAGTAGAAATAAAGGGTCAGAAGTGAAACCAACTGTTTGGACTCTACTTAATTATGGATTATTAATGGCCAAGCCACAGACTTCTTGGTAAAACACTGAAAAAGTAACATCTCTTTCTCCTTGGCATGGGAAATTAACTTGTTATGAATTTTAATTATTGTTTCACTTTTCTTTTTAAGTTATGATGAATTATTTAAAAATTTTACCTAAAATTGATGTTCATATTTTCACTAGACACCTTAGATATACATAGACATACTGCATTACCTAGTTGATCTGTCTGCAGGTGCTCAAATTTGAGAAACACTATTCTGGAGATTAAGGGGAGCATTTAACAAATACTAAAAAAAGTTCAAACTTTCCATGAGAAATCCCGTGTCTTAGATATTATGTGACATCTTACAAGTGCTTAAAAACTATTTTCTGCAATTCATGGAGATAGAATGACCAAGGCAATGATATATGTGGATTTATTTTGCCTTTGTATCTGGTGATGTGATTGCTGGTAGAGGACTTTTACTATCTTTCACAACACAGAGAATTGATTTTCTAAATGAAATGCATCACAGAAAAAGTGTCTAGTGAATAATTTTAATAACAATTTATGGAGCTATCGTGGGACAAGCAGTCCTCTAACACTTATTTGCCCTTGAGATTTAGAAGAAATCGTATCTCCAGTGCTCATAATAAGAAGCTAATTTAACGGAGTTCAAGTTAGCTGTGAACAAATGGATTAACAAGCACCTTATTAAAATTTTAATTTACATTTCATTTATCACATTTAATAGAATCAACTTTGTTGTTTCGGGGTGGGAAAAAGCATTAATTTCCAGGCACAACTTTAGGTACCATTAATTTCAAATGTTTTTATTGTTGGTTTTCATAGTTACCATAATTACATACCTTATGTAGCACAGAAATGTAAGAAGCATAGCATAAAATTTTGCTCTTAAAGAGCATTTAATTATTCAACAAATTAAAAGCATTTATGTTTGTATAGCTTATGAATTTTCTTTCCACTGTAAGAATGTTTAATTAAGGTAATTTAAGATCTTTGGTTCTTTCAGGATATCATTTAGGTAGTTAGATATTTCTGTTATCTGGAGAAATAGTTTGGATTCTCATTGATAATATTTCGATATAGGTCTTTATTACTTATTTTTCCCTTTGTCTCTTAAGTATTTCTGATCATTGTAAATGACAATATTTTAATCATATTTGTTAAAGATTTATGCATTTATTTGAAGAAACTAATACAATTATACATATTTTCTATAATACCAATAAAGAAGAGACTGATGAAAAAAAGTTAACTTTAACAAGGAAAAAGAAACATGGATGTCACTGTACATATTCAAACCCTTTTTATTAAAGTCCTTCCTCTAAAGCAAATCAGTTGATTACCTGAATAGGATTGAAAGGTTATTCTTATTTTTTTATCTGTCTTTAGAATTGACTTATAATTATAATGCTTGAAATCTATTGGTTCCTATGAAATAATTGATGGCTTTGATCCATTTTTATTGTGCCAATCTAAAGACTTGATATACTTGAAGGCACACTTTAATCACCTTATAGATTTCTGAATAAGGAAAAAATAAGTATATAGAAGGGCCTGTATTCTGTTTTCAGAATTAGTATCCTGTCAAGATATTTTTCAGATTATATCATCAAAATAATAAAAAGTAACATTTCCTTAAAGTGAGACAAGTGATCTTATTTTAATGACAGCTACTGTTAATGTCAGGCACCCAGATATAGTTTATAATGCTTAGTAATTACAGCAATCTTCCTTCTCCTTTACTAATTATTTCAAGAAAAAGAAGTAAAAGCTTTAAGAATGGGCACAAAAGGCAGCTATATTGGATCTTTTTTGTAAAGCAAATAGCTTTCAAATCATTCCATTAGCTGTCATCAGAGTACAAAAAGAATTAATCAAAAATGACACCAATTTTAACGGCCTGCCAAAATCTCATGAGAAAAACAATCCCATCATAAAAAGAGAGAAATTAAGGGTACTGTCCCTGATTCCAGAAAAGGATTTCACTCTTTTTCGCCGTGCACCAACATGTGTATTACAGAGGATTATATATAAGATACATGTTTTAAATTCTTCTAGTGTCCTTATTGCAAGGAATTAATTTGTCTAATCAATACATTCCTGTATGTCTTGTTTTTATCTGAGTTATTTTTTCAAATAATTAGCATATTTATTAGTTTATTTTCTTGATTTTTATTATTTTTATTTTTTAAATTATTTTATTTTATTTTTTTTTTATTTATGATAGTCGCAGAGAGAGAGAGAGAGAGGCGCAGAGACACAGGCAGAGGGAGAAGCAGGCTCCATGCACCGGGAGCCCGATGTGGGATTCGATCCCGGGTCTCCAGGATCGCACCCTGGGCCAAAGGCAGGCGCCAAACCGCTGCGCCACCCAGGGATCCCTGATTTTTATTATTTTTAACATAATATTTGAAATTCTTAGAATCTTGAGTAAAAATTGTGTAGAATCACAACAGATAAAGCATATAGTACTTGAAAACTAAAAGTAAAGTAGGGAAAGACATATGAGAAAAGGTTTTCTGTTGAGTCTCAACAGAAATATCCAAGAATTTCTAATACCTTTATTGTATAGTTGGTTTTGAGTACCTACTGCAATGATAGCTTCATGTTTCTTTAGAGTGCTTCTGTAGCCTACATGATCTTGTTTGTTAAAATTTGATAATTGGTAATCCTGGAATATGCATAGGGGTAAATACTACTGCTATTCAAGAGTTAACCAAAGCTCAGAGTAATGAGATTACCCAGGTAAGTGCTGAAGTCCATTTTAGAACCTGGGTCTCTACTTCTTCTGTGCTCTTCCACTACTCTACAGCTTGTGATCTGTGATCTGTGCAAGCATCATGGACTTCAAATTTTAGTAGGAAATGTGTAGGAAAAACACATTAAAGTTAATTTTCTTCTTTCTAAGTCTCTGTTTGAGGTACATCAGTGAACAAAAGAAATGTCCCTATCTTTTTGAAATTTACATTATAGTAGAGGAAGACAGAAAATGAATAATAAGCAAATAAATAAATGGAAGAGTGAATAATAAATAAGTGAGTAAATAAATAAATAAATAAATAAATAAATAAATAAATAGAGTTTGTTAGATGATATTAAGTTCTACAAAACAAAGAAAATTAGGACATGGAGGATTGGGAGTGCTAGGGTGGAAGAGTGAGAAGAGATTACCCTTATTGGAATTTCTTTATTCTTTAGGAAAGTATGTCAATCTCTACAAGCCTCATTATAATACACATAATAAATATAAATTATAACAACTTTAATTTATATAAATATAAATTATGTGTATGCACATATATGGGTATGTATATACGCAAATTGATCCTTATTATTTAGAGATTCTATATTTGTGAATTCAGCAACTTGCTAAAGTTTATTTGTAGTTCCAAGTCAATATTCATGTCACTGTATTGGTCAGACATGCACATATGCAGAGCAGCAAAAAATTGAGTTACCTTGTATACATGTTCTCAGTTGAGGCTGCAAAGCAGCATCGCCTTCTTATTTCAGTTCTCATATTACAAACAGTGTCATTTCCATGGCATATTTAGTGCCACACTTTACACAACTTTGTTCTTTTTGTTGATGATATTCTGTTTAAAATGCTCCCCAAACATACTGATGAAGCTTTATTTGTTATTCCTAAACACAAAACGCTATGATATCCTTTGTGGAGAAAATAAATGTGTTAGATTAGCTTCATTCTGGAATGAATTCTAGTGCTGTTGGCTGTTGAGTTCAATGTTAATGAAACAACAATATATATTAAAGTGTATTTAAACATAAACACATATTAAGCAAGTTTATGTATTGATAGGTTGATGAAAAAGTTGTGACCAGAGAGTGGCAGAAACCTTCTCCTGGTTTCCCATAAGGCAGTGACTTAGTATTTGCTATCTTGGATTTTGCAGTGACTTTATAGAACATAACTATTGCAAATAACAAGAATTAACTGTACAGGTTTATAAGGAATTTAATATATATCAAAATTACACCTTCTAATACTTCTAATAATTTTTACCAGCAAGCCTGATTATTTCCCATAGTTATTACATTTGCTACCTATGTACTTTAGGTCTAGTATTATTCTATATGATATATAAGGTTAAAAATAATTTTCTTTAGGAATTATTGGGTGGTTATGGTTGAGATTCTCAATCTAATGTTGTTTGATGAGAAACTATTTTGGAGCACCTTGAATATGCTTTATTATCTAGGATCTTGCCCCTTGATAAGTGGTTTATTTCAATATGTTTTTTATGTCTCTTATGCTAATTTTTGTACTTTTCTTCCCAGTTTTCTTTCCATGCTTGAGTGTAGGTTATTTTCTATTAACCTAAATTCTAGTTTAGTAATCTTCTCTTATGCTATATCTTGCTTATTGTCAAATTATTTCCAGAGTTCATAATTTCAGTTTTAATATTTTACTTTCGTAGAATTTCCACTTGATTCTTTTTTATAGATACTAGCTCTATATTTATAGACTAGTTCCTATTTTAATATAGGTTTTGAATATGCAAAATTAAACCCAGAATTGACTGTAGGGTAGAAATTTAAATTGCTCAGCCTAATGTAGTGAGATGGCCTAGAAACAGAGAGGTAGAGAGATAAGGAGAGCAACATGAAGGCAAGAAGGTGCTCTGAGGAATATGGTGAAGGAGTGAAACATATACAGAAAGGAGATCAGTGAGAAAGTCTGTGATATAATCATACACCCTCCACGCCCCCCACATGTGCACACACACATATGCAAACATACACACACCACTTACCTGGTACATTCAGCTAAGACTGCTGTTCATGCATGCCCTTGCAAATTACTTTGGGGAAAATCAAGAAAAAAACAAAACCCAAACAGTAAGTTTCATGTCTAAAACAGTGACGGCAGAACAACCGAAGAATATGAAATACAGTTGAGAATAAGTCCAGCAGGCCAAGGGACTTAAAGCCAGGGATTCCCGTGAAAACCTAATCCCCTCAGAATTCACAGGAGTTGTGCATAGGGCTTTGGACTCCCTTTGTAATGAAGATTTAAGGTTCACTAAAATGATAGCAGAATTACAAATAATTGAAGCAGAGTGGGTTTGTAGGAATTTGTCCAAGAAGACTTTAAAATTGAGAATTATTGTATGGATCCAAGCATGGATCCATGAGTAACAAAAATATCTTGAGAGAAGGCACTCACAAAGGTAGGAGGGCCACGAGATAGGTGTTGTCTGAAAATCAAAACAGCAGAGTGTGTTAGGGAAAGGGGGTTAGTAAACACATTTAGTTATCAAGTAAGATAAGACTGAATAAATATTTTTTCTTTTGGTCACTTAAATGGTGTGTATCTTTAGCAAGAGCAATCTGAGTGAGTAGCTGTGGTGCCAGAAGCCAGAAAGTAGTGGGCTGAAGCATGATCTGTAAATAATCAATAAATGTGGTAAGCACTTACTCCTTTTGCAAGAAGCTTTGCAGTAAGGTAAGAAGAAAAAGAGAATGATAGAAGAGGGTTGTGAAGTGCTCTTATAAAAATGTGCTGATGAGAAAGGGCCACGAGAGAGTGAGAAATTAAATATACACCAGAATACTCCTTCCTAAGTGTGTGTGTATGTGTGTGTCACAGTCTGATTAGCTAAAGAAATCTTTTCACTTTCAAAAAATACATATCACATGTACTTACTGAAGTTTGAGGGAATTACTGGTGTCCTGAAAACCTAATTGTTTCTAGGTTAAAAGCCTTTGTACCAAAGAGAGAGAAAAATGAATGATAGGTCAAAGTTCTTGAGAGAAAGGGAGGGAGGAGGGCTGGAATCCAGGATGAGGATGAGGCATGCTGTCTTGGAATTGAAGGAAGTGTTACCATAATTATTTCTCTTAAAGCAGTAAGTGCTTCTGGAGATGATAAAGAGAGTGGCCTTTACCATATACACATTGAGTTTCCGAGTAGTTCAGTAAGATTCTAAATTTATTCTATAGGTGAGGGGATAAGGGGTTGATCCAGACTTTCTTCCAATCAGAAGAGCATAGGGTTTGGAATTCCCCACACTTGTCATCTCTCGGGTCACTTTTCTAGTCAGAGATAGAGAGGTAGTCAGCTGTTCCCTCTGCTTCCAGGGTAGTCTGTATCTGCCTCCAAAACATCAAGCGCCATCATGTTTGATCTTTACAAATTATTTATTTATGTGTATCCTGGCTTGTGCAAATTAAGAAGCAGGTGGATTAAATTGGCTGCATTTTGTTGTAATTATTTGCTTCTTTCTGGCAAATAGTTGACAGGAGAGATCTAAGTCATATTTTTTTTTCTCAGTTGCTTAACGTGTACTAAATATATGAATTAAGTTATTTTTTTAAGTTGCAATGTAGTGAACACAATGAAAAATCTGTCATATATGTAAGTGATTTCTAGAAGATTCAGCATAACTCTGAGTAACCATGGTCAATTGAAACTTAATGCTTGCTCTTGAGTATTACCCCTATGGAAACAAAATAAGATTATAGGTTGAGTAATACCCTTGAAACATATCTTTTTTTTAAAATTTTTATTTATTTATGATAGTCACAGAGAGAGAGGGAGAGAGGCAGAGACACAGGCAGAGGGAGAAGCAGGCTCCATGCACCGGGAGCCCGATGTGGGATTCGATCCCGGGTCTCCAGGATCGCGCCCTGGGCCAAAGGCAGGCGCCAAACCGCTGTGCCACCCAGGGATCCCTGAAACATATCTTTTGTAGATATTATTTGTATTAATTAATAAAAGTGATAATGACAATAACTATCATCCTAAGTGCTAACTGTATGTCAGGTGACACACGTATTATATATTTTTCTCTATCTATACATATCTATGTATATATCATCTCCCTTTATCTATTTCTCATCATAACTTATGCAAGGCAGGCATTATTTTCAGTTTTTTAGAGGATAGAAAACTGAGGTTGCAAGAGAGTATAGTTTGTTTTAAGCCACAGAGCTTGAAAGTGGCAGAGTAGTAATGAACAAAAGCCCTGATCTTTCTTGTAGGTTTATTCCCAAAACTCCTATGAAACATGCTAAAGGATCAAAGTGTCTTTTTTGATTGGTGCCTGACTTGGAGAAAACTATTGTCATTCTAAAGAAATATCTTTCATATCAGTTTTATAGTACATTCTCATAGAGTTAGAAGAGCCTGAGTCAGCGTACTATTCTCCTTGAATCCCACAGACCCACTTTCCCTAGGACATGTGATACATATTTTAATATGATTTTTGTCAAGTTGTCCTGTTAAGAGGTCCACTCCAATTAAAATATTATCCAAAAGCTGTCATGGTTTCTCTTGACCATTTGACTCTGCCATAAGGGTGAAGCATCTGAGATTGTATTCTATTCAGAAGCTAATAATTTAGCCAGTAGCAGTTTTATAAAGGCGGGCAAAAGACATGAGACTTCTAAGTCAGAGACAAAGACCTGTATTATTCACGGCATAGTGAGCACCAGGAACACTGGCATATTTGTATCCATTTTTCTGGTGTCCCAGACAGATGCTTATACGTGCAGTATGTGACAGGATACTAAGGAACACTGAGTTTAGGGAAAATGACCCTTTATAATGGGCAGTCTAATGGGTTCTTTGCTTTGGAGGGAGACACATCTTTGTATTTCAAGGCTGTAAGCAACCCTATCCTTTGCTGTGAAGGGGGAACACTGTATCTTCCAAGGCTGTGTGTTATACAAACATCTTTGAAAAGATAATCTGGAACAAAGAGTAGTTAGGGACTCAAAACAAAGGGCAACTAATGCTTCACTGCACAAGTCATGCAGAAATGTGGGAAAATCATTGACAATTATCTTTCAACAGGCTCTAAAAATTCATCTACCTTTGCAAACATTGGACATTTTGCTGGGAGCTTTTCCCATTTTAATTGCTCAGTATACTGTGCCACTTAGCATCCTTGCCTAAAAACACACATTTTGATCTTATTATACTGTGGGTATGATTATCATATGAATCATAAATGATGGTATGATATGATCACCACCTTAAAGTAGGAGAAACTCTTATTTCTCTTCAATTACATATAATTACCCTTGGAAAATTGTATTGAAAGACTAATTTTACATTGGTGTGTCACTTAATTACACATCAGTAATGACATGAAGAATTCAAAATGTTCTGTAAATTTCCTCCAAAAAAAGAAATTAATAGAGCGAAGGCATTTCTCACTCCAGTATTATTGAAATCAAGACTTTGTGGATCATCAAGTTTTTACAGATAAATTCAGGTTGCTGTTGCTCCAACTGAGTAACAAAGCTTTGCAAAAGCTTCCAGTTTCTCACTTGGGGAAGTTATAGGAGCCCCAAGGTTCTGTTAGTCAGTCTGCTGCAAGCCCCCCTTACATGCATTTCCTGGAGCTCATTTCTTCCTTGAAGGGATATCCAGGAGCTTAGCTTGCTCTCTTTCCTTCTTGGTTCCTGTGTGCTCATCCATTTCATCCCCTTGGCTTTTTTTCCCCCTCTCCCTCCATCCTTCTCTCCCCTTTCCTTCTTTTCCTTCCTTCCTTCTTTCGTTCATTCCTTCATTCTTTCTTTCCTTCCTATTTCAAGCCTAATTGCAGACTGTAAAGCAATCTCCCTCACTCTTCTTTTCCTAGCTACTTTGGAAAACAAACACAGAAATACTTTTCAGTTACACAATTTTAATGATAATCACTGTGAAGAAAGCAACCGAGATTAACTAAATAATTCAAATAAGGAAATTACAAAATTGCAGATATCCAACAAAGTTCTTGATGGGTAAGAATTCTTCAAAGGTTCCTCATTTCCTACAGGATAAAGCCCGAACACCTTAGCCATAAAAGTCAGCCTATCATCCATCACTTCTCTTTCTATCCTCACATCACTCATCACTTGTGGTGCTGTTGCATTTGCCACACTATTTCTGGTCAGAGTCTCCACTGTATTCACACTTCTCCATCTTTATAAGATGCCTTTCCCTGTTATGTTTACCTTACTTATTTTTCCTCTTCTTTTGAGACTCTGTCTCAGAAGTTTTCTGAATTGATATCCAAGGAAGTTTTCTCTGACTATAAAGGATGCACCTATATCATATATCTTTATCTTGTGATTAGCCCAATTTAAAGTATTATAATATATAATTATAAAATATGCTACAAATGATATTTATATTATACATACATATATTCAAACACACATACACACATGTATATATATATACCCTATATATACATATATATCCTATATATATCCTGCCTCTAAACTATGAGTCAGTGAGGACAAGTACACATATTTCCCTAGGACACATTGTAGGTATTCAATTGTCATTGAATGAATGAGTAAATACTTCTTTCCAGTATTACCTCTGCTGGTGTCAGTCTCACACCGTATATTCTTCTAATCCAAGCAATTCATTAGCCATCCTTCCCTTCTTCCTGCGTTTTCACTCATGCTCTTCCCTTGTCAGAATGGCAATCTCTAACTCAAGCCTCACTTCCTCCATTAAGCCTTAACTGAGAAACTGTCACCCCTGCCACTGATTGAATGAAAGGATGCTCCCAATGAATCCCACATAGATACTTCGATTGTCACACTTAAAACACATTTTTAACACATTATTTTTTATGTCATTGTTTCACTACTAAGTTGTAAGCCCTTGAGGATGAGATGGTTTGGTAATTATTCTTGCCCGCTAAAACCTATCATAAGGTCTACCACTTGACTGTTTGTTGAATGAATAAATTGATTATTCAATAAATGATGACTCTTTACCTATAACATCTGACTTCCTAGTTGATTCAGTAATGAAAGCTCATGGCTTCTGCTATTCACTTTTGTAGTGCTGAGGGTAGTATTCATCAAAATCAATGTTTATCTTGGTTGAAGCTATATAAAAAACAGACTGTACATCTCTTGTATCTCAGATAAGACATTTGAATTTCCGAGGCCCTCTTAACTAGTTAACTCCTAATTATCCTGCTTTTATCCAGCCAAAAAATTATAATCTATAACTAGACATTTCTTAACAAAACATACTTGTACCTAAAGGTCTTGGATAGAATGTGTGTGTGTGTGTGTATACATATATATATATATTTTTTTTTTTCCGGAGAAAAGCATTTGAGGAACATTTCCTAGACATTTGGCAAGAAAAATTCATCCAGGAGTAATTGTACAAACACTTTCTGAATGGCCACTCTGCCTGGCAAGACCTCTTAAGTAGAAATCAAATAGAGAGATAAGATTAGACTGGATAAAAGCAGAGTAGCAATTGCATTAGAGTCATTTCTCATGAAATACTGGGTTTTCTTACTATTTAGGAATGCAATGGAATAAAGTATGGAATTGTGTATTTATTTATAATACCTCCATCTTACAGTTAAGAAATTCAGAAATAGTAATTGAATAAGTAGAATAGTCAAACTTAAAATGAATTCTCTTTTGATTAAAAACTCCCTTCTCCCCCCACCCATTAAAGCATATGCCACAAAAATCTAATTGGTAAAAAGTTAGTATAAATCTTGAAATCGACACTTTTGAAGATAATCTCAATGATTTATTATAAAATTTGAGCGGAGATGAAACTCTCTTTTAAGATAATCTTGTTTTCATCCTCCTCTCTTGCCATAGTTGATCCCATCATTTGAGATACTAAGTGGTACTGTATTGCAGGGAGAGGGATAAATAAGCCAACTGCCTCCAAAAAGAAACATTGTTAAACTAGAAGGGATGAGTGAGGCAGCGGGGGAGAATCCTTCCTTCCTTCTTATATGAACATGTTTGGTTACTTATATTTTATAAGTAAGATAATGCTAGGTGTCACTTTAAAAGTTTCTGAGATTCTAGCTCAGGTAAAAGGGAAAGGAAAAGGGAAGATTTGCCAAGTGTGTTTTCTGGATTACTAACAGTGTTAGGGGATCTGGCCTGAGAGCTAGGTCTCTGGATTTAAGAAATCTGGAGTGGGTCTTGAATGGGGAAGATATCAGAAAACTTGAAGCCAAAGAAGTATGCCTTGTTTTTTACAGCTATATCTGGGACTAGCTTTCTGGTAATTAAGGGATATAGGACACTTGGAGATTAAGTAAGAGTTTTCAAATTAAAGATAAGTTGTCTAAAGCATGTTGCATTATAAAATTGGATTATAACATCCACTACTAATAAAGACAATATTTTCTGTAACTTCTTGGAAAGGGGTCTCAGTAGTCAGGTGTAGAGATATAGCTATCACTTCATCATTTGTTCATTCTACAAATATTTACTGGGCTCCTATTTTATGCCAGACACTGTAGTAATATTAGGAGATTCATCAGTAATGTGAAATGTGTGACCACTGCCCTCATGGAGCTCCTCCTTTGATGCCAGGGTTGATTTCTTATTTTCTCTGCACTGTTTCAAATTCCCATCCACTAGAACTTTTTTTGGTGTGCACTGCCCCACCCCAGTCTTTACCTTTACTCCAATGCATCTACTTTAGTTTGAACCTGTAGGAATATCAGTACTTTCTTCTAAATCTCATTGATTTTAAATGGGAGGAGCACCATACCAACTACTGGTCCAGGTGGAACAAGGACACAATTTCCTGCTGAAAGAAATTAAAAAAAAAAAAAAAAAAAAAAAAAAAAAAACAAACCTCACACTTTGACACTCTAATGAATATGTAAACAGAATCCAATTTTATAGATGAGAAAAAATGTAGGTGAGAAAATCAAAGCAGGAAGCCAAGGGTTTTCTCTGTGCCTATGGATGGACTAATGGCCTACAGATGAAGGACTAATCTTTAAAAAATAGTGTTAAGGACTAAAAACAGTTTTTAAAGTACATTAAAGATGGAAACAGAGAAATCTGAACCAGGGTTACATCACTTTTGAATATTGGCTGGCAACACACCAGTAGCCAGGCATTTAAGCAAAAGTGAGGGGCTAGATTGAAGTAACAGGTCAACAGGATGTGGAGAAACTAAGGAAGGTAAAAATATGGCAAAATGTTAGGCTGAGGTCAGTAACAACAATTGGAATTTATCTCTAAAGGGCAAGCGGCATAAATCAGGCTAACTATTAAGCTTGAGTTTTTAGAGTTTTATTTGGTTTAAAATTGTGACTTAGGTGTCAGCTCTAGTCATTTTTCTCTGACCCCTTAATACCAGTGTATTAGTTCAGTTGCCATAATGAATATATAGACTTGATATTTAAACAACAAACATGTATTTCTGATAGTTCTGGAGGCTGAGAAGTTCAAGATCAAGGTGTGGGTCCATTCACTTCCTCCATGAGGGCCCTCTCCTTGGCATGCATGTTGCTGCCATCTTCTGTATCCTTAGCTGACTGAGAGGGAGACAGGAGTGCAAACTATCTGGTATCTCTTTTCATAGGGATTAATCACTCTTAGGGCTCCCCCCTCATGACCTCATCTAAACCTAATTACCTCCCAAAGGTCCCATCTCCAAGTATCATAACAATGGGAGTTAGGGCTTCAGCTTAAGAATTTTGTGGGAAGGGGGAGTATACAGTTCAATACACAGCATTCTACCTCTAGTCCTCCAAAATTCATATCCTTATCACATGCAAAAAATATTCATTTCATCCCAATATCCTCTCAAATCTTAACTCATTCCAGCATCAACTCCAGATTCTAATGTCCAGAGTCACATCTAAATATCACCTACATTAGATGAATGAGACTTGAGATATGATTCATCTTGAGCCCAAATTCTTCTCCAGCTGTGAATCTGTAAAACCAGACAAGTTATATACACTTAAAATACAACAGTGAGACAGGCATGGGATAAACATTCCCATTCCAAAAGGGAGAAATAAGAAAGAAGGAAAGGATGACAGATGCCTGCTGAGCAAGTCCAAAACCTAGCAAGGCAAATTCTATCAGATCTTAAGGCTTGAGAATAATTCTTTGCTTTGATGGTCTGCCTTCTGGATCCACTGGGGTGGAGGTCCATAGCAACCAGCAAGATTAATTCACTCACCACTCTACCCCATTTCCATGTCCTGTGGAAATGTACAGCCCTCTTCAAGATGTTTGTGAATTTCTCAGGCTTAGGTTCTCAAAATTTCTGACTGAAACTATCAGACGGTAAGAGGCTGGCCCTTGCATACAGCATTCATGGGGATTTTGAGCTTTACTGAGGACTTGGGGAAGTATTTTAAGGAACACTGCAACAAATGTAAAAACATTAAATTGAACAGTATTCTATTCTTAAAGTATTCTTTAGCCATTCTGAAGTGGGTTTCTATTGGCTGATTTCTGGCACTGTCTCCACCTCCACATATCATCCCACTTGTTGACCCTTCATCTTTTCTGTTCTCCCCCTTCCTTTCAAGAACAAACCAAAGCCCTCTTCTTATAACCTATATTTGCTTTTTTTTGTGTTGCATACTGCAGACATTGTTTCCTGGGCTTCCAGGTTTCATCCTCTGCTTCAGTTGGCTCATCAAATTATTTTCTCAAAAACATTCCCTGCCTAGGAAGAATTATGATACCAACTGTTAAGATACATTTAATATTTTGATGAATTACATGTGTTTCTTCTATATAATATGAAAAACTTGGGAAAAGCACAATGAATAAAGATCATCTCTGATTTTACCATTTCCAGATAGATCATGACACTTTAATCAGCTAGCATGTTTCATTATTTGTTTTTGTAATTTATTTTGCACTTGTATATGCAGATACAACAAAGTGGATTAGTACTTAGCAGTTAGCTGATACTTTGTTTTATCCACTTAATCTAATAGATGCTTTTCAATGTCAATAAATGTTTTTCTACATTATTATTTATAATGACTATTTAGTATTTAACTATAAAAATATAGCACATGCATGTTTGTTTCTACATTTTTGCTAAGATAAACAATACTTTGAAACATTCTCTAAATGTATACCTTTGCTCTACATACATCCACAATGATTTTTAATGATAAATTCCTAGAAGGGAAGATAGCTATATCAAAGGATATTTGTTGCTGCCTTGAATAGTGATGCTAAGACTTTTCAGGCAGCCCAGCCAGAGATAACCCACCTTATGTTTAATGGGGCCATGTCCTCTAAGCAGAATGGGGCTCCAGTGGGTCCCTGGCAGAGTGAATCTGAGTCAAGAGTTACTTATTGTGGTCAGAAGAGGTTAGAACTTATAAGTGAATCCTGTTTTTTGATGACCTAGGGACAGGGACAAGGCATTTTTTCATGTATGTCTACTACTCACAATGTATATGAATTCCCATAGAGATATATATTGCTTCTCCCACCCCATGTCAAATTGCACACACTCATACACACATACACAGCGTTTCACATTGGACACTATAGTGCCTACAGAAGATGCTGTAGTTACTTTCAAGCAGTTTGAAGAACTCTTTTAGTTGAAAGTTTAATTTTATTTTAAAATACCTTTTGCTTTCTCAACATTTTGAAGTGTGCAAAAATCACCCTTTCTTCCAATGACAAATTTAAAAGTGAATTTATACATAGAAAAGTAGAGGTGTTTGTGTGAAGTGGTACTAGACAATTGTTATCAGTGCAGTATCTGTAAGTATCCTCTCAGATGAGTAAATATTCCCTGTTGTGTCAAGTGCCTTGTAGTTGCATTACATCCTCCCTCCCATTAAAGTACCACTTAGTACAATGGGGTGCAATTAAGCCAATAGAGCGTTGGTGATCTGAAAGGTAGCTCACTTCCAAAGTGCTTCATTTACTCCTCTGTGTTAATAATGGATGGTTTCCCCCTGTTACGTTATCATGGGTTACTCAATAGTAAGAAAATATTCAGGTCTAGACTGAGGATAGAAATTATTGTTTCATTAGCATATTTTCGATTCAACTTTTCTGCAAACATAGCCTTCATCTGTCATAATCTTTAAGGACCAATACAACAATATTATCCTTATGTAGTATAGTCTAATATTTTTTGGGAAAAATGATTTCTGGATCTTCCCCTGAATGTATTTTATTCTTCTCTTGTGTTTTGTCTTTCAGCTTGAATCATAAATTCATACAGAAGCAGCTATTTCTACCTAAGTATAGCCCTAATATATTGTTGATGCTCAGACATATTAAATAATGATTATAACAATAAAAATTTAGTCCCATGGAAACATTATTAAATTTTCCTCTCTCTTAGATTACATGTCATCCTCCTGGTAATATGTGATAGCTGGGTGATTTATGTGTTCTCAAAATTTTAAAATATTTCACTATCTGACTTTATAGCTTTTTTTTTTTTGCTAGTTTTTCAGTACTTTCTAACCCTAGAGATTTAATTTCAGTTTTTCTACCTAAAGATTGATATGAAATGCTTTTCAATATGTTAGCCATTTTCTAGTTACAATAAATTTTATGCCTCTCTTGGCATATTAGATCTTTTTTTTTCTCAATTATCTTTTCCTCAATATAGAGTTTTTATAAAGTTCCATCTTGTTGCTTTATTCTTATAGCTGCTAGCACTTTATCCTGCTTTATCTTTTTTCTTTAGATTTAAATTAATGCTATATATTCTTACTTTTAACTTTATTTTTAGGATCCTTAAATCAGTTTTTTGTTTACTTTTCTTAAACTTTTTCTGACTGCTCTTTTGCTTTGTAATAGAAACTGTATATAGGGCTTTTTAAAGTTTTTCATTTATATAACTCAGGATACTTTAGTCATTTCCCAAGCTTTTGTCTTTAATATAACCTGGCTCTGGATTGCCGGAGTCCCTGATTCTTCTCTTTTATATCTATATAGTAGAACATAGTAGAAGTTTTGATATGACTTGTGTTAAAAAACAAACAAACAAACAAACAAACAAACAAAAAAAAACAGGACCAAAATGGAACTTCTCATGCTAAGGGCTATGTCACCAAACTGAGACTTCATTACTGTTCCAGACTGCCCAGAAATAAAATCTTAAACCACTCCATTAGAAAATAGTCTGATCAGCATTAGTTAGGTAATCTGCCCCATAGATCCTGTCATCCCCTAAAGGAAGGTAACTTTGCAAAAATCAACCCACTTTTTTGCCTAATATAACTTTCTTGTTCCTGCTCCCTTCTGCATATAAAAGTCATTCATTTCATACAGCTCCTCAGAGCTCCTTTCTATTTCCTAGATTGGATATGCCTGATTTGAACAATTTTTGCTCAAATAAATTCTTAAAAATTTTAATATGCCTCAGCTTATCTTTTAACACCTGATTCCCTCTATTTCCCTTTATCTAACCCAACACAAACTTTTGTGGAGGGGACAGAATTAGTTTACAGGATTTCTGGCTCACATTATGTAGGTGTTCACCTACACATATGGATTACAGTGATTTTGAAAAGAACTTGCTCCTCCAAGCATGAGACCTAAAGAGTAGCATTGGCACCCCCTAGAAACTTTTCAGAAATGCAGACTCTTAGGTTCCAATCTAGATCGGCTGAATTAGACTCTGTATTTTACAAGATCCCCAGGAGATGTTCACACACATTCAAGTTTGAGATGCCCTCCTAGAATCCTAGAAACTGCAAGTTGAAAACATAAATAAAGTTTCTTATATTCCTGGAAAGCTTCACTACTCCCCTGGGAAAAATTTATATTTATCATTTTGATTGCCATTTTGATAACTTTGATGGTCTTTGCCTTTGGCCCACGACGCGGTCCTGGAGTCCCGGGACCACCAGTAGGAGACAAGGAACAATGATAAGACTTCAAGTTCAATATTTAATAATCATTCCCGTGCCAGCTAATTAACTAAATTTCTGAGGGGAAGTGTTGTATAGATTTCTGTGACAAATGAACAAAGTGAGATTATGTGGCTAAGCATTGATTTGACAATGCATCAAGACAAATTATCATCTATCTATACAAATTGACAAGTATCTAAAGCAATGCAATCAATACAATGCTGATAAAGGAGAATGTAGAAATGCTAGATGGCTATCAGCTACAGTGCCAGCAGTATTGTCTGTCAAGTGACCAAAAAGAATGAGAATTGCATTCATTTTATTATAAATAGAGATATTTGCATTGGGGATTGAAAATGAATAAGCAAGTTAAGGCATAGTATTAGTGATTATTGCAAAAGTGAAATGGAAAGTAAGAAGTAGCAGATGTTAAACAAGGGGAACATTAGATGTTCAAGACTAGCCCAGGAATCAGCTAAAGTCAGAGTTTCTTTTATTGAAGATGTAGACAGAAGAATATGGGTTGTATTCCAACCTTGTGCTGTATTGACTGTGTATTGAGAATAACAAATGTATTTATTTTACATTAGCAAGTGAACTTTGACAACATAGGGATGATTATATTATAAATCTAACAATTGGGGTTTACTCATAGAAGTAAATGAAGTTAATATATGTACCAAAAAAATGATGGCCAGTGGGGGTGGGGGTGATAAAATAGAATGAAGAAGGTACCATGTTCCCTGAGATGTTATCAATAACTTTTACAATTTATCTATTATATGTATATATATCTTAATTTTTATCATGTCAGTATATTTAATTAGCAATGCTTATTAGTTTCAGGGGTACAACAAAGTGATTTGACAATTGTAAGTTACATAATGTTCATCATGGTATGTGTAGTTACTATCTGTCATCATACAATGTAATTACAATATTATTGACTATATTCCCTATGCTATTTTTAAATCTCTGTGACTTATTCATTTTATAACTGAAAGTTTGTATCACTCCCCTTCGCCTTATAATTTTTTTTAAACATACATAAGGTGACCAAATTGATATTGATCCTTTTTATCACAGTGATGTGAACTGTATTCCAGTTTATACATAGTTGACTTTGAGTAGGTGAGTTTTTGTTCAGAAAAATATGCTTTATATATATATATATGTTTTTCTTAATACATTATTATAATTGTGTCTGGTACAAACCTATGTAGTGGAATATAGCATTTACTGTCTTGATAAATATTACTTATTTAATTGGAAAAGGGTCATAAATACTGCTTCCAGTACTTTCATTCAGAATAGTTAAAAGGGGCCCATAGATGGCCTGAGTGTCCTCACAAATCTTTGAATAGAAAAGGCCCAGAGACCCCTATCCTCTTAAGCAATGGGCTATATCACTACATGGTAGGATGACTATAAAATTTATTGTCCAAACGGAGACACTTTTGAAAGTGAAAAGGAGTGCTATTAATAATTACACCTGGACAACAGGCATAAACCACAACTGTCCTGAGCAAACCAGGATGTATGGTCATCCTATTACATGGAGACAGTACAATGATGTATGGACAGGATCTTTCAAACCTAGAATGTAACTTGGTTTAGGATTTTTTCTGAGCTAAAGTATTTTGTGTTACCTATGTAAGTTCTGTTTCCTCATAGCTAGACTATTACAAGCTTTGTAGGGCAACAAACTTCTTTTTCCCATTTTGAAAGAAATATAAGTTATCAACTATCTTAGATGCAGTTAACATGTGGAGGATAATTTGAAGATGAAATACAGTATTGGTCATTATTTCACTCCATATGCTAATGCTTTCTTGATATTGGTAAGAGTTTCTGAAAAACATGTTTTTTTCCCCCCAGAATTCATTTTAATAAGTTCTTAATATGATTTTAATTATCATTTTGTTAGTTTCTAATTTATTGAGTTATTATTAGAGAAAGTAATCTTTTAAATATATTAAACTTTATATTGTGGCCAAGTTAAACATATAGGGGAATGTATTTTCTCTGTTCAAGGATGTATCTATTAAAATTAATTATTGTTCAGTTTTTCTAGGACTTTAATTACATTTTGCTTATTAGATCTGGCAAATTGTGAAAGAGATAAAGTTTCATAATCTGTTCAACAGTTTACTGTACTTCCAATAGTTTTTGTTTTATATCTTTAAACTACCATATTGTTCATATATGATACCAACCTATTGATGAGTGTGTGGGTATTGAAGGCTGCTTATATATACCTTCCTCATTAATTGTAATTTTTATCATTATGTAATGTCACTGTTTATCCTTTTTGGTGCTTTTAGCTTTAAATCTCCTTATTATATATCCATTCTTGTTTTCTTTCATTTACATTTGCATGCTATTACTTTGTTCATTCTTTTATTTGCAATCTTTTTTAAATTGCCTAATTTTATTTATGTGTATCAGTCTAGATACAAAAAAAACACTATGTTTCAGTAACAATTTAATCCTGAGATTTCAGAGACTTAAAAAAAAGCAAAGTATATTTTTGGCTTTTACTGCATCCAATAAAGCTATTTATTTATTTATTTATTTATTTATTTATTTATTTATTTACTTTCTTACTCAGTTGCTTACCAATAATCCAGTCTGTTTCAATCTTGTGGTTCTGCCTCTCAACTTGAGAAGTCAGTATTCAGTGCCAATGGAGGAGGAAAAAACTGGTGCCTAAGCTTTCCTATTATTTTGCCCACAGCCCATTGGCTAAAACTAGTCATGTGACCCAGTGAACAGCAGGATACCTGGGAATGTAGGTCCCATGCACTCCTCAAAAAGAGAAGAATCTAATAATACTGAATACTTTTAATACCTATCACAATGTGTCTCTTGCAGATAAAACACAACTATTTAAAAAAAATTAAATAGAATATCTTTCATGAAAGCTCATTTCCCTCACTCTTAGTAAAATGAATGATAATGCTTGATTCTGTATACATTTGTGTTTCAGTTTCCTTATTTCTTGTTGATCAAATTGCTATTTTTATATCTTTTTGTTCCTTTTTCCTTTCTTCTGTTTCTTCACATTCCATAAATCTTTAATTTTTCCTTTCTCTGTTTTTATATATAATCAAAACATGCATTTCTGCTGATATCTGGAAAAAAGATACCAACTTATTCTTCCACAGATTTGTGCCAGATGTATTAGTTTGCAAAGGCTGCTGTAACAAAATGCCACAAACTGGGTGACTTAAGCAACAAAAGCTTATTAACTCACAGTTCTGGAGGCTAAAAACCTGAAATCGAGATATTGGTAGAGTTGTGAGGGGGAATCTATTCCATTCCTTAGGCCTGACTTCTGGAGGTTCCTGGCAATCATTGGCATTCCTTGACTTGTAGATGCATCACTCCAATCTCTGCCTTCCTCTTCACATAGCCTTCTCCCTGTATACATATACAAACATTATATAAATAATTATTAATTACTATAAATGAATATATAATATATAAATAATAGTATATAAAGGTCATATGCATCCTGATTTTCTTCTTGGCAGTTATATGATTCTCTCTTTATCCTTAAAGTTTGGGAATATTGTCTACTATATATACTTGGAGGGTAACTTGTTCTTAATACAATCTAGAAGTTTGTGAGCCCACTGATCTGAAGACTTGAGGATATTGTTCATCTCAGGAAAATTGCCTTCAGAGACTATTTAAGTTTTTCATTCTCCCTCTCCCTCCCCCCACCCCCCAATTATCCTTTCTTCTATTTTTCTCTCTGAATTCCTGTTGTTCTAATGTATGAGCTTATTTTGTGTAGAGTCTAAGATTGCCTAGGGCACTCCCTGGGGCCCCTAAGCTTGTGGAGAGCCCTGAGTCAATGTTGTGGCTGGACTACCTTTGTGTTTCTGACTATGATTGCAGGATGTATCTCAGCAACAAACACAAGGGAACTTCGAGGAAAAAAAAAAAAAATTAGTCACAGTTTCTGGAGAATACACATCACACTCAAGGGCCCACAGGAAGGCTGCAGGTAGAGAGTGAGTGTGTGTGTGGACGTTGGGGTTGTGCCTTTATTGGGTACGTGGGGTGCCTAAGGGTAATAGAGTCTTACTCTATACTGATGAATTTAAAATATAAGAATGGGAATTAGAGCAAGGGAGACTTGTGCATGCAGTCAGATATCTAGGTCACCCAGGGGAATTTCATGGAAGAGGGAGACTTGGCTTCTTTTACAATTATGTAGCCAGTAGCTCTGTCATACGGTCAGCAGTCTGGATATCCAAGATAGGTATCTTTGAAATGGATGCCTCTACAATCAGAAAGCTTAATGTCAGTCACTTATATTACAGGCTTCTCAGATCTGTCTTTTAAATCTCTTAGCTTTTCCCTCATGATTTTTATCATTTTATAATTTTTCTCTGAGCACTGGGAAGTTTTTCACGTGAAACACTCATAAATGATCGTTTTTTTTTCCAAGTCATTTGTTGAGTTAATTTAAATGATTTTATTACTTTTATTCACATTTTCATTAAATCTTCCATCATTTCTGTTTCACTAGATGTATGTTCTGATTGTTTTTCTTCTCTTCAATTGTTGGCACCCCTTAGATGAATTGTTATTTTTATTTTTTGGCTTACCAGTGCTCAAGTTGTATTAACCATGTTTCTAGCTTCTGTAAACTTGATGTTTTAACATCTGCCCTACATGCATGTGCCAGACATGCCTGTTCTGGACAACCCAATAATATGCCTGAGTCACTTTTCCTTGGCTTCCTGCCTCTCTTGTCACCCCTCCTACTTGGGAGGAGTCCCACTCCCAGACATACTTTTCCATTACAAACCAACCAGTCCAGAATTCTACTTCTATATTGGGATGTCATACTCTGGACCACTATGCTCTTGTCCTAATCACCTCAAACCCAGGTATCTGGCAACTAGGGAGAGCCCCTTTGCCCTGGAGCCCACTGAAATCATTCAAACTATCCAATCTTAAGCCTGCTTACCCTGCCTCATCTATTCCTTCCCAAAGAAACTATAATAAATGTGCTTGCCCACAGTACCCCCTCTCTCTCTGCCTCCTGACTGACCCCAGTGCTTCCTTGTGTGACCTCCTCCTCTTGAGAACTCCTCCAGGTATGCCCTTTTCTTTTGGGAACTGTAATAATCTATCTTTAAGTAGCAATAATTTCCTGCTTTGTTGGCCTTACTATACCTCAAATTTACTATTAATACATGATATTTAAAAATAGGTCTAGTTGTTACTGTATACCACATGTAGTAGATATGTCTGTGTTGTCAGTAACATTAGCTGTCCATCTGTCTCCTGCCAAGGTACCAGTTTCTTTCCCAGTCACAGAGGAGAGGAAATGTCAGTACATCCATTGAGTTCTCAATCAACTTTTGTGCTCTGGGTTACATGGCACAGGGCCTCTGTCACCTTGTTCCAGACACCCATAGATCTCCAAGAGTCAAACTGCCTCCAGTAACTTTAGTCATGTCCCTTAATCCCCCTGTGCCTCAGTTTTCACATTTGTGAAATGGATATGATAATAAGAATAGTACCTTCTTCAAAAGTCTGGTGCATCAGGTATTACATCTAAAGCACTGTATAGGCATTAGCTGTTGCTGTTATTTTCTTTCTTTTTCTTTTTTGTTATTTTATATAATGTAGTCACACTTTTCTAAATGAAGAAAAGGATTAACAAAAAGAACACCTTTTTGTTTTGTTTTGTTTTATTTACCTTGTGACAATTTTTTTTTTTTTATTCCAGTAGAACTCTACACATCTATTGAGCAGACCTAAGGAGATGAAAGAATCAGGATAGCAAGTTTCAACAATCATAATCACCATATTCAAATGGATTTGAAAACACATGGCTGTGGGTGGCTTGGAGGTATAAACCTAAATCTCAACTTACTTGTTTGCTTCTGCTCTAACAAACTAAATACATGTGTTTTGGAGACAGATATATGTTTTTAAAAAATATTTACTTATTTACGTATTTGAGAGAGAGAGCGAGAGAGCAAGCAAACATGGGGAGGGGGAGGGGCAGCACAGAGGGAAAGGGAGAGAATCCCAAGCAGACTTCCTGCTTAGGAAGGCCCAACATAGGGCTCAATTTCATGACCTTGAGATCATGACCTGAGCTGAAATCTAGAATCCAAGGCTTAACTGACTGAGCTGGTTAGGGGTTCCTGAAGCCTGATACATTGTTTTTTAATGGCCAAAGGGCAAATATAAAAATTGTGCAGAAAATAAAAAAAGAATGTAAACAGCTAATGAAACCATGCTGAACTTGAACTAAGCTCTGAGGACCTGAAAATCAGGCAAGCTTTGGGTTCTTGGTAGAATATATCCATAAAATATTCTTAGAAAATATTAAAGACAAAAAAAAGATGAAAATAAACAAAGTCACTTATCCTACCATGTAGAAAGAACTATTGTTAGCATTTTAATCAATTACTCAGTTTTTTTCTATTTGTTTCATACATTTATATGGTGATGCATACAAAGTCTTTTGAAATAAATTATTTGTACCTAGTATTGCACTATGAGCATATTTCATATCATTAAATACTATTTTAAAATTCACTTTTTAAAAGATTTTACTTACTTATTTAAGAGAGAGACATATAATATGAGTTGCGGGAGGGATATAGGGAGAGGAGAGGGACAAACAGACTCCCCACTGTGCAAGAAGGCTGATGTGGGGCTCTATCCCAGGACCTTGACATCATGACCTGAACTGAAACCAAGAGCCAGATGTTTAGCCAACTCAGCCATACAGGCACCCCTGAAAATGTATTTTTAAATATATTATTTGTTTGTATGTATTTAACAAAACATATTTAGCCATTTCCTATAGATGCATTCTTATTTATTTTTTTTTACAAATTTTCATTGTTTAAAACAACACGGGGATTAATGTCTTTACATTTTTAGCTTTCTTTTTGAAATTTTGTCTGCAAGTATGAGAAACCAATTTGAATTTGCCTAGAGCTATGGAGGGAGGGAGAATGGCAGCAGAATTTATTGGAAGATTGTGGGGTGTCTAACATTCACAAAATTAAAGTTAAAATAATGGCTATCATTTTTTAACCTGTCAAGTTGAAATTGCTTCTTTTCCTAAATTATAATATTTAATGTTGGCAGGGGTGTGATGAAAGAGACAACCTCAGCCAGTATCGGGGTGGGGGAGAGGTGCTAATAGAACAGGTTTTCTGCAAAGCAAATTGGGAATACTTTGAAAAGTTTCCAACAATAGTATTCTTTGACCATGTAATTTTATGCTACTTATCTTCTCTATGGAAGTAGGTAGATGGACTCACATATTTCTGTATAAAAAATTATAGTGAATATTTTGGGAGAGACAGTCTATCCCTGTCCATTCTGCCTCTCCTTACTTTGTATTGCACATTCATCACACCTTCTTTTTTTTTTAAGATTATAAGTATTTATTATTTATTTATTTATTTATTTATTTATTTATTTAT
This sequence comes from Canis aureus, assembly GCF_053574225.1. Taxonomy (NCBI): domain Eukaryota; kingdom Metazoa; phylum Chordata; class Mammalia; order Carnivora; family Canidae; genus Canis; species Canis aureus. The sequence goes on along the minus strand of NC_135638.1, from coordinate 16,850,951 downwards.
TTATTTATTTATTTATTCAGAGAGACCGAGAGAGAGGCAGAGACAGGTAGAGGGAGAAGCAGGCTCCATGCAGGAAGCCCGACATGGGACTCGATCCTGGGTCTCCAGAATCACACCCTGGGCTGCAGGCGGCGCTAAACCGCTGTGCCACTGGGCTGCCCTAAAGATGATAAGAATTTATAATTTGCATTTTCTTCCAAAGAAATAATAAAGGCAGTATGCCACCAGTTTGACATTGACTTAAATGCTTATAAAAGGGTATTTAGAGACTGATTCTTGAAGTTGGAATCATCTGAGAGTTTGAAAAATACTGATGCCTATATACTATATCTTAAAATTTGGATTTAATTGATATAAAGTAGGGCTTGAGCATGTAGTTTTAAAACTTTCCAGGTGAATCTACAGGTGCCCATACGGGAGTTTTCAGCATCTTGAGAATGTCTGCAACACGGTGCCTCTACTCTGTAGCTTAGGTGTCCAAGGTGGGCATCTAAAGAAAACTGACTCAGCTTTCCCAAGAATGTGCAATATTGAAAGGAGTGGTGGCTGAGACTGTTGGCAGCAGAATTATATTGAAAGCAACACTAATAGAAAGATCCTTGGGATCCTTCTACCAAGATCCCGAGGCTTGCTTGGGATCCCATGGTCACCAAAGCATGGTTCAACATTATTTCAATAGTTGTTTATATTCTTTTATTTTTATTCTTTTTATTTATGTTCTTTGTTCATGTAAAATTATGTTTGCCTTTAAACATGTATATAATTTGTAAGAACAGAAGCAAACAAAAATTTGCAGTTTAGCCTTATGCCTCCTAGTCATCCACAGGCATATACTTTCAAGTCTTTTTGAATATGGTGATTTTGATAATAGGAACTTGTTGTCCTAATAATTTCATTTCCTTAAGTCTGCTCAATAGATGTGTAGAGTCCTGTTAGAGTCCAAAATTGCCACAGGGCATAAAAAAGTATTCCTTTTGTTAATTCCTTTTGCTTCATTGAGAAAGATGTGACTAGATTGTAGAAAATAACAGCAGCAGCTAATATCTACATAGTGCTTTAGATGTAATAATTCATGCAACAAATTTATGAAGTAGGTACTGTTCTTATTGTTATCATATCTGTTTTACAAATGAGAAAGTTGATGCATAGAGGGATTAAGTGACATGACTAAAATTACACAGTTAATAAGTAGCACAGGTAGGATTTGAGCCTAGTGTGGCTTCCAAGTCCAAAGTCTTAATTCATGTGTTAATTAATGCATATGTTTTCTCACAATAAAATAAATTAGCTTATGTAAACAAGTTTTATACTTTTCATATACCTAACATCTCTTCAGCATAGTTTAATATATTAATAATTAAAGAGAAGATCAGCTAATGTGTTTGCTTTTTGAAAATAGAAGTTAGAGTATTTTACAATAAAAATTCAAAAGTTATCATTTGATGAAGAGTTTTATTTTCTGAGCTAAAGATAACAATGAGGCAGTGTCATAGAGAAAAAGTCCAGGTTCTTCTCAGCTATGTAAATTTTGACAAGTTACATAAACATTAAAGCCAGACTTATTACCTGCAAGATAAATGTATCTGCTGTATTTATTTTCATAAGTTATTGTGGATATGAGATGAGATGGCTCATGAAAAGGTTTGTAAATTGTGATACCATATAAAATGTAAGTTTGTATTATTATTAGAATATTTTGTGCTATTAGGGAGGAAATTACATATTCCTGTTGATTTGGGGGAAAGTTTTTAAAATTGATTTTAGGATAAGCAATATCACTTCTATTCAGAAATGGCACAAAATATCATGTCAAGACTTGAGAGAAAACAGCTTGAGGGGTCAACACAAAAGTGGAAAATAAAAATATGGTTCTTATTTATTTACCTCATCAGAAATTGTGCTTAAAAGTCAATGAATATGGGATGCCTGGGTGGCTCAGCGGTTGAGCACTTGCTTTGGCTCAGGTTGTGATCCCGGGATCCTGGGATTAAGCCCCACATTGGGCTCCCTGCATGGAGCCTGCTTCTCCCTCTGCCTCTGTCTCTGCCTCTCTTGCTCTGTCATGAATAAATAAATAAAATATCTTTTAAAAAGTCAATGATTGTAAAAGAAAGAAAGAAAGATGTCGGAAGTGGTTCTTTTTGTATTTCAAAAGATGTTCTATGGCCTATCTATATCTTTGGGGCCAATTTGGGATCTATGTGCTTAAATGATGACAGAAGGTTTCACTTACTACTGTAAGAAACTTTTATGACTCATATTGGGAGTCTTGCTCTGCTTAAGAATAAATTAAGAGAAAATACTTCTTTTGGCAGTTCTGAATATTTTAAAAGAGTAAAAATATATGTTAATTACTATCCTGCTTCATTATCTGTGGCCTATTTTAATTTTAAGCAGGTTTTTTTTCCCTCCTATTCCAAAATTTCCATCAATGGCATTTTTTTGGGAATCTAAGTTAATTAGATCTTCTTCAGTTCTTTTCCTCTTCACTGTTTTGCAAACATTGGACACTCTTGATCATTACTTGTTGAAAGTCTCTTCTTCCTTGGATCCTGCTTCCTTCTGAGGTTCCTTTTGTTTTTCTCACTGGCTTTTCTTCCACACATGCTTTAAAAAGTGAAGTGCTGCTTCGTTAAGTCATCATCCTTCTGGATACCTGCTGTGATCTCATAGACTGCCATCAATTCCACTCACATAAAATGCCATGGAAGTACATAGTTCTAACTCAACTTTCCCATATTCTTACCTGCCTTCTTCATATATACCTTGTATATAATACAAGGGCACCTTAAATTTAACATACCTCAGATGAAACTCATTACCCGTTTAGCAGTGTTCTTTGGCTTTCTCTATTTCCTATTGTTGATAATGGTAACACATAATCATGTAAATTCAAAAGTGTGGCATTATCTCAGATCCTTCTCTATTCCTGCTATGCCTTACCCACCATACTCCAACTCTATTTTCCTTTTTAATTTTTCTCAAAGTTTGTCTCCAGCTCTAGGCCAGTATGCTTATTTGGGTCCCATCCTCTCTCATAGGGACAAATAATTTCCCAAATGGTCTCTGCTGCAATCTCTACCCACACTGTCAGTAGATCATTTTCCTAAAACACAGTTTTCATTCTACAGTTTCTTTACTCCAAAAACTTTCAGTGACTTTTAGCTTAATAGAGTATGAATTCAATATGAGGCTCTTTGTATAGATGTCCTTTTCCATCTTTACCTACTTCCAACTCTCCCTAACTTCGACTTTACACAATATATACCTACAGCAACACTGATTTACTTCTCCTTCCCTAAACTTGTCTGGTGCCTATATATGTGGTCTTCCTCAGCCTATGATTTATCTATCCCTATTCCCCATATGGTCAAGTCATAAAGAACTAGTTCAAATGTCATTTTCTTGGTGATTTTCCCGTGCAGTCAGGTACTTTCTCAAGTTTTAAAATAATATTAGTAGGGCTACTTTTCTAATCTCCATTATTTACTTATGTCTTTTTCCCTCTTATAGCATGTTAGATCTTTTGAGGGTCTCAAACTCTCTCTTGTTTTTCTACTTTGTCTCTTCCCTTTCATTCATTACTGTTCACTAGTAGATGTTCAATAAATGCTGGTTTGATATAAATAAATAAAGGAAAGAGGAAAGAAATATACATTGCAAAAAGACTATCCAATAGTGGGTGACTATATTTGTAATATATGATATAATTCCTCCCTGCAGAGAAAAGATCAATTCATCATGCCCAACTTGGTGTGTTTTTTTCCTTTCTTATTTGATAGAATTCCATTTCTTTGTTTCTGTGTATGAAAATTTTCATTAACATTTCAACATTAAAAAATACCTAGAATAAATGTATCACAAATTGAAAATAGTATGTAATTTGGGCATAGTTTGCAATAAACATTCTTAATTAATTCATCACATACTTAAAGTGTCCAGGGAATGAGACATATATATATATATATATATATATATTTTTTAAAGAATTTATTTATTTATTAATGAGAGACACAGAGAGCAAGGCAGAGACACAGGCAGAGGGAGAAGCAGGCTCCTTGTGGGGAGCCCGATGCAGGACTTGATCTCAGGACCCTGGGATCACACCCTGAGCCAAAGGCAGATGCTCAACCACTGAGCCACCCACGCGCCCAGGAATGAGATATTATTTTACTGATGGAAACCATTCAGCTGGTAAACCAGGTGAGGCACTGTTTTAAATGATTTAGGATGTGTTCTTTTTATTTGCTAAAGTTTTTTTTTTTTCCTTCAAACTTTTAATCAAGTAGATGATCTATGTTTTCTGTTGAAAGAAAAAAAGAAAGATCCAAATTTCTCATCTGTTCTCTGTATAGTCTACAGTGAACTCATGGGCATAATCTAAATGTTCTGACGACATGCTAATTGCATTCTAAAAATAGTTTCCACAATTGAGAACTTCAGTTCTAAAGATCAAATAATACACTGATGGGTGGTTTATTATTTTTTTAAGCATTGTTGGAAATGATTCTTTTCTTTTTCTAAATTGGCCTCATTTTATTCTTATTGACTTCTTGTCAGCAAGATTCTTCCTGGACCTTTTAATTTGCACTGCACAGCAGACATCACCTTCAGTGACCCTAGTTCTCCCAGTCTAGCATAAAAGTTCAACAAATGCAAAATCTAAGAGATGACAGGCAACTGATAGATAATTTGCAGTTATAGAAGTTTCTTAATTACAAACCTATTTCTAGGCAGTCAAAGTGTTGAATAATGAGAAGTTGACATCAAATGAACTAACTTAAGAATCAACTTGCCGCATTCTTAATCTCTCTGAACCTCAGTTTTATCATCCATCAAATAGACATTTTAGTTTATTTAAATACGATGTTTTTAACAGGTAAGTAGTATGCAATTTAATCTATTTTAATTTTTTTTGTGCCTGTTACGGTAGTATTACCAATTTTAGATGGTTATCCCTAGAATTCACATGTACACATTTGTTGTTCTTCTAATGTATATTTTTAAAAAAGAAGTGTAGAATTTATACACCTGAAGACATGTAGTCCAAAATTTATAGTAAGTTCCATTAAAAAGTGACTCATTGGGGAAAGCAATGAGAAAATGAATTTATGCAGTATTTTACCTATTTTAATGCATACTCAGCAAACATTTGTTGAACACTTATATTCTATACTGAGTGATATGTAGAATATGAGATCTTTTGAAACAGGTAGGTTCTCATCTTCTGGTAATGTGCAATACCAGAAATTACTCATCATTCATTAATGGTTTGAATCATCAATTCACCAGTCACCTTTTTCTCATTCAGCATTTGTTTGTCGGGCCTTTGAGGGCTTAAATTCAGTACTTTTATCTAAAATATGCTTTTCACCATAGGTAAGCAATTATAAAACAATAGTTATGGAAATACAAGCATTAAGATAAAATGCTAAATACCTTTCTGGCAAATTAGCAGTAGAGACATTCCACTTAGATAATTGGTAACAATTGTTTCTGAACTCTCATTACTTTTTTCACAGTATAAGGCAAAATTATGTACACTTTTCAAAAACATTTCTGTTGGGGGGCGCCTGAGCTTAGTCCGAGGCTTAGTCGATCAAGCATCTGCCTTCAGCTCAGGTCATGATCCTGGGTTCCTGGGATTCAGCCCCTCATCTTTGGGCTCTCAGCTCAGTGGGAAGTCTGCTTCTCCCTCTCCCTCTGCATATTTGTGCATTTGCTCTCACTCTCTCTCTCTGTCAAATAAATAAATAAAATCTTTAAAAAAAATTTCTGTTGGATATTGAGGCTGATAAAACTCACCCTTTATTTTTGAATGAGTTGTCAAACAATTGAAAATAAGACATAAAAATGATATATAGATGAAGATCAGTATGTCAGCTTTATTATTGGGAAAATATGGCTTAAACCTGCAGTCAGGTAGGTTTCCTAAAGTTCCTCCATTTACACAGTCACCTAGAACCCCTGGCCTCTTTGGTTCCATTAAGCCCCAAAGGGTAAATTCTGCCATTGTAGACCTACCGCAATGGAGAAGTAGATATGAAAGATTCCTTAGGACAGTTTCTCAGAAAGGGATAAATCTATAAGGGACAGAATCAGGCAAGTCTATTCTTTCTAAATTCACTAATTAGCGAGGTAACCCCTGATCTGTTAGAAATAAAGTAAAATATCTCCATCTTCTGTAAAAAATTTGTGGAAGAAGGAAAAAAATAATTCCTCCTAACCTCATCTCACAGGATATCTGTTCACAGTCCTCATGTCCTTGAAGCAACATATAAGGGCTTTTTATATGAAAAATGTGGGTATATTTAAACACTACTAATTTGGGGGTATCTAGAATTGAGCTGCATGGTTTTGGGTCCATGGCTGAAATTCAATCTTTCACATATTTATTAAAAAATTGTATGATTAGGGAGCCTTGGTGTCTCAGTTAGTTAAATGTACTCTTGATTTCAGCTCAGGGTCATGATCTCAGGGTTGTGAGATTGAGCCTACATAAGGGTCTGCTCTGGGCATGGAGCCTGCTTAAGATTCTCTGTCCCTTTCCCTCTACCCCTTCCTCCCCCACCCCCAACTTGTATGATTTAGGCAGACAGTCTCACCTCTGCTGTCCTGCTTGCTGCTCCCTTGCAGTACATTCAATAAATTTCTATCTCCTTAAAAAAAATTGCATGATTTTAAAGGTGGGAAGACTATAAAATATAACTAAATACTTTTATAGATAAAGAATTTAACTTTCATAAAATTTAAGAGACTTGGCTGGAGACATGCATAATGACTTCTCTCTTAAACTGAATCTTATTAATCTTCAGGGTCCTAGTGCCTACTACAGTGCCTCGCACTTTATTGAATGAATGAATGAATGAATGAATGAAGAGTCATGGTTCTAATACTGATTTTATTATTAACCTATGTCTTTTCATATTATATCACAGTTCCTGTGGGCAAGAAAGAAGAAAGTCCAAGTTTTCTTTGTACAGTTGAAGAAATGAAACAGAGAATTCAGACAGACATTTATCAATTGAATCAAAGCTTTAAAATATATTATAATATGGTTAAAACACTAAGTAGTGGGGATTCCTGGGTGGCTCAGCAGTTTGGCACCTGCCTTTGGCCCAGGATGTGATCCTGGAGTCCCCGGATTGAGTCCCACATCAGGCTTCCTGCATGGAGCCTGCTTCTCCTCTGTGTCTCTGCCTCTCTCTATCTGTGTCTCTCATGAATAAATAAATAAAATATTTACAAAAAAAACCCCCAGTAACTAGTTATAGTTACTAATCAATTACAATAGAAATTTTGTTTTCTAAGTTTTGCTAAATTATGATTTATCAATGATATCTTAGAAGTTTATAAGGTCTTTTAAAATAAGTATTATACAGACATTTTGGACAGTAAATTTCTTCACTAGAGATAAATATATTTGAATCAATAATTTCATTTTTCTTAATTTTGGATTTCCACTTTAAAAATAACTTGTTGATTATTCATGAGGACTAATGGAAACTTGTTTTCATGACCTGGGCTCTTTTTGTCAAGAACTGTGAAAAGTCTGAGATCTCTACTTGCAAGCAAAATAAGTAGCCTGACACAGTTGCCAGGCTGCTGGCAGAAGACCCAAGATTCCATAGTTAGAGACAAAAACTTTATTACTTATGGCTAGCAAGTAGCATGAGCTTATTTGGATGAGTTCTCCTTATCCCCAGGATCCACAAAGGGCCCAGATGAATGTATGCATAAGCAATGGGTTGTATTACAGGAGAGGGAACCTGATTTTATAATGGGCAGTGCACATACCTATTCTTGATTCTGGTGGAGACACTACCTCTATCCTCTAAGGTGGAAAGCACACTTGTTCTTTACTCCAGAGAAAGATACTATCTTTGTCTTTCAAGGATTTTTGCTTTACCAACACTTAGGAGAAGAGAGTCTGGAATAAGTAGTAGCCAGTGCCTCTTAAAGAAGTGCAGAAACATGAAACACCCATGGTGAATTGTTTCTGTTGAATGTACATATACATACATAAGTACAATGCCTCAACTATTTATTCAACTATGTTATAAAACTTAGCATTAGACACTAGGCAATATACAGTGATGGGAAAACCATGGTTCATGTGCTCAAAGAGTTAAAGCATGTGGTCACATGCACCTACTACAAAACACAGTGATTAAGTGTTTTATCTGAGGTTTTTCACATAGAACTTAAAATGTTTAAGCTTGGGCAGCCCAGGTGGCCCAGTGGTTTAGCACCACTTTTGGCCCGGGGCGTGATCCTGGAGACCGGGGATCGAGTCCCACGTCAAGCTCCTTGCTTCTCCCTCTGTCTGTGTCTTTGCCTCTCTCTCTCTCTTTCTGTGTCTGTTGTAAATAAATAAAAAATCTTAAAAAAAATGTTTGAGCTTGATGTCAGAGATGCTGGAATCACTATAGCACAGTAGGTAAGAGTTGAGGCTGAATCCAAGTCCCACCATTACATGCAGTATTTACCCACATTGTTTGTATTTCAGTTTCTTTATTGGTAAAATTTGTATAAGTACCTACCTCATAGGTAGTTGGGTAAATTAAATGACTTACTGTGGGGAAGAGCCTAGAATAGTTTCTAAAACATGCTGTCTGTTCAAAAATTGTTAGTTCTGTAAAATGTAACTGCTATCACTTTTTATCATTGTGGCCCTAAAAAAGGTTACTTAACTTCCTTTCTAAGTCATGTTTTTCTCACTTATAAAACAGGAATGATAATGTCTCATTAGTGGACTCTGAGTCATAAATTAAAAATGTAATGAATATGCTTAATAATAAAGACTTAAAACTGTAGCTGTTATTAATAAAGGGACGTTACTACATATAATTCAAGGGATAGAGTTGTTTTTTTTCTTTCTACCCTTTACATTTCTTCTGATTCACAGCTGGTAGAATAATGCAGCAGGTGCAGGGTGTGTGGGTGGGGAGGAGAGAAAGCAACATTATAGTAGAAGTTAAGACCTGGTTCTCTTCTTGATTTTATTATCAATTAACATTCACAAAATTTATTGGCTGACCAGTGTTTGGCAATAAATATGACAGAGTCCCTTGTTTTTATAAAAACTCAGAATAGTGGCTCAAGCCACTTGCGTTCTTTTGTGTAGCCTGGAGGAAGCAAAGGTGATCAGGGGGTCACATTTGACCTGAGCCATGGAAGGGGAGTCAGGACAATGTGAACAAAGGTACAGAGACAACACAAACAAATAAACAAACAACACAATAATAACGAAAACCAAAACACAAGTGCAGTCTGTTCTGAGAAAGCACTTAAAAAGTTCAGTGTAACACACTTAGAATCTGAGGGACAGGTTAGATTGTCAGTGGAAGTCATGTGGAGAAGGATCTAAATGCATTTAAGGGTTAGCCTTAATTCCACAGGTCTTGTGAAGCTATTAATGATCTTGCTGCTACTGCTGCAGAGCAAAACCGGGGCAAGAGCAGGACACTTAGAGAAAAATCATATTCTCAGTCTGATGATCCTGGAGACAAAACTGACCCAACCATTTTGTGCCGTATTACATTAGCAAGTAAAAGGAAGTGCTCTGAACTTTTTTTTTTTTTTTTAATTTTTTTTTTTTTTGAAGTGCTCTGAACTTAATAAGCACTAGAAGGAGTCATCCTAGCACACCAAGCCCCTTCATCATCTTTAGTAGTTGTGGGCTAGAAGTACCTGAATAAGGCTCTCAAACATAAATGCTGACAATTGAGTTGGGAAAAGACAAGTACTTGGGGTTAAACTCCTATTCTATCCTTTAGTAGATCAGTGGTGAGCAAATAGGGTGTGGCCAAGGATTAGAAGAGAACTGCTTTGAATTATGGGAAATTTTACCCACTCACCCAGCCCTCACCAGGTCCTGAGGACCTGCCCTGATTCTGTTTTTTCCATTTAATGTTAAAAATACCACTCTTGGGAGCTTAATTTCTTAATAGATGGGACATTTTTTCAATGTTTACATTTGAAATGTTTACAAAACTTTACAATATTTAGCAGAGTTACTATTGAATTGCCAAAAATACGTAGATTTTACTGTAATGTTACAATACATTTTATTGTTACACTGGTCCCCAAACTCTAGCAAAAAATATTCTCATTAACTGCTATTACCTTCATCAAACATATAACCTCTCGGCAGGGCTCTAGCTCCCTAGGCAAGCCCATTATCAGCCCCCGCACTTCAAGCAAGTGCATAAGCACCAGCTGTCAACGGTGCTTTCAATCCAGCTGTCAACCCAGGTGTGGTAGGCTCAGCACTGTGCTATGATGTTAATGATGGATTAATTAAGGCTGTGTGTGTGTGCATGCAACGGAATCTGGTGAGCAGTTTGTGCTCTGCTTTTGGCTGGGGTCCTATGGTAGTCTTCAGTGTATTCCTTGGGGGCTTCCTCTCTACTTGCCAACAGGTCTGTACACTCCGCTTCAAAAGCAAACAATCAGCTTATTTGAATTAAAAACAAAGAACTCCATGACTAATTCACCAAAGCTCGTGATCTTGACAGAGAAAGAACAGTATTTATTTGACAGATCAGAAAGGGAGGTGGCGGTGTTCTTTTCCTCCTTACTTTTGCAGAATAGACTAAGCTATAGAAAGGTACGTTGCTTATGCTCCATAAACCAATGACATGTTTTGATATTCTTAGCTCATAAGATAATGGGATTTTGCATTATTTAAATATTTTCTATAAACATTTTTGGGGTGTGTGTTTTTGCTGATAACTATTGGCTTTTAGACTTGTTCCCAGCACCCCACCCCCATATGAGTTGCCTCTTTATTATTGGTTAAACTCCTCTCAAGATTATATGTATACCTTTCAGCTACAGAGTTTTAAACTACCATTGCTCATGTTGCTCACTAGTAGTGTATTATCTGTTAACACATTGTTTAGGACTTGGGGACCTATTACCCAGGGACTCAAATGCTTACCCAGGGACTCAAATGCCTTGATCCCAGAGTATACTCCATTGTATCTTGGATGAAAACTTCAGGCTTTTCCTTTTTTTGATGGAATAATAGCAATGTTAACAACAACTACAATAACCATTACAATTCATTGAACACCTATTATGTGCAGGATTTTAAATATGTACATAATCTCCTATTCTCCTTATTAATCCAATTCATAGAAGAAGTTGAAGTTTAGAGAGAGTAAATAATTTGCCCAGAGTTCTATAGCTCATAATAAGGAATGTAATGCATTTGGAGAAGATAAATATTGAAGAAACATTAGGAATTTTTTAGGGACAAAAAGGAGAAGCCATGAGGAAACAAAACAAGGATGTGGACAACCCACATCCTTACAGGAACAAGGACTTTTACGAAACAACAAAAAAAAAAACCTTGTAGTCGCAGCACACATATTTTGAGTCGGGAGGTGGGATGTGGGAGTATTGAGACATGGCATTGTAAGGAGTGTGAAGTTGACTTTATTCTCCTTACAAAGAGGAATTGGTGAAAGGGCACAATCAGTTTAGTTTTTAGAAGATAATGGCAATATGGAGGATGCATTAAAGTCAGTGTCTGGCAAGAGAATACCATTAAGAAGTCGTACCATTGAGGTATACTCCGTACTGGGTGCTGAAAGCAAAGCACAAAGTGAGCAATGTATACTCATTGCACTAGGATTTGCTCTAGGAAGCTGCTACTCATGTCAGACATCTGGACATACAGTATTACCATTTAATAATAATAATAATAATAATAATAATAATAATAGCTAGCATCTGAGCAACTAGTGTATGCCAGATACTACTTTGAGTTTTTTATAAGTGTTCATTCATTTAGTCTTCACAGGAAGCCCCGTGAAGTACACACAATGAAGTGGTGGAACAGGTGATGACTTCAGAGAGAGTGGCCTCCAAATTTGCTATTTTGACAACAGAATAAGGTAGATATTTTATTTTATTTCATTTTATTTATTAGTTACTTTAGTTTACCATCCAGTAACACTTACAATGCAAATTTAGATCTTATATCTATCATTGTCGACAAGGTATCATATTTTGTCTGGGAACTCTCTGAAAAGGTATAGAATTCTGTAAACTGCATTTTTAGGGAGAGGCTTAACATTCAAGGAATGATAAGTAGATCATATTATATCTGGATATAAAAGAGATATTTTATACACTACCTTACAAGTTTTCACCAGAAAAATAAATTCTGAATGGCTTGAACGTGCACTACTGTCAAGTGGATTTAAAACAGAGTGAAGAGACCCTAAGCAAAGGGTAATGATAGCAATAATAATGATAAATGGCAATGCATTGGGTTAGGATCAGGGTGCACAGTTGGCTGCTTTTATTTAAGATGTCTTGGTAATGTTAAAGCTGCAAAAAGCATTAATAAATGAGTATGTAGTGCCGTAATCTGAAATTGTTTTGCAGATATCTTAGTTCTTCTTCAATGTAATTATATATTGCTATTATTATTTAATTAAAGATAAAAAACCACATCAATTAAGCTACATGGTATCTCAAGTATCACACATATTTTAAGAAATATCATTGGTTGTTTATTGTTATACAAGCCAGGACCATTTAATGGCCAAAGTGAACAAATTCTTAGTTTTCATGTGAAGAAAAAAGAAAAATGCAAATTAACTGGACTTTCAGCCAATGATAGTAATTTCTTTGCAACATTTTTGTCATTGGAACTTTCCAGAGTCACAAGTACTTAAACCCCCAACCTATGTTAACTGGCTTGTATATAATTTAAAATAGTAATAACAGATAGATGAAAGTGAATTTAAAAGCAAAGATGTATTCATTTTTAGAAAAGAAGATTGACTATAAAATAATACCAATGTGTATATGCAAATTGTCCTAGCTATGACTTCATAATTTGTAATGGTATTCAGCTTGACAATGTTTACACTTGTTAATGACTTCCTTTATGAGTGATAATTGATCTACTTCATTATCATATTAAATCCTTGATCATATGCCATTAGGTTTGATGTAATAAATGATCTGTGTGATTTTTAGTGTAATGAACTAATTAGACTAATTAAAATCAATATGTGTGCCAATATTATACTTTGAATCCAAATGCTCTTTCTTACTGTGCTGGCTTAAAATCAGCAACTCAGTAAAAAGGATCTAATGCTGATTTATGAGCACTTGAGGAACATGAGGCAGAATAAATTGCTTGTGGTGGTAGAGACAGCATTAGTGAAGTATAAGATACTAAGTGCATTGTAAGGTCAGCAATAAGAGTGTACTTACACATGTAGTTATATGGCACCTTAAACCTCCTCTTAATATATCAGAGCATTTCAGCAAAATTATTTAGTTTAAATGCCAGTACGATTACTCTGCACTTGTTCATAAATAACATTGCAAAAAATACAAGCATCCCGATTAGGTAATTAGTCAAATATCTAATGAAGATATACATATTTAGTTTGAAATATGTTTTTCAACAATTGATTTATTTTCATTTAGAGTGAAGGAAATGCATTCTAAAGCAGAGGTTAAGTAAAAATCAATGTGTAACTCTACAATCTTAAATCATCTATTATTCATTCAGAAATCTATAGAAATTATAAATGATAACTTTAGAGAATCTATAGGTAAATTCTTCAAAATTTGGCTCTATGTCACTTCTTTGAGGAATTATTTCCTGTTCTCAACACTATAATATGTCCCTCACTTAAATGCTAACCCAAATATCTTTTCTTTCTTCTTTTTTCTTTATTTACTAAATTTTTAATTTTATGATTGATTGATTAATGATGAATAAATTTCTGGACTGTAAACTCCATAAGAATGGGACTATATCTCTGAATCTTCCCTAAGTAGGTCTAACACAGAGCTTACTCATGAAAAGCAAATATGTTTCTTTAATTTTCTTTTAAAAATCTGTAAGTTTATTTGGTATTTCTAAATTTGAGTAAATTTTAGATTATTTTAATGGAAGCTAAATATCATACCCCATTATTCAATAGATACCTGCAATTATTTTTTATTATTTTATTTTATTTTTTTTAGATCACATAGCACATTTTCTCCTCAGAATCTATCACACGCCTGGCATGTTTGTTTCCTTTGAGAACCGGTAGAAGTTGAAAATACACAAGGATGCTGAATTGGAATGCGAAATTTTGGACTTATTCATTTTATGTCAGATCAACAGTTACTCACTTTTTCCCATTTACTTGATTTACTTGATATAAGGGTTTATAGCTCTCACCAGTAAATGGAACCAGTATGTAATACCTTTGGATATTTTCCTTAAAGACTTTCCTACTAGCTTTGTTTTACCTGTGTCTCTGATGATCTTAATATAGGTAGGCATTTAATGTAAAAGTTGCACGTTGGGAATAATGTTTAGTGATTTGACTGTGAAGCAACATAAAAGAGACTCTCAAGGCATTTTCTCCAACCCATTCAGAGCCTGTTTCTCCTATTTCTTTCTCCTTCACATTTCCCATGGCTTCCACTCATCATTTGTTTATTCATTCATTCATTCATTCATTCATTCATCTAAAACAAATGTATTTATTGAAATTTCATACAAGGTACTATTTTGGTTCTCTGATAAAGAATATAGGGCTCCCAGTTCAAAGCTCTTTCTCATCTAGGAAGAAAGATATGTACATAAGTAGTTCCAATCTAAAATGTGTATGTAAAAAATGTATATGTAATAAATCTTTGAGAGTCTCAAATAAATTGCAAGTAAAACTCAAAAAGGGGTCAATGACTTCTAGCAGGGTAATTTGGGAAGGCTTTGTAATGGAGGTAGCATTCAAACTGAACTTTGATGACTGGGAATAATTTTGCCAGGCTGGGATAAGAAGTGACTGAGCTAGAGAGAATGAAAAGCGTAACAATCTGCCTATTCTAAAATGAGGTGAGCTGTTATAATCCAGACTAGATGGATGGAGGCAATAGTTTAAATTAGCACAAATATGAATTATAGATTATTCCTTTCTATTGCTTTCAAATACCTGAAATAATTGGGAATTTCATGAATTGGTAACCAATAGAGATTCTAAGTAATTTTTTGTAAATGAAATATAAGTGTAAGTAATATTATAGGTGGTTGAGAATTTCTAACTTATAACGAGAATCTTAAGGAACACTGATTTCAAGCCATTGATTCTAATATTTTATCACATAAGAAAAATGCAGTTCACTAGATTTCCTTGGAGGTGGAAGGTAGGGAAAATGGTATTGACAGATACATTAAAAGGAGACTTGTAAGGAGTGCTCTTAAATCTTAGGCAAAACCTCAATATCTAACATAGGCAAGCATGGATCTCCTCTCATTGAAACTAAGACCAATCCATTCTCTTGTCTTGCTTCTTATTTCCAGAGTTTAAAGGCTACTTACTTTTCTGCTCAACTCAGGAGGAAAAAACTTGTACAGGTTGGACTATGCTGATATGTGGAATTAGCTCAGAGCACTGGTAGCTCCAGGTAACTACTCAAACATGCTTATTATTATTGTTGTTGCTGTTATGTTTACATGGAGGTCCAGGAGAAGACTGATGACTCAGTTGTGACAGTGTTGGGTCTCTTGATTTTCAGCAAATAGCTTTGACTTTCAAAGTCTCAGTAACATATTTAAAATGGAGGTTCTGAGCTAAGCTGAGAGCTTTCCTGTCACCCCAGTTATATTGTTCTATGAATCCACTAGCGATAGTAATATTTTAACCCTTAGGAAATATTCTTTTTTTTAAAAAAAACAGCATTTTTAAGAGAATAATCCTCTAGTGGAATTAAAACAATATGATATATTGAAACAATGTATTCATGAAATAAAATATAAATGAAATTTGGGGATTTGTGTAATACATTGTGCAATAATGTTTTGTGTAGGGAGACTGCTATGTAGATAAGGTCTGCCTAGAATCTTCTTATAGTCAGAGCTAATGTTCTTAACTGCATTCTTCGCTATTTAATGTTAATAAATAACCCACACCAGTTTCCTAAATTTCTTCTTCTCCTGTCCTTGTGTGTCTGTATCTGTTTCTATCTTTGTATCTGTTTGTCTCTTGCCCTTCTGTCTCTCAACAGATAACTAGGCTGGAGGGCAGAGGTTGGGTAAGCAAGATGCTTTACTTTATCTGACAATACTTTAAAACGTTTTTCTAATTAGGCATACCTTTCAATCCAAATGTGTTTATTCTGATAGAGAATTTATCACTTATTTGCATTAGTAAGTCTTCAAGGAAAAGAAGCTACATTATTTGTGTTTAACTACTTAATGTCTCTGCTATGATTTTTTTTTTTCACAATTGTTTACTAAATGTCCCTGGTTTGTTTTTCCAGGCTGTCCAGAAGTCTTTGACTTTTAATTGTGGTTGCTGAGAAAAAAAAATAGAATGGCTGGGTATTTTGCTTCGGGGCCAGTCTCTGTCATTCGATTCCAATAAATGAAAATAGGCTTAATTAACAAAACAGCAGTAAATACTGTCACTGTATGATTATGGACTTTTGTGTTTATTCCTCGCCATGTGGTGGGTCAGAGGTAGGCTGTGTGTAGATGTTAAACTGGAAAAACCATTGCACTTATGTCATGACCTTGGGTTGTTGGCCTTAGCCCTGCTAATTATTAGTTGTGTGATCCAGAGCAGCTCATTGAAAAGTGAAGATGATAGCATGCTATAGCATTTTAGGGATGATGTAAAATACTATATGTAAAAGCAATGTATAAACTCCAAAACACTGTAGAAACTTAATATTTTATTATTAATTCTTGTGACTAATAAATTTCATTTGCATATTTAAGCCTTGAACAAAATACATGTTTTATATTGATAGAATATAGAGGATGAAAGTTGAAAATTATAATCTGTGTACCAATGAGTATAAATAATAAAAATAAACTCTTTTCTGGGGGATCGCTGGGTGGCTCAGCAGTTTAGTGCTTGCCTTCGGCCCAGGGCGTGATCCTGGAGTCCTGGGGTTGAGGCCCACATCAGGCTCCCTGCATGGAGGCTGCTTCTCTCTCTGCTTGTGTCTCTGCCTCTTTCTCTCTCTGTATCTCTCATATATATAAATAAATAAATAAATAAATAAATAAATAAATAAATAAATAATACATAAATAAATAAATCTTAAAAAAAAAGTCTTTTCTGTAAAAGAGCATCGAATAATGGAAAAAGCCAAAATAGAGGTTCCAGAAATAATATATTTTATCTTAGTTTGGACTGAGGTTGAAAAATATGACTTTATTTTGCTATATGTTTATGAGTTTAAAAATATTCAACCCTCTGATATCTAATGACTTCTATGTTCAAAGTAACATTTTATTAGCTATTTTAAATTAATGGCATGAAACAGACAATTATATATTTTTCTAGAAAATCAAATATATATGCAGAGAGAAAAACAGAGAGGGAGAGAGTGTGATTAAATGTATTCAACATTCTAATAGAGATGATAAAATTATACAATTTCATTTATACCTACATTAATTTTGAATGGGCAAGTGTTGTTTTTACTTTTTGTCCAATAAAAATATTCAAAAGGAGTTTAGCGATACCAATAATTTCAATACAATATATCTTACTTTTTAGTATTGGAATTTCTATGGAAGTCAAGGAAAACTTTAATAGTATATATTGTGGATCTTTAACAGGTCATTCTAAACTCAAAATGTAGCTGGAATTGATATATTTTCCAGTTGAACACATACACTCAATTCAGATGCTACTGAATTTAGTTGCATCTTAGTTTTAATATATTACTTTCCAAGAGACATTTTACAAAAAGAATTCAAACCATGAACATTTTATTGTTTTGGTAAATGTACAGTTTGCATATTTTAGAATCAGATTTATTTATGTATTTATGTATTTATTATTTTATTTATTTATTCCAGAGAGAGAGCACACGAGAAAGGGAGAAGGATACAGGGCTCCATCTCAGGACCCTGTGATCATGATCTGAGCCAAAACCAAGAGTCAGACACAAGAGTCAAACCATGAAACACCCAGGCACCCTGGGAGTAGATTTATTTTTGATCGGTTTTTATATTTATTTTAGTTCATAGACATCTTTCTTGTTTTCTTTTGTATGATAAGTAATATGTTGTGAATTTTTGAGACACACTGATTTTCATTTATATCAATAGTCATGCAACTTTCAAGAGCTTTTCTTGATGACCCTATGCAGGACTTGATCATTACTTTTTGTGTCCAATGGTACTTCATCCTATCTCTATTCTAACAGTTATGAAAAATTTCTATACTTGTATACATGACTGTATCTTCATAGTATATTCCAAATTTCTTGAGGGCAGAGCTGTATCTTATTTTCCTCACTATTCATGGTATCTCGATTTGGGCCTGATATTTGGTAGTTGGTCCAACAACGGTTTTGGAATAAAATAATGAAATAGGGAATAATCTTTAAAAGATTTCATGTATTGCTGTTAGAAAAACATTACTAGCTGAAGAAAGAATTCCAGCTTTCCAAAAACACATGCCTGACAAATACCAAATTCTTCATGTGTGTTAGCAACAAAGTCTTTTCATGTATTGACTCTCATGTATCTAAATACAACATGCCACCTGATATTTTTATATATAAAAGTTACTGCATATGTGTAACATATATTTCCCAGGATTGTTTGAAGAAAATCCTAAAGAATTGAAGCATTGAAGAAAAATTCAGCTAAGAAAGTATTTTATAAACTGCCAAATGCTATAGAAATGTAGTACTTAATAGAAGAAATTAGTAGAAGTAATAGCAGTGAGTTATCACTGTTATTATTTTAGGTTATTCTACTGAGATGTACAACACTCGCTCATATCAGCCAGGCTTATCACCATTCACAATATCATATTTATTATTAGTTTCATATCTGGAATACCTACTCATTCTCTTGCTTATAATGAAGTTTGCATAAAATCCTTTTGTGGAATTTGTTAGCACTGACTTCGCAGGGTATTGGTCATCTTTGTCACTATTGTGTTTGACACATAGAACCCATGTTTGTCCTTTTTCTGATAGTAACAACCTAAAACCTTGTTTCAGTGTTATTGGAATTATAAAGTTGCACTGCATGTACCTACCTTGGGCGTGTGAACCAAAGTAGGCCATTTCTTCTTCTTTTTTAATTATTTATTTATTATTTAAATTCAATTTGCCAACATATAGTATAACATCCAGTGTTCATCCCACCAAGTGCCCTCCTCAGTGCTCATCACCCAGCTACCCCATCCCTCCACCGACCTCCCCTTCTGCAACCCTTTGTTTGTTTCCCAGATTTGAGCTGATTCATCTTAGTGTCTTAGACTGGCCCCCTAGTTCTCTACATTGTGTGCTTTCTAATTTAGTTCTTTAGCTTTTTAAAAATCTTTTTGATGTACCGGGAACCTTTTCTGATAAATCTCTTGGTATAAGTTAATTTGGTTATAGGATGATAGAAAACCTTAACTGTATCTGTTAGTATTATGATTATTTTTACCTAATTAAAGGGAATGTAATTTTTAACTCCTTTTGAATACTCAACAGGCTTTCCCATTGTGTTCTCTTTTGTATGTATGTGTACTTATGTAATGCTGAGTGAATAATTTATCAATAAATGATGACTGATTCAAGTAGAAATAGCAGGAACATGAACTTTACATTTTATGGCATATTTCCTGTGGCATTTAAATTATAATATCCACCTGCATTCACACTGTTAAAGAGAATGACTCAAAGTAGCATAATTGAGAGGAAATTACTTTCACACTTCCACACTTTCCATGTTTAATAACAATCAGACATAGAATTGTTGTTTCCTAAAGTCAAAATAACTATTAGAGGTTTATGATCCAGTTCTCTTGAGTTTAGAAATGACTTAAATTTCCAACTAATAACATCACTATTTCTTTTTTGGGGGTCACAAAATCAACACAATATTTAGGTCTGATTTCTGAAGCTATCTTCTGATCAAAATGGTATCCAGGTGTGATTTCATTGTCTAGTTAGATTGTATTTTAGTTTTTGATATTTTCACGGAGAGTGTTCTATTATCTTTTTTTTTTTTTTTTTTTTTTGGCTATTACCTATGTGTATATGAGGATAAAAGTAAACATAAATTATCACCTCATAAATTATGTTAATAAATTATGAACAGAAAAGATACCAGGAAAAACAGAGATTTCATTTCTATGTATGAATTCCAAAAACAATGTGAAATTTTGCCTGAAAAATTAGGCCATATTTGGTGGCCTTTCAAATTACCTGACTTGGGAATGTTAAAAGATTTTCTTTTCTCTTTGAAAACGTGTTAAAATATGCTGCTCAACTTAAGGAGAACTTAGTGAAAAGTTCAGTGACTTTGTTTGTTGCCTGTGCCATTTTCATACTTATATTGAATTATAGCCATATTGTGTTTATTTATGTTATGATTATTAGTATCATTATTTTAAATTTGTGTCTCACTGCTTGCAGACTTCCTCTTGATTGGTACAGTGTGACAACAGGTAATAGACACAATAGCAGTAAAACAGTCATCATCACTGCTGGGATGAGAAACCCCTCCTCTTTGCTTTTTTTAACCTTCCTCAGCTGGAAAGTTTTGACATCTGCTGGTTTGGGACATGGCTGAGCAGCTGTCAGCAGTGGGGTAGCTGCTTTCAGCAGCAGTTGGCGGGATGGCAGGGTGCCAGCTTGTACCATCTGTGCGCCTGACATTTCATTCTAATTAACAGTAGGGTTAATTGTTCTGGCAGGCTCAAATGTAGTGTCTAACATTACCCCAGGGAAACATGTACAAGTGCAGGAGTGGCAGGGAGCTGGGGACAGCATCGCTAACAAACCCATCGAGGGAGAGCGGTTAACAACTACCTATGATTTTACTAGCTGGCCACATGCAATAAGGTTGAGGTATTTTTTATTCTGATGAATTATGCCAAGCCTGTAATGATGGAGAAGGAATCAAGCTTAGAAAGGCTGAGACTGCTGCCTTAGGGCAATTGTGAGGGAACAATTTGCATGTTATTACTGCATATTCATACCTAATTGTGTTAGGCTTTGCTAATAGAGCAGAATGACAGTATGAAAAATCGAGCAACTGCTTTAGAGGCAACAAAGCCAATGTTTTTTTTCTTCCTACACTATGAGTGCTGAATGATCATTTAGACATTTAGTTGCTCAATATGACAAGTCTACCATTTGTTAGCTTGACATATTATAATTTATAAAGCAGTATTCTAATTTTACTTTTAGTTTATTCTTCTCATTTTATACAATATTCATGATAGCAATTTGAATGGGGATATTCATAGCTATTGTGAGTAGTTGTGATTCAAATAAAACTATATTTTGTATGAAGCATTACCATTGTTTTATGATGTATTAATTTTAATGTTTAAATAGCTTTTTCATATGTTAATACAACATAAACCAAAAGTTGATGAGAAATCCTTATTATCGTGGTGCTCATTCACATTGCTATAGTTAATGTCTCAACATTTCCATTTTATAAAGACCTATTTTTAGTGTGGCTTGGACAAAGAAATTGTCAGGTGGTACAGAGCCAAAAGTCTGCTGTTTTAGAAAAGTGACTATGTACAGATTCACTGAACTTAGTATCTGATTCTATCTTCTAAGCAGATAATATTCTTAGGAAATCTCAAGCACAGTAGTACATTTTTCATGTTAGCCCACAATGCCTTTTGAAATCTTTTTATGGAAACTCAGAGAAGACAAAGAATTGGAAAATGTGGCTTTAGAAATCTACATTTAAAAACTGGTAAGATCTATCTTCATTCTAACTTTATTTCTTTTAGATTTGTAAGGCCACACTTGCATTCCCAAGTTGTCCCAATCTGATGTTTAAATATCCATTCACTTCAAATTATAAGCCGGCTTTCATATTGTATTTGCCTGCTCTAAGAGTCCAAAAGAGTTCTAGGTCAAGTTAATGAATTGAGAAAAAAGTTTCAGTAGCTTTTCTGACTAAATAATAGTACAAAAAAGTTTTAAATTTATTTCTTGTAATTTCTATTTTTTCAATTTCTAACATAATTAGTTCATAATTTAATCTTGTATTATATGGAGTGTTCAAAGTAAGTCAAAATTTTGCCACGTGTTTTCTTTGTGTGTGTGTTTGCTGAAAACACAACTATTTTCCAAAGTATATGTGGTTAGTTAAATAATATATAGTGTAAAATCTGTCCTAACTTGTATTTAAATTTCAAACCATAGAATTATATAAATACTACATATTTGCAGCTTAATTATGTAGTAAAGTATTAGAGGACTATAATTCAAACACTGTATGATATGGCACAGTTAATTTATGAGACCCTAAATTTTGGCTATTGGTTGGTGATTTTATGGCTTCAGACATAGAAATTTAGCCCCCCACATATGATGTGTTCTATATTTGTATATTTCTGAATTGGAGGGTAAATAGAGACTTTTGTTAAATGTTTGAGTCATCTCTCAGCCAAGAATATACTCTTTACCCTCAGTGTGTTTTTGTCAGTTTTATGCATGTTTGTAAAAGAGTGAAGGCTAATGCATCATTTTGGAATCTTATTCTAATATATCATCTAAATTTGAGCAATTATAGAATATTTCAGTTGAAATATAAGCCTATTAAGATTTCATAGAATGTAAATCTAACTGTTGCCCCAAAGACATCATGTTGCATCAGACTGTTTTTCTTTCTACCTAACTTTTGAGGGCTGAAAAGTAGAACATTATCAAACAAAAACTAAAACTAAAACAACACCCCCCCCCCAAACCCTCCAGGGTATGACTTGTATGCAACAAGGGTTCTATTGTACAGAAAAGTACGTTTCATGATTAGCATATTTCTTCTGCACCATTTTCCCCTAAGCTCATACCTTTCACATTAGATTATTTCAGGTTTGGACATCCTTTAACTTTAAGAGAGTGAGATATTTAACATCTTTTTCTCTAAAAGCAAAAGAAGGTACTTGAATTAGAATTTTTTTCCATAAATTAATAAACTTCAGATATAACCTATATAGTTAAATTTTCAAAAGAAATCAACAATATAACATAGCCAACAATTTTTGAGGAGTATTATTTGTGAAGCATAGTCTCTACTTTGTGTATCTTTATCTCTGTTTTACAATTAAATTTTCTGAGTGAAAATGCATGGACCTATTTAACTGAGGAAAGAAAACTGCCACCCTAAAACCAATACATGCACCTTATTTTGCTTTTTGAACACAATCATGACCTGGTCCCTAAAGTTTACCTCATTGTCTCATTTATTGTTATTATCAATGTCTGGAAGCTTTTCTTACTTGTTTTTGTTGCCATTTTCTTCTGGTGGCTACTCTATCACTAAAGGCTCAATACTGTTGCCTCCTTCTTTCTAGGAAATAACAATAGAATAAAAACAATGTTTCACTGAATGATTACCATGTGCCAGAAGTGATTCTAAAATTTTGTGTTTCTTTTAAGCTTCACAACAACACAATAAAGTAGGTACCTTTGCTTTTGCCATTTTTCAGAGGAGGAAGAAAGCTTAGAGGGTAGTAATGACTTGCCCATAATCAAACAGGTAGTTAGTGAGGAGTCAGAATTAATTCTGGAACAAGTTTTCTTAATCATTGGAATAGACACACTATCTAAACAGGTAAGTAAGACATAGAAAGAGGAAAGTATAAATACATGAGAAACACTTTAAGAAATATATATAATTTACCTAAAATGTTAAAATCATGTTTCGTTTATTATAGAGAGAATGGAAATTCAGAAATTGTTCAGAAACTGAGAGAAGATATAAACCAAAGCTTTATACTTTATAGTATGTCCAGATTTGGGAATTTCACAAACAAGAAAACTGGATGTATTTTTAGTGGAGGACTAGGCATTGTCTAATGGTACCTACAGGGATTATTTTGTTGTAAAAGAGTGTGCACATTTGATGACTAAGCTATTTTACAACTGTAGAAACTAATATTGATGCACATGGTTTTTGCCCATGGATATACAAATGTATTTTCTCCAGTAGAGAGACAAGTGTTTTTTGCCTCACAAAATATAACTCCAAATGTTACATTTTATTATCAAACGTTAGAAACATCACATTTTTTCATTTTATATTAACACATTTTGTATTCTTTAGTAAGTTCATTTCAATATTCTTGCCTGTACACACATATATAGACAGCATTGTATATATAGCCTATATATATGTTCATATTATATATAACACGCATATTATATATACACATATGCATATACATATACTTTGGTAAGCATTATGAGGTTAACAAACAGAAAGAAATTGAAGTGACTAAATTTAACTGAATGCCCATTACGAGTCAGGATTGGCTCAGCCCTTTTCATATATTAGCCATTTTAATCCTTATCATAACTCTCTGTGGTAACTACCAATTTTCCCATTTTAAATGATGAAATGAAGAAGGGAATGAATCAATAATAGCTCTGATGTCCTGTGCTCCAGCTATTAAGGAAGAAAGAAGGTCTGAATGTGTCTGACTCCACATACCTTGTTTCTAAGATCAGGACACTATATATAAGATAACTAAAACAGCTTAAATCAATGAATAGTGTATGATTATTATCTAACCCAGGGTAAAAATGCTTTTTTACAATGACAGGTAAATAACTGACCAAATGACTGATATGTTCATTAATAAGGGCCATTGATAATGATAGTGCTCTTGTAAAGAAATCACTAGAAAACAACTTGGATCTTCTGGAAACCAAAGACCATTCTATCATCATTGTTTTGACTGCTTCTTCATTTCCATAACAATTATCTTCTCTGTATACAACAATTTTCCAGCTACATTTATCTGGGATTAACTATTGTATATTCTATCTAAAAAACGGATAAGGGCAACCTTATAATAGGCATAAGTAACCTGAAATTTTATTGATTGATTTTTCTTTATTTTTAATTTTAAAAATTGAATTTTATTAGGAAGTACATCATGATAGATGTGTAACATAGAAGTAAGAATGGGTTATTTTTTTTTTTTTTAAGATTTTATTTAAGAAAGAGAGAAAGAGAGCACACAAGAGGAGATGGGTGGGCAGAGGGAGAGGGAGAAATAGGCTCCCCTTGATCAGGAAGCCTGATTCAGGGCTCAATCCCAGGACCCTGGGATCATGACCTGAGCCAAAAGAAGATGCTTAACTGACTAAGCACCCCAAGAGTGGGTTTTTCTTTGATAGATCTGCATTGGAATTCTGATTCGAACACCTGTGAACATGGACATGCTGTTTATAGATATGACCTTAATTGCTCTATCCAAAAAATTGGAATGAGAAGTACTATTTGGATTTGAGATAAAGTGAGTAAAAAAGCACCCACAAATATAAATAGGACATTCAATAGGCGGCACCTACATGTGTCAGTTTGGGGTGATATATGGCCTTCAGAATGGGCATCATTGTATGATTATTTCCTTTTATTCTAAAATCTCAAGAGTTTAGCAAAATATCTTTGAGCAAAGTATGTATATATACATACATATATACATATATATATGATCATTCTTATTGGTATATTAGTCAAACATTTCTGTTTTCTTTGAATCTATGCTTATGAAACTATGCTTAAATTTATAGTTTCTATATATGGAAATTTAAGTCTATATAATCCTACAAGGAGACATTTATATGTATTTAAAATTAAAAATTATAGCATATACCTCTCAGTTGTCAAATATTTCCTGAATTTTGGCAATTTTTTTTTCTGCCAAGTTAATTTAACAGATAATATCTAATACTCACTGAATATGTTTCTTATTGTGTAAGTTTTTTAGTTCTAGGAAAAAGGAAATGTCAAGAATTTGTGATTACTTTATGCCTTCGTTAGTTATGTTTATAATGACACTTTCAGTTGGTAATAAACATTCATACAGGTGAGTCTTATTGTGAGTGCATATTTTATTTTCATTTTTAGGCTAATTGCATGCTTTTTTTTTTGTGACTTCACTTGAGCTTGCAAAAGATTCTATCTTTTGACATTCTAAAAAAAAAAAACAAAATTCTTGCTATCAAGCAGTGTATTAATTCATATTTGGTACATGGAAAGGCAAATTTAAGCAGATGTGAATTATGCCCGTGGTGTGGAATGTATGGAAGGAAATGCATTTCACAAGACTCATAACATTACTAAAACTTGCAATTTGTTAATATTAAGTATCCCTGTGCTCTACAGACAAAGAGATTATCAGAGTAAATTCCGCCCTTACCAATTAAATGTTAATTCACAAAGATATTTCTTACAATGCCAAAAATAGGATTAAATTCGGTGACTCTACGCATGAAGCTATTTGACACATTAATATCTTTGGTTAACTTTTTCATGGTATCATATAAACAACATTTTTGTTGCTGTGGTTTTCAATCTAAGGTAACCCCTCCCTGGTTCTCTAGGCCTAATCAACTTGAAGGAACAGTAAAGAGACAGGCATAATCACAAAATTAATCATTTTTGAGGCCCAACAGGCTGAAACATTGAGATTCCAGGCCTTCCAAGTCTCTCTTGTTCCCTTGATAGAATCTCAGGAGACTCACAAAGCCTCCTGGTGGATGTGAAAATTACCTTGATGTTGCTCTTTGCTTTGTAACCTGGTCACTCTAATCTGCAATCTTGTTGTCCCTGTCACTTACACTGCTGTGTCTGACTGCAATGTTGCCCTCAGGGTTGACCTTGCTGTCACTGTCCAAGTTATTCACTTTGAATTCATAGTTCCTCCTGCAATTAGCTCTTCTTCCCCTCCTCCTCCTCCTCCTTTTCCTCCTCTACTTCCTCTTACTTCTCCTTCCTTTCCCTCACACCCGCCCCTCTTCCCCTGCTGTCCTTCCTCCTACCCATATTCTCTTTCTCCTCCTCCTCTCACTCTTAATCTCTCTCCTTACTGTTTCCTCCACCTCCCTCCCACCCCCCAATTTCTTTATTTGTCTCTTCCTTCTCTTCACTTTCCTTTCCTCTTTTTGGAAACTGGTCTTTAATGAGTGAAAGAGAAAGGCTACAATCAGGGAGTCGTGTCAACTATAAAAATAAAGGTATTGAAAAAGAAAGTAATTTTATATTTTTTGAGGCATAAGTACAGTGGCGTAAATGCTTATAGCACAAATACTTTCTGCCAAAGGCCCAGGGAACAAAATTAAGTTGAGATCAATCACACAACTTCCAGAACTTTCTCATGAAAGCCACTGAATATGAAGGATAGTATGTACTGAGTGAGTAACTTTGAACAGGAACTCCACAAGGATTGGTTTCCAGCTGCTCAAGTGTTTAGAGCTCAAAACAAGTGACTGCTCAGTTTGGTCTGGTTTGAGGTCATAAGTTTAATGATGAAGTTTGAACCTCTCCCAGGTGCTGACCATGTTAATAGTAGGATGAGGCCCCAAGGTTCCAGCAGTCATCATGATGATCTCTAGACTTTCTGGTTGTCTGAAACTCATTCTTTTTGTAATCCCTGGAAGGACTCATGGAAACGATGTCTCACAAATCCTTGCATTTCATAACAGGTCATCTGAGGTTTTCATGTTTAAAGATGAGTTTGGCTTGAATATAAAATTTGTGGATCCTGTTTTATTTTCTTCCATATTTAAATTGTGTTACTCCATTGACATCTAGCATAATGTATCACTTTTGAAAAATCTAATAACAGTCTGATTTTCTTTCCTTTTAAGAGATGATCTTTTTGCTGGGAAACAAAAAAGATCTTTGAAGTGTAATACTTTTATAAGAATACAAGTGGATGTTGGGCTTTTTAGGTCCATTTCCAGGTGAGTAGTTTCAGGTCTTTAATTTCTGGGAATGTTTTTTGAGTTATGATTTTCAGCATTTAAAAAAAAAAGATTTTACTTATTTATTTGACAGAGAGAAAGATAGAGAAATACAAGCAGGGGGAACAGCAGACAGAGGGAAAGGGAAAAGCAAGCTCCCCAAGGAGCAGGGAGCCCGATGTGGGGGGGAGGGGGTCATGGGATCATGACCTGAGCTGAAGGCAGATGTTAACTCAGGCACCCCGATTTTCAGCATTTTAAATATTGTGTTGCTGTAGGTTTTCTTTTTGGAGATCATTATATGTCCACTGAATTTTCATAATTTATCTTCCATATTTATCATTATATCTCAAATCCTTTTTTTTTTTTAGATTTATTTCAGAGAGCGAGAGCGAGAGAGAGAGTACACTTAAGCTTGAGTAGGGGCAGGGCAGAGGGAGAGAATCTTCAAGTTGATTCCTTACTGAGAGTAGACCCTGGCATAGAGCTTGATCCTATAACCTATGAGATCACGACATGAGCTGAAACCAAGAGCTGTACACTAAATCAACTGAGCCACCCAGGTGCCCCTCTCAAATCCTTATTGTTACATCTTCATTTCCTTTGCTTTTTAACATTTTTCTCCTTCCCATCTTTTACTTTTCTGAAGGCATCATTTATTGTGCTTATTTGCTATTTTATTTCATTTTATTTATTTCATTTCATTCATTTATTTTTTAATCTCTGAGGTAATATATTCTTTTACTTTCAGTTCTGTCCTAAATGCTGTCATACATATTTTTCTATTTTCTTATTTTACAAACATCTTATTTCTGAGGTTTTCTAGCTAGTTATGTGTATTTATTGTTTATATATTTCTTATTTTTTAAAGCTCACTTTGGAATGTTAAATTATAGTTTTTAGTTTTATTGTAGGCATGACTTATTGGCTGACTTTCAGTTTTTATAGTAGGGGCATTTTAATTATTTTATTATTTACAAATGAAAATTGGGAATCTACACAATGATTTTGTCTTGTCCATTTTTTAAATAGAATGCGTACATGGATGGACTTTCAGAAAGGGGAGTTGAGTTATGATCCCCTTTCTAGTTCATCGCTCCAGAGCTTTCTTTTCACAAAATGATAATAATATATGGCCTTTTATTTTCTGGGAATTTCTCATTGTTCTATTTTGCTTAAAGCAAGGCTGTGTATCTCTTCTGTATTTCTTTCCCATATATTGAAATTTTTAGTATTTACTATTTCTAGTTATGTTCTAAACATGAGCAAAATGTGGTTTTATTTGTTCCTTATATGGATTTGTTTTTGAACTAAGCATAAAATCCATACATTTCTGCATAAATGTGCTTTAGCAAAATTTATAGTATTACCAAAAAAAGATCATCTTACCTTTGCACTTTTAAACTAAATTTACATTAGCATTCATAATAGTTTTACATGTTTAAGCTGCAACATAATGAACTTCTAACACCTGTGGTATTATTCCATAAACTGGTTGACAAAAATCCAATCAATTTTGGAAATAACTTATAATTTTATTTGAAACAATTAATAACACATATACAAACAGGAACATAAACTGTGAAGTTATTTTAATACTGGATCCAACATGTTAACAGCTATTGCTTACTTTTTCAATTCAGCATAAGAAAGCTTGTATTTGAAAATGAGTAAACTTAATTTAAAAGAACAATTATTATTATTATTTTTTTAACTTTATTTTTTTTATGATAGTCACAGAGAGAGAGAGAGAGAGAGGCAGAGACATAGGCAGAGGGAGAAGCAGGCTCTATGCACCAGGAGCCCAACATGGGATTCGATCCCGGGTCTCCAGGATCACGCCCTGGGCCATAGGCAGGCGCCAAACCGCTGCACCACCCAGGGATCCCAAGAACAATTATTTTATCTAAAAGAAAAGTCATGCATGACAGGGGAGTATGAAAATGCACTTCTTTTCTCCCTCTGCCTGTGTCTCTGCCTCTTTCTCTCTCTCCTCTCTGTGTTGCTCATGAATAAATAAATAAAACTTAAAAAAATTAAAAAAAAAAGGGGGCAGCCCGGGTGGCTCAGGGGTTTAGCGCTGCCTTCAGCCCAGGGCCTCATTCTGGAGACCTGGGATTGAGTCCCACGTCAGGCTCCCTGCATGGAGCCTGCTTCTCCCTCTGCCTATGTCTCTGCCTCTTTCTCTCTCTCCTCTCTGTGTTGCTCATGAATAAATAAATAAAATCTTAAAAAAAATAAAAAAAAAAGAAAATGCACTTCTTGTGACTTCTTTGTTAAACTGTAGTCTTCAACATGGTCTTGAAATAACTTTCAACTTGGAATAAGATGCTAATGGTTCTGTTGTAAATTTGTTTTGGTTTTCATATTGTCATGATAACCTTAAGACTCTATAGTGAATGACATGTATCCATGAATCTTTTGTGAAAGTTATACATCCATCATCAACGTTTTGAGACACATAAATTTAACTTTGCATTAAGCATAAGCATTCGTATTTTTATTTCTTTGTCAAAAGGGTTTATTGCAAAAAATAAAGGTGATGTATTTCTACCATACAATGAATGACAGAATTATTGAAGTAGGTGCATTCCAACTAATTATCTATAGTCTATAGTATGATACTTTACCTCTATATCTTACAAATACATCCCATGATTTCCCTCAGTATCCAAAAACCACATCAACTGGCCACTTTGCACAAATTTCAGGTTGAGGTATGGTCCACCGATTGGTGGTCTGGCAGTATGGTATATTTTATAGGCCAAAACACGAGAAAAGGCAAAACTGGCTGGTATGTAAATGGCTTACAAAAGCACCCAGCATCAAATGTTCCTCTCCTCACCCCTGAGCTCTGGAAAGAGCCTTCATCTACTCCTCACAGAGTATATTTATCAGTAAATACCTTGCATGTTTTCATAGAGTATATTATTAGTTACATTGAATCTGGAAAGGAACAGGCAAAGGTAATATAACTAAATTCATTGCACATGCTCTGACACAATGCTGTACAGACCATGGAGGTTTCTAGAAGTACTAGAGATACTTTACTGAATTTACTGCAACTATTGGGAATCATTGAAAAACATGAAACAAATAAGATACTTTCTAAACCAAACACCAGGACAATAGGTGTAAGCTGGGACATTCATTCCTTACCAAACTGGCATGTCTGGTCAACACATGAGTTCCTCTACATGCATAGCTTTGTTTCTGGGCTTTCCATTCCCTTCTGAACTATTGCTTGAGCTGATAGCCCGAACAAGCTGCCACTGTGTCTGTTCAGTACAGGAGCCCAGCTGCCATGGGCTTCTGTTCTGGTTCCTATTGGGACTCAGGTTTTATAGACATCTCTCTCTTGGTTTTGATTCTGGGTGAATTTTTGGTTTTCTGTTTTTATATTTTATCAATCTTTATTATATACTTGGGGCATAGTGCAAGTGTCAAAGTATATTTATTTGCTATCTTGAGTAGAACTCTCAGAATTTTTTGCAGTGAAAATCCTTAATTTTTTAAATTCTGTAATATAAAAAATGCTAAAGAATAAAACATCTCTTTTATAAATTAATATAAATTCATCACCAAATTACTTACCTTTAATTAACAAAAATCCTAGAGGTTCGGGATCCCTGGGTGGCTCTGCGGTTGAGCGCCTGCCTTCAGCCCTGGGCGTGATCCTGGAGTCCTGGGATCGAGTCCCAAGTCAGGCTCCCAGCATGGAGCCTGCTTCTCCCTCTGCCTGTGTCTCTGCCTCTCTCTCTCTCTTGCTCTGTGTCTTTCATGAATAAATAATTAAAATCTTAAAAAAAAATAAAAAAATGTTTAAAAAATTCTGGAGGTTCTACGGTCTTTAAAAAATGAAATAAATTTTTTAGAAAACATTAATATGAAAGAATCATAGTAAAA
The DNA here is from genome assembly GCF_053574225.1 of Canis aureus. Classification (NCBI taxonomy): domain Eukaryota; kingdom Metazoa; phylum Chordata; class Mammalia; order Carnivora; family Canidae; genus Canis; species Canis aureus. Next base: position 16,819,322 of record NC_135638.1, on the reverse strand, counting down.
TGGAAGTAAATTTCACTTTGACCATTTTCATTTATATATTTAGTTTTCATTGTAAAATTTTTTTTTTTTTGGAATAACAATAATTCTGGTGGTTGCAATGCTAAATTATAAAATTTCTTACTGGCATATAATTGGAAATTTAACTTCTCTTACTTCACATTAAGCATGCATTTCTTCTATTATTTTATTCAATATGAAAATATATGGACTAATGAACGTGGAATCACCTGAACAAAATAATAATGAGAAATCTAATTATTAACAAATTGTGCTTTACCTTTTGCTATACTTTCTTGAAGAATTTTGTATGGAGTACTTAAAAGTAAAATGAATATGAATTTGAATAATTTATGTTATACAAAGAGGAGCATATTAGTCTTAAAATAATAAGACCTACATCCATGCTTTTCTCCTATTAATAATGAAAACATAAAACTTTCAAATAATCATTCAATTTGTGGATTTTCAAAAATATTATTTTTCTGATATATATTGGAGCTTTAGGTTTGGAAGATTTGGAAGTATATCATTTGCTTACAATAAGCTGGCTCAGTCCTTCATTTCATTAGTTAAATAAAAATAGTAATTATTATGATCGAATAACAGAATTTGGGTATAGTGTGAAGACATTCTTACTGGAAATAGTGTGATTAATGTCCTGAATTTGAAATGTTCAAGTTAATAGCAGTTATTTTAGTTTGAAAATACTGTTCTTGATATGATGAGCAATAAGAAGATAGGAAACAGAGATAGGAGACTGATTATGGAAGACTTTGAATGCTAGACAAAGGGCTTTGGCCTTTACTCCATTGGCAAATGGGAGGATAAAAAGGTTTGTGTGTAGAAGAATGTCATGATCAGATTTGTTATTCAATGAGATAAATATGTTGGAAAAGGAAGTGAGAGACCATTTAGAAAGCTAGGATTCTATGAGAGGTAAAGAGTGGGTATTTGTGGAAATAAAGAAGAGAGAATAGATAGAAAAATATTGTGAAGTTAAAATGAGAAAATGAGAGACCTCATAAAGGGATTATTTAAAAGGCAAAGAAAAGATTGATTTTGAGCCTGGGTGATGAGAAGGTGATGGTATCAATAGGAGAAATTTGTCACATACAAATAAATATGGTTAGAAAATGAAGATGCTGAGTTCAGTGTTGAACACGTTTAACTTGTGTTATTGAAAGGATGTATAAGTAATTGCCATTAGGCTGTTGAAAATGTGACTGATTATTTGTATCTTCATATGGACACTTGCAAAAGCAATCCAAAGCTTCCCTTGAAATCCAAGAGTAAATTATATTAGTATAACTGTTGGGAAGCACAATCAAAATGTAATTTACAAAATATGTATTTTGTAGTACACTTTGCATTCTTTAAATTCTAATATAAGGGACTCACTATATATTCAGTAAACATTTGGGCAAGCTCAAGTAGTTGGGATTCAGCAGATGTACCACCACCATTGCCAACTACTTAAATTGAGGACCAATTATAGTGCCTGGTATATGGTAGATCCTCATGGATGAGGATGAAAGGATTGATCAATGGATCAATGAGCACACTTTTTATCTTTTTAAAACTTCAGAAGTCATTTGTGTTTCCTCTTTTGGTGTAGTGTTAGAAGAGAATCTGATGGGAATACATGATGAAAATTTGAAAAATAAAATTACATTGCTTAAATATAACTAGAATATCCTTGATTGGGCAGGTTGAAGCACAGGAGGCATTGAAGGTTGATCCAAAGATTTATGAAGCTGCAGTGTTTTTTCATTTTTTAATTTATATAACTATATGAAATATAAAGGAAATGAATGATATAAGTTATATATTCTTTAGTAAAATATGAAGCCATAATTATTATTAGAATTAAACATTTTCCCAGAAAATTGTCAATGTTATTTATGTCTATGCATATATAGGTAATTATTTAGGTGCCAAATGGAAAAAAAATAAAAAATTTTTAAAGATGATATGATTCGTATACATTTCTGCCTGATTACAGGAAGAAGTAAAAAAAAGACTGTAGTCAGTCCTCTATATTCTATGGTTCTCTAGTCCTTGGTGCTTTGCAGTTATTGGAGTTCATTTTAAATGCTTGAGTATGGATGGCATCATAAAGCTGATAGTAAATCTCATGATCTCCTAAAAAGCACTTGCAAATCAAGAGATAGGAATGGTAGTAATTTATAAGGTCTGATGTACCAAATACTATCTAGAACTGTGCGAGTGTTAAAGGTTGAATTGTGTCCTCCCTCCCCACACATAAAAGGTTATGCTGAAGTCCTAACCCCTGGTGTGTCAGAATGTGGCCTTATTTGGAAGTAGGGCCATTGCAGATGTAATTAGTTAGAATGAAGACACAGTGGAGTATGGAGGGCTCCTAATCCCATATCACAGGTGTCCTTATAAGAAGAAGGCAATGTGAAGACAGACACACAGGAAGAATGTCACATGCTGATAAAAGCAGAGATTGAGGATATGCAGTTGAAAGCCTAGGAATGCCAAAGATTGCTGGCTGGCTACCAGAAACTAATATGTGGCAAGAAAAGTTTCCCTTGCAGGTCTCAGAGAGAGTGTGGTTTTGCTCACACCTTGATCTTGGACTTCTACCCTCCAGAACTGGAAGACGATACATGCCTGTTGTTTTAAAGCACCTAATATGGAAGCCCCAGGAAACTAATATAGAGAGTAAAATACATCGTGGGTATATCACATCATTGTTTTTAGTGCCTTGCATGTCTATATTACCTTTTTATGGAAGTGACAGCTGAGTATGGGTGACCACAAACCTGTACTTTCAGAATTTCTTGTATTTTGGGAAACTATGACCCAAATACCAGGTTAGTATTCTAACAATGTCCCTTGACATTTATTTCCAGATATTTCTTGTCAACTCTATCTCCTATTTGTTTTTAAAAGGTGCAGCTACTGTTAAGAACTGCCTATGTTTCTATGAATCATTTAATGCCATTGAAGACTAGGCCTAAGGAGATGGCATATCGAATTCACTTTAGGTTTAAGCAGCTTGGCAATAGCTTTTGAAAGGAATGACCGGGTGGAGTTTTCTGTGATAATGAGAATCCATGATATATTATGAAATATGACATATTTATTACTTTTCATACTCATTAGTTATTATGTAAAATCATTTGACATGAAAAATATGGTCATTAATACTTCCCTTGCTTGAATTTTGAGATATATTAATTAATTTTGATTTCCTAGGGCTATGCTAGTTCAAATAATTATTTGGGGACATTTTTTTTGTATGATATTCTTACAGACAATCCCAATATCTATTGAACATTCCCCTTACATTTTATTTTTCTAGAAATATATGAACATGAACCTTAATTTCACAGATTTGCTATTGGAGAGTAATATTAAAGACTCGTCAATAATCAACAGCTAGTTAGTAAATAATAAATGTCATTTATCCTTTTAACATCTTTTAACTAGTTACTAAATAATAAATGTCATTTATCCTTTTAACATGTTTTATGTAAAAGATTTCTGTTTCTTCCATGACTCTCTTTTCCTGTCCATTGCTAACTTTAGAAGAAAAATAACTGTATTTCAAGATTTTCTCAGACAAAACTGGAAACTTCATATATCCTTGTTCCTCTGAAAACATATTCTTGCTTACAATTATCTCTAGCTTGATATTTGATGCTGTTACAGAGATGATAAATATTGAGCTAGTTCTCCAATTCCTCTATCTTTGTAGATAGAGAATTTTAAAGAATTTGGAAACATAGAAGTTGTAGAAACTATGACATCATGTACTGTTAAGACTATTGATCGCTCTTCTGTGCATAAATAAGAAAAATGCACTGAATAATGGTTCCTTTCCATATATGTGTGTGTGTATATGTGTGTGTGTGTGTGTGAATAACTGATGTGTATAGCTTCTCACTCACACAAAAGTACTGAATGAAATATCTCTTTTTTTAAGAAAGGAAAGTACCAATGATTTTGATACATTTTGAAGGTCAGTAATGTTCAGCATAGAGCAATATGCGGAGAACAATAGCTCCTTAGAGAGTGGAAAACATGGTACTCTCATTATCCATAATCTCAGCTGGTCACCATAGTAACAGCATTTTATTTTCCAAGATGTAAGCCTTTATAGTTCTGTAGAATTCACTTCCTAGGCCTGCAGACACATCAGCGGCATCTAGTGGCTGAGACCTCAGCTGAAGTGTTTGCGCTTTACCGCTTGCTATGTTACATTGAAAAACTGATGGCTTGCACATGTGGCTGACGATGCTTTATATCTTTCAGTCATCATAATGGGTGACCAGAATTTTTCAGAGAAACATTTGTGGGTTACCTACAAAAAAGGTTGGAAATGTAAGCAAAAGGAAATTATTTTACTAATACTCTTATTGTAAAGGGGGGAATTGGGGAGTATAGAGGCATTGTGTGTTCTAAGAAGGAAGTTGGAAAAGGGCAATTTCCTGAGATAATGAAATGACTACTCAGAGAATGTGTGGGACTACTTTCTGGAACCCCTAGACTTGTTAAAGATTAAAAAGTTTATTAATGAATTCTGATAGTAATTAAATCATGTTTACCCACTTTTATTTTCTGATCATGTATCTGTCCTTTGTGATTTTTAGAAGTTTATATGATAGTGGTTATTATATATTTCATAGATATAATTATATTTCTGAAATATATAAAGTATGTTTCAAAGTCGAACCTAATTTGGATAGTGAATGGGGCAATTAAGAAATTTCATTTAGTGTCCAGGGAGATAGTATGGGGTTCATAAAAGGCATGCACAGTGGGTTGAGACCCAGGAGTGTCCTGCTCCTACCACATCCTAGATTATAAGTGTTCTTTCTTTCTTTCTTTCTTTCTTTCTTTCTTTCTTTCTTTCTTTCTTTCTTTCTTTCTTTCTTCTTTCTTTCCTTTCTTTCTTCTTTCTTTCTTCTTTCTTTCTTTCTTTCTTTCTTTCTTTCTTTCTTTCTTTCTTTCTTTCTTTCTTCTTTTTCTTCTTCTTCTTCTTCTTCTTCTTCTTCTTTCTTCTTTCTTTCTTCTTTCTTTCTTTCTTTCTTTCTTTCTTTCTTTCTTTCTTTCCTTCCTTCCTTCCTTCCTTCCTTCCTTCCTTCCTTCCTCCCTCCCTCCCTCCCTCCCTCCCTCCCTCTCTCTCTTTCCTTCCTTCCTTCCTTCCTTCCTTCCTTCCTTCCTTCCTTCCTTCCTTCCTCCCTCCCTCCCTCCCTCCCTCTCTCTCTCTCTCTCTCTCTCTTTCTTTCTTTCTTTCTTTCTTTCTTTCTTTCTTTCTTTCTTTCTTCTTCTCTTTCTTCCTTTCTTTTTTTTATAATAAGTATTCTTGGGCAAAAGCTACGGCTGTGGTTCTCAACTTTGGCTGCATATTAAGAGAAAATATCAGTACCCAGATTCCATCTTGGACCAATTAAAATAGAATTTCCAGGAGTAGAGCTTGAGCATGACTTGAAAATAAAATCTGAGTAACCACATCTCAGAATCTCCTGAGGAGCTTTGTAACAATATACCATCACACCATCACTGTGGTCTAACTTGAACCTTATTCCTAGTTGTGTAAGACACTGATCATCAGCATCACTTGGGAACTTGTTAGGAATTAGTACACATTTAAATTGAGAAGTAATGAAAACCCATAGAGATTCTAATTCAGAAAATCTGAGGCAAGTCTGGGAATTTTTTTTTTTTTTTTTAGGTTGGCCATTTCTGTGTCTGTTTAGTTTCCTGTTTTAACTGAGGCTATGACCTGAAAGTTACCAGGAGGGTTAATTAAAGACACTTAGGTAGACTGCAATACACTGTATAAATGACACTCATTTATTCATTAAGTTAACCAATATTTACTGTGTACCTATTATGTTCCAGTAGAGTAACAGGGATACACAAAAGAGCTGACATGGGTGATGTATAGGACTGAAATCAGTATTGGGAGTAGGTACTTCTCAGTTCATAAATGCTTTTCTAAAATTATTCACTTGCTTATCTTAGGCATATCACAGAAATGTTAACATTTTAAAAGAACCTGAAAAAATGTTCTTTTTAAATTCATAAAATGAGAGCTAAACGTTTATTGTGTATCCAAATCTGTATTTATCTTAGTGAAGTTATTTTTAAAGGAATATACAACATATCTTGCCTTTAAGAAATGTACATTTTAGACAGATTGTTAAAGTACATTAATAAAGTAACCAAAGGATAATACTGGAATAAAATTATATGGAACTAATTATACATTTTTTACTGATGATATACATTTTTGAGGAAAGTGATCAGGTGTTTTTTTTTTTTTTTATGGAGAATTGTGTGCAAAAGATTTATTGAGAAGCTCTCTTGGGAGCAACATCTGTGAGGGAATGAGAAAAGCAGGACCGAGCAGAGGGAGTTATCATAATGAGATGCATTCGTACCAGATAACTCATCTCACTCCACAGGGAACTCTGATGTTAAGAGAGTCCTTCAATGATGTCCCCAGTTGGGGCCACGACAAGCCTTTGTTCCCCGCATCAGACAGTACTGGATGTGAGCTGCCTCCAGGAAGAGGGTATAAACTTGGGAAAAGCAACCCCTTTTGGCTAAAGGCAACTTTGGTCTCAAATTTGAGACACCAGCAGCCAATACTCAAGGCAGCTCTCAGAGTGAATTCTTCATTTCTGAAGGGTGGATTCTGAACCATGAATCCTATTTATTCCAAAAGCACTGGTCTGTTTAAAAATACTAAGTGTTTCCCTTAATCCAACTTTCAGATCATCTCACACAGACCTATTCTATATGTTAAGACTTATCTTTTGGGGCTTTCTGAATAAAATCTTTTGCCCAAGCAAAATTGGCAAGCTAGAATCTTTCTGGAACGTGTCTCACACCCTCTCAGGCTGTGCTTTTGGTCTCTTCTGACCACTTCCCTGAAATTTCCTGGACTGTTTTTCTTCACCTTTCTTGGCCAATTCATTAGTTTAACAATTGATTTAAGTACCATTTTGCTTATGAAAACAGCTAAGATAAGCTTCTCAAACTTGAATGTGCATATAAATCACAAGATCTGGGCATCTGCTAAAACTCAGATTCTGATTCAGTAGGTCTGGAGTAGAGTCTGAGGGTCTGCATTTCTAAGAAATTAACCATGCTGGTAGTCATTGAAGAAATCTACCTTGTTTGTACTTTAGTAGTATTTTTATCTATAGCATCTTTTATTGCATATAGCTTATCCTTTTGTAGAATGTTTTTATTTTGTATTAGTATAAATTAGCATATAGCAATCGCTATGATGTAAATATAAATATATAATTTACATTACTATAAATAATTTATTTATATAATATATATTTTATATTTATTTTATTTTTTTATATTTTATATTTATATAAAATAATTTATATATTATATATATATTTCTCCCAGCACTTAGCATAATGCTAGTATTTATTAAGGACTCTATATATCTGTTGATTGATTTTGAAAGAAAGGACTAACAGGTAGTAATGATTTTTCAAGTTGAGCATGTGAGCTTTCAGGGTTTTGTAATGTCATGCCTGCTGAATGATAACTACTGGCAATGGCTTTTTATGAGGCCCCGTAAAGCTGCCCCGGTTCTACTCCTCCCCACCCTGAACTGACCATCACATCAGATCAGAAAAAAAGTTGCCATGTCCTTAAAAATGCTCAAGGGCACAGAAAATTTTAAAAAATGCAGCCAAAGACTCAGATGTTCTTAATTCCCATATTGTAAACCTAGTTTCTCTATTTCCTCTAGCTTCCAAAGAACAGTGAAATAATACATCCAGGGATACCTATTTCTGGTGAGAAGTAAACATATTATACCTACAGAACATCAACCAAACAATAGTTTTAAGCCTATTTCTAGGTAATATTTGGCATTAACATTTGATCGATTGTTATAACTAAATGACTGTTCCAATTTTTTAATCCTAATTCCATTTCTCTATTCAAATCCCTATTCACTATCCATATACTCTCATTATTTTATTGTTTTACTCTTGGTAAAAATGGACACTAGAAACTATAGCTCTTTCCTTGACTGATTTAAAAAAATTCATCAGAATGGGTATTTGCATAATCTAGAAATCATATGTGTTGAGGGTAAGCATGTTGAAACTTCTCATTAGATGATTGCAAGTCATAAGTTTGCTGCTGAACCTGTGTCTGTTAATGGTGTAATGCTTCACAACTGACTGACTTGGGCCATTGTCCAGGTGGATGTTTTGCCTTTGTGATCATTATAATTTTATATATATTGGTATAAAGTTATTGGTATTCAAACTACGAAAGAATTCTAAAGATGTTTCTCAGTGTGCTTCAAATTCGTTGGGAAGCCAAGAGAGTTAATACTAAATATTTGATGAGGTACAATAATTTGAAAGAACTCTAATAAGCCCTTTTAGTCAAAGACTACAGAATTGTGATGAGTATTTCTTGTTACTGGTTGACAGCATATGTATACTCATAAATTGGTTATTTTGTTGGAAACTTGAGCAGCAAGCATAGCTGTGCATATTGATGCTATTATACAAATCAAATATGTTTAAAGAGACTAGGTTAACAGAGTCTCAATATTAAAAGGCTATGGTTGACTCTTTCTCTTGGTCTTAATTTCTGTGTCTCTTTATAATTGATTAATGTTCATTGGTAGACTAAGTATGAATAATTTATGATTCACATAGCTGCTGGCTTATTAATTGTTTAATTTCAGAGAAAGTAACTATATATTAAGGAAATTCAAGTTGTCACTCTGAGTAGCCAAGTGAATTTATACACTTTGTTACTGTATAGTCCAGAAATAGTATATCAGACATACACTCTGTATTTTCTACAGTGCTTAAAAAGAAGAATGCTAATGAAATATTGAAGAGATTTTTAAAAGTAAAAAGAAGCAAATGACTTGGCATGTCTGAGGACTGCATGCTCTGAGTATTTTTTTTCCTCTATAAAATTTCTTCTGCCTCAGTGATTCTATATAACATGCCAACCATAAAATGAAGTTAATTGATGAATGATGCTTATTCTTTAGAAGAAAATATAATTAAATATAGAAAAGAAAGTTGTAATTAACTTTAGATATATTACAATTTCTTTGGAGTTTGAGCAAATGATTAAAAGATACATATGATAAATTTGTTTTCTTTAGCTATATGCATCAAAAAACATTGCTGTCTTTAAAAAACATATTATTCTAAAAAAAACATATTATTCTCATAATGGTTATGTCTCTACATTTATTGTTGAAAACCAAAGGCTGGTATAAATTGCACTAAAACGAATGTTGATGGGCTTTTCCTGTTTGGTAGAATATATATATTTTAAATATTTATTTATTTTTGAGAGACAGAGAGAGAGAGGGGCAGAGATATAGGCAGAGGGAGAAGCAGGCTTCATGCAAGGAGCCCGATGTGGGACTCAATCCCAGAACTCCAGGATCATGTCCTGAGCCAAAGGCAGACACACTCAACTGCTGAGCCACCCAGGTGTCCCAGTAAAATATTTTCAAATAAACCTAAAAGATGAAAATTTTAATCAGTATCAAAGTGATCTCAGTGAAGCTGAGGAATGTAAATTTGAAACTTTTACTTTCCTGAAACATAGCTTTTAATATTTGGGGACAAGATTTTGAGAAATGAGCAATAAAATTGACTTTGTCTATCTTTAAAATATTTTGACTCTGTGACCAAAGTCAGTTTCATATTAGGAAGTGCAGGTAATGCTTTTCCTAAGGTGACGTCTATTTGCGTATGGGACAAGAAGAAATAGAATAATTTTAATGACTTCTGCTAGCCCTCATCTCTTTCATGCATTTAGCACAAATCATTCCAGAGCTTTGGATGAGTTTCTATAGAGACCACAGAGCTAAGCTGTGGAAGGGAGCCTGCATTTAATGTTGGCACTATAGTAAACATTCCCCCTTTCATGTATCCCTTTAGAGAATTGGGAAGAAAGAGGAACACAGGATGCTATGTGATCTTATAAAATGAAAGAGAAAAGAACAAAATAATATGTATATATCGAGAAAGGAGGAATGAATGGCAATTTAGTTATCTTGGTTATGTTTGAACAGGTCTCACTTTTCCTGGTAGACTGAGCTCCTTAAGGGCATGATGGCCCATGTTTAATTTAGCTTTGTATAATATATTTTTTTCATGAATAAAATATGGTTGTAGTCTGACATCCGCTTAGATCTCTACAATGTCATATCTAAATCATTTCTACTTCTCCTAATGTTAGACTCACTTCCTCTTACTTTGCTCTCTTATATTACCAAATGTCCTCAACTTCATGCAGACCCATCTCCTATACACATCAATTTAAAAATTAAGGCATTATTTTTACTCTTTTGCCCAAGGCTAAACTTTGCATTGGTGCAATTGATTGCTTTCTCCCAAGCATTGCTCTATCATTTATTTTCTCTCTTACTTTAAGAACTTTTCCCTCTCTTGTGGCTACTTCTGAGCTTAATAATAAGCTCCGTAATAAAACAATCAAGTGAAAAATTAATAAATAAGCCTACTTTGAGCGGGTATCTTAGCTCCAGCTATTACTACATCTTCTTCCTGCATCATCTTTTTGTTTGTTTCTTAGTTTAAGATTTCACTTATTAATTTGAAAGAGAGGGGGATCAGGGGGAGGGGCAGAGAGAGAGAGAGAGAGAGAGAGAGGGAGAGGCAGACTCCCTGCTGAGCACAGAGCAGGGCTCCACCCAAGGACCCCAGGACCCAGGATGTCAGGACCCCAAGATCACAACCTGAGGCAAAGGCAGACTGTTAAGGGACTAAGCCACTCAGGTGCCTCTGGATCATCTAATTTTGTAAAGAAAGTCAATACTCTGTTTCCATTTCCTTTCTTCACATTTGTTTCTCGATGTATTACAAACTGATTTTACTATTGCTGATGCTTTGATAAAGATTACTCTTGACTTGTAGATTCTGGGATCCAATAGTTACCCTTTTTTAGCCCTGTCTTCCTGGATCTCTTTGCTGAATGTGGCAGTTTGATTCTCTTATTTTTAGAATTTCTTTTTAAATTATAAATGGTGCTCAAAAAAATAAATTATAAATGGTGCTCAAATGTTTTCTTCTTCCTTTTTTTTTTATCCAACTGTGCCTTTTGTTTAGTTGCTCTAGATTTCTCCTTTGTGATTTGTACATATGCCTTGTTGATTTTCTTACTGATTTGCAGTATATTTAGAACATACTTCAGATTCCAATTTGTTGCTATTGATATGAGCTGCAAATACTGTCTTCTAGTTAAATACTTTTTTTTTTCTTAAAGAACTGGCTATAGATTTTAACTTCTCAATTTCTTTTTATTTCATCAGTGTTTGTGTCATATTTTTATTTCTTTGACTTACCTTTTGACTTACCTTTTTTAAATTTGGGATGAAATTGTAAATAACAATATCATAGTTTCAGAGGCAAAACATAACTTTATAGTTGTATACACTGCAAAGCAGTTGCCACAATAAGTCTAGTTACCATCTGTCACCATACAATTGACCCGCTTCACACATTTTGTCCATCCTAACTCTCTTCTCCTCTAATAGACACTAATCTGTTCTCTATATCTGTATGTTTTGCTTTGTTTATCGTCTTTTTTTTTTGTTTTTTTAGATTTCAAATATATGTGAAATCATAGAGCATTTGTCTCTCTCTGACTCATTTCACTTACCATAATGCCCTCAAAGTCAATTCATGCCACGAATAGCAAGATTTCTTCTTTTTTATGACTGAGTAGCATTTGAGGAACCTCCATACTATTTTCCATAGTGAGTGGACCAATTAACATTCCCATTACTAGTGTGTGAAGTTTCCCTTTTCTCCATATCCTCTCCAGTACTTGTTATTTCTTGTCATTTTGATAATGGCTAATCTAACAGGTGTCAGGTGATGTATCATGGTGGTTTTGGTTTGTATTTTCCTAATAATTAGTGATGTTGAACACCCTTTCATGTATTTGTTGGCCATCTGTATGTCTTCTTTGGAAAAGTCTCTGTTTAGATCCTCTGCCCATAATATGCCCATAGATATGTTGGAACTTATAATTCTATTCTCTAGGTCTTTTAAAGTCACTATTCTCTTTTTAAAAATTTCTTTTTGCTATCTTTGTTCATTCCAAATCATATGATGATGATGATGATGATGATTGCTATTGAGTGGAGTTATTTACATATTTTGGATATTAACCCCTTATCAGGTATATGATATGTAAATAATTTCTTCCATTCAGTAAGTTGGCTTTTTAGTTTGTTGATGGTTTCCTCTGCTGTGCAGATGCTTTTTAGTTTGATGTAGTCACATTTGTTTATTTTTGCTATTGCTCTCTCTGCTTTTGGTGTTAGATGCAAAAATTTAGTGCTTTCATTCTTTATTACTTTAATATGGTTCTTTCCATTTTCTTTATTCTTTTATACTAAAAATCATATTAAAGATGTGTTGGAACTTATAATTCTATTCTCTAGGTCTTTTAACGTCACTATTCTCTTTTTAAAAATTTCTTTTTGCTATCTTTGTTCATTCCAACTAATTTTTACAGATTTTTAAAAAATATTTTATTTATTTATTCATGAGAAACACACACAGAGAGAAGCAGAGACATAGGCAGAGAGAGAAGCAGTCTACTTGTGGGGAGCCTTTTGTGGGGCTAGATCCCAGGACCCTGGGATCACGACCTGAGCCAAAGGCAGACACTCAACCACTGAGCCACCCAGGTGCCCCAATTTTTACAGATTTATTTTCCAGGTAACTAACTTTCACTTTAGCTGCTTCTAAATACTTCTAATTGACTATAATTTTTTTTTTAATTCAAATAACTGGGCAGCCCCGGTGGCGCCGCGGTTTAGCACCACCTGCAGCCCGGGTATGATCCTGGAGACCCAGGATCGAGTCCCACGTCAGGCTCCCTGCACGGAGCCTGCTTCTCCCTCTGCCTGTCTCTCTCTCTCTCTCTGTCTCTGTCTCTATGAATAAATAAATAAAATCTTAAAAAAAAAATAAATAAATTCAAATAACTGAATGTTTCAGTGTTTCATTTCTTTTAAAATATACTTGTTCTTTTATATGATGTCATATCATCTTTTTATTTTAATCGCTGTAATATTTTTCATTTTATACCATCTCTATCATACTGTTTTATTTTCAACAAGTCTTAGAGTCTAATCCTATTGTTCATTGCATCTAACTATTTTTTGTTATGGTTTCCTATTTTGTTTTGTTATTTTAGCTTGCGTGTCTTCAGTGAGCCTCTGTGTGTGTGTGTGTGTGTGTGTATCTGTCTGTCTGTCTGTGTGGTTTTCCTGAGCATGTATTTCTGTGATATGGGCTGTTTTTCTTTCTGTCATATGCCCCAAAAGTAACAGTAGCCTGAGTGGAAATTCCCATGCCATTCATGTGAATTTAAATCTCAAAGTCATTTAAATTGCAAGCTTGTGATTAGAAAGATTAGGTTTAAGTTTCTTTGCTATATTCCTGTGTTATTAGGTAGTTTTTTTCTGGATTACTTCTTCAATGAAGATATGGTGTACTCAGAATCCAGGCTTAATGTATCCCAACTCCCTATCTGTCAGGATCCTAAGTTTTCTTCCCTTTCACCATGTGGTCACTATATCTAAATGTCAAACTTATTATACTGTCAAGGCCTCTGCCCCTGTAACCTGACACAACTGTAGTAGGAAGTCATGTACTAAATGACCTGTTTTTTTTTTCCGGCCAAATGTTTTGGCATGTTTATTGTTCATCTTTTGAATGTCCTTTTTTAAAAATTAAAAAAAATTGAAGTATAATTGACATATTAATTTTAGATGTATAACATAATGATTTTATACTTGCATATATTGTGAAATGATCACCATAATAAGTCTAATTAACATCTCTCACCATAGTAAGCAAAACAATTTTTTTATTGTGATGAATGCTTTTGAGATCTATTCTTTTAGCAATTTTCAAATATGTAGTGCAGCATTAGTAACAATGGTCACCATGCTATATATTCATCCCCATGACTTACTTATTTTATAACTGGAAGTATGTACCTTTTGAGTCCTTTCACCTGTTTTGCCCATCCCTCAACTCCCAACCCCTGGCAACCATCAATCTGTTCTCTGTATCTGTTGAACCTGTTTGGTTTATATTGTTTGTATGATGTGAGACCATACACTATTTGTCTTTCTCTGATTTATTTCATAAAATATAATGGCCTCAAGTCCATCCATATTGTTGAAAAATGCAGTAAGTAACCTGTTTTTATAATGGCAAATTTTACTTAAAATATTACTCTTTACTTGCATAGTACCATGGAAAAAATGATTACTATTTGTTAATCTCTCACTGATGATTTGACAACCCCAATGAGCATGTTATTGTATGTGCTTCAGGTCAAGTTATAGGAGATAAGAATGCAGATGCAGAAGGCATGGGAAAAACTGCTGAAGGGGTTCCTTTTTTTTTTTTTTTTTCTTTTTTAAAGATTTTATTTGTTTGAGAGACAGAGAGAGAGAGAGAGGCAGAGACATTGGCAGAGGGAGAAGCAGGCTTCACGCAGGGAGCCCGATGTGGGACTCCATCCCGTGTCTCCAGGATCACACCCTGGGTTGAAGGCAGACCCTCAACCACTGAGCTACCCAGGCGTCCCGTGCTGAAGGAGTTCTTACAAAAATACTTCAAATTTCCGTACTTGAAAAAATGTCATGATATTTTTGTCTTTCAGCCACATTTCTCTCATACAGTTGATATGACATTTATAGATGGATAGTATAGTAGGCTGAATAATGGTCCCGAAGATATCAAGTCCTAATCCCTAAAACCTGTAAATGATATCTTATTTGGAAAAGATCTTGAGATGGGAAGGTTATCCTGAATCATTGGCAGGTCCTGAATTCAGTCACAAGTGCTTTGTTAAGAGACAAGCAGAGGGAGATTTGACACAGATGGAGGAGAAGCTGATGTGAAGATGGAGCAGAGAGAGATCCGAAGAAACTGACTTTGATGATTGAAGTGATGCAGCCACAAGCCAAGAAATGCTGGTAGCCACCAGAAGCTGGAGGAGGCAAGGAATGGACTCTTTCTTTAGAACCTCCAGAGGGAACATGGCCTTCGTAACATCTTGATTTCAGGCCAGTGAGACTGATTTTGGATTTCCAGCCTCCAGAACCATGAGATAATAATTGTCTTTTCTTTTAAGACACTGAGTCTGTGGTAATTTGTTCCAGCAGTCACAAGAAAACTCATGAATGGAGTTAACCTACATTGCAGGGAGCAGAAAACTGCTAAATAAATATTCCAAAAAAATAACTATTTCTTGAGTGGTCTCTTTAATATTTAGCAAAAGAATAGCTTTTTCATGTTTTTAGGGAGGCCTATGATTCTAAGATAATCTTTAAGAATGTCATAAGAAATGACGAAATTATTAGCCAAGAAGAAAATTTTTTCTTATTTAACTGGCACATTGTAATAAGAAATTTGGGAGTTAAAAAGATCTTTTCAAAAGGAATTATAATTAATATACAGTGTTATATTAAGTACATATATAGTGATTAAGTAATTCTATACAGTGCTCAGTGCTCATCATGATAAGTGTATTCTTAATCTTCTCTCTATTTCACCTATCCCTCCACCACCTCCGCTCTGGCAATTACCAGTTTGTTCTCTATATTTAAGTGGTTTTTGTTTTGTTTTGTTTTGTGTTTGTCTCTCTTGCCTTTGTTCATTTTGTTTCTTAAATTCACACATGAATGAAAGGTTTTTAAAGCTTTAGCGTGATGGAATTTTCTAGTCACAAATGCTTTCCTTGTATTCCAGCAACATTAATTGAGGGGCACCTAATGTAGTCCTGGGCTGTGAGTTATGCAGCAGGTATACCATTCTTGCTGGATCAGAGGACTTATGTAAAGGCATCTTAGGAGACAAATTTAGAGTAATTTCTGGCATATTGAAAAAGCGTCATAATGATAGTTAAATATATGGACATTGGAGTCTGCTAGTCTAGGCTAGGAATTCTTTCTCTTACTGGCTGTATGACTTTAGTCAAATTACTTATATTCTCTTATAGAGATGATATTAGTATAACCAGCTGGAGTTGTTATAAAGATTAAAGAAACTCATATACCCAAAGTAATAAGCATAATGCCTAGCATTTGGTAAATAGGCAATGGGTAGTCAGTAAATGACATTGAGGCAGGGAAGAAGAGGACCAGATGTACACCTTAGACAGATACATTTGGTCACGTGTTTTTGGCTGGTAGTAGGTGGGAAAGGACTGTAGGAAGGAATTTATGACCTGACACAGTGCTTTCCAGGAAGGGGTCTTTGCACAAAACAAAACATACCTGTGGGGTATCCTGTAATGGGTACTATTAAGGATGTTCTTAATAAATGTTTGGTAAAGATGAGTTCATTTCCCTAGTCATGTACGAGGTCTATTAAAATATAATAAAGCAATAGAAGTTATTTAACTATATGGTAAACAAACAAACAGAATGCAGCTACAAAAAAATTCAAGAGTTTTATCAGGTTAACAAAATCTGAATACAAAATAAATAATTCTGTTCAAAGTAAGGCAGAGATATTTTTACCTTTCTTACCTGTTGGCAAATATCTGAACATTTCATAAGCCTTTTTTCCTTTTGATTTGTTTGCCACTGAATTCTCAAGTTATTCTTTCTGCCCATTGCACAGTATCCGAGTTTTATAGCCAAGATGAATGAATACACATTTTTTAAGATACATTCTGAGAAAAATATGTAAATCAGTTTGGCAAACATAAAAAAATCAATTTCCACAGTTAAATATTAGCTTACCAATGCACTTTACATTTTTTCAAACACTCATTGATTGCAATAAAAATATTGTTTTATAAAAACTCAATTTCCAAAAGTTTTCAATTATCATACTGTAAACAGGGATTTAATGGAGATGAGAAATAAACCTGGGCTTTCATCTTTTTCTTTACAACTTGAGAAGTAGAGATTAATGACAGTATTTGACCCACCCTGGACACTGGCTAGAATCCAGGTGGTATCCAGAAATAAGCAATGCCAGCAATACACAGATTTGTGCTACCAGGACCAGAGAGTTCCCCACAGCATTCTCTATCACCCTGGCTGTGTGGTACAGACTTCCCATTCCCTTTAGGTCAAATTTCTCAGTTGTTTTTGCTGTCCATTGCATGTTATATTTGTGCTTCAAGGCCAAGTTGGAATTATATACTTTTCTTTCAGCTAAATTTAGAGAAAAATATGTAGATTAGTTGGGCTAACATTTAAAGACATTTATTTCCACATTTAGATATTTTTCTTAGGTGATTTCTGCCCTGTATTTTCCCTTCCTACAACAATACAAATTAATTTTGTAATGAGATGGAAAGGTCATATGTCTTTTTTGTAAAGGTTTGCTATGCCTTTTGAAATACTCAAAAAAAAAAAATCCGACAATGTGCAAACTATTTTACTATACCACATTATTTTTATATTTTGTTTAAGGAAAAATGAGCTAACAGTACAAAAACTATTTTACTATATATCACAATCTTTTTATTTTTTCCCCTTTTTTTCTTGTAATAGCAATGAGGAAAATGAATATCCAATGAACCATTATTTCACCAAAACCCAAGTCAGTTGGAGTGCTGGATAGCCCAGCAGAGTCATGCTGTAATGCAAAGTTTCTGAAATCGAGCTTTAGAGACCTCTTCAGATTGCCATGGAGAAAGGGGGAATCTAAATCCATTGTAAAAGAATTTTACAATTCTTTAAAAATTTTAAAATATTAAATATACAGTTTAGAGGTTATTGATTTGTAGATTGTATACCTAGGATAATGAAGAGACTACAGTGCAGGCATTCCTTGTTTTATAATGCCAATTACATGTGAATTTCTAAACTTAGTGAAGTAATTTTTTTTCAAATTGAATCATATTTTACTACCATGTTTCATTTCAAGGAAATCTTTGATAGTAACTTTTAAAATTAAAGAATAGATTATTTCGTAAAAATTTTCTATGGCTTTTCAAGTAGTTAAGTTTTGTAAATCAGCGAACTTCTACTGACTAATGTTGAACCATTTCCTGAGTTATAAATTGATTTCCTCATTGAGATGCTATTTTTAGATCATCTTCAGTATTTTTAAATCCTTATTTGGATGTACTGCTATCTTGTTAGATGATTATGATTCATCAAACTATTTTTCAAAAAATCTTCCTAAAATTGGCTAATAATATGTTATTAGGAGCAATTTTGGTATGAAGGCAAATCTGTAACTGTCTGTAAAACCAAGTTTTAATCATTTGATGAGACTCTTCTAAGGATTCTGAAAATTGCATCAATGTTTTTAAAGATCATTATAGAATTTTTAGCAGTGCAGCATAAAAATCTGTATGTGAGAAATTAATGGGCTTCCCTTACATTACTTTCTGCTGCCATGGGCATCTTCTGTCACTCTTCTCATCAATATTCTCCTAACATGAGGCAAAAGGAGGTGAGTGACCCGGAGGGAAAGAGGCGACCTGGTGAGCTCTTCAGTCCTTGGAGCACCTGTTATCCATGGATTTCAAAGCACTTAATCCAGTTTGATGGTCCTGTGAGTTAAGAAGTGCTTTACTACTTGGCTGTGAGCTTGTCATAGGTCTCCAGTACATTATTGGAAAATACAACCCCTGGGCTATTTTCCTGACTCCTGGGTCAATGTTCACGTCAAGAGATGACACTTGAGCCTTGGCTGACAGGGGGATTGGGTGCTGATGGTTAACACTATGAGTAATTGATCTTTTTGCTTCCTGTTTATTCATATGTACAAACCTGAAAAATTAAATATCTCCACACTGTATGATTCCAGTATTTGGAGAATTATGATCTTCTCCCATGGAAATATGAATAAATTAAGGAACATATGATTGTGCCATGAACAATTGAAGTCAAAGAAAGGAATAGAATAACTAAAAAAAAAAAAGCTTGGTGATAAAATATAATTCAGAGGAATTATGTTAAGGCATAAACCAGTTATGAGATATTTATAGACTTTGACTTTGTAAAGCAACTTTGCATTTGACTGTGTTTATTAGTGAATGGGAATTTATTTCCCTATATTGAATGAGCATTTCTTGGCAGGCAAACTGTGCACAAGCTACAATGAGCTTCAATGAAGTGCTTTCACATTCCCTTCCCACTGAGTTGAAAGCCTTCTTATATTCTCTCAAGTGTGTTTCTTTTCTCATGGAGGATGGCTTTGTTGAAAATTGCTTCCTCTTCTCTTGATTATTGAATCAGATATTATATTCAGTTCTTCAATACTTTATAGAATGTTGGTGAAAAATGAAATATAATGAGTGTGATTCTTCCCTATATTTTGAAGGCTATGTAGATTCAGTTCTAAAGAATTTAGTGGGGCGAAGCCAGTATTGGAAGAGGGATATTATTTAACTGACTTTTCTCTTTCTCTGTAACTGCTTCCCTCACATCCCTGCTCCATCATTATGATACTCTTCATTTCTAGCATTTTCTTTGTATTTCAACAGCCAGAGTCAGCCTTTAGTATACTTATTTTGAGTAGACCCTTTGCTCAAGCACAGAGGACTCATGTGACCAAAGGTAGTCTGCTGTTATTCCCAAATAGACCAATGTCCTGTACTGTAGATTTTAATTTTTTTCTTCCATTTTTAGTCACTGTTAATATTAACTTGACCTTAGAATATTGCTAATTTACTAAGAAAAAATAGAATGTAATTAAGGCACCAAAGATGAATATGAAAAAAATGTATACCTTTTCCATACACTTCAATTCAAAATGTCAAAGGATTGAAAAAATCCTGAACTTATACTTCAACTTTGCCACCTCATTGTTATGCTTCATTTCATAAAAATATGGACTAAATCTCATCACAATTATATTGTAATATTTTTGCTTTTTTGTGTTGGCATACTCTAATAATTTTATTTCATCCATTCATGAGCAGTTGGGTATAGTTGTTAAATCATAACCTCTGGAGCCAAACTCTTCTGTGTCTGTCAAGTCCTGCCTGTGCCTGAGGTTTCTCATTTATAACATGAAGGTAGGTTTGCTGCATTAAATGAGTTTACAAATATAGTGGTTGGCACATAGTACATGCTATGTCAGTTTCTTCTATTGTTATTCACTAGAATAACAATAAATCATTCATATTCATGAAAGATTTATTGAGCCCTTACTATGTGCCTCAATGGTGATCTTATAATGCTAAAAAATATTGAAGGGCAAATATTAATTTAATGATCACTTAAATTGAATTTTAAATTGTGATAAAAATGTCAGTTAAAATGCAGGAAAGTAGGAAATACTGTTGATGGAAAATAAGATCGAAAAACAAGAGAATCTGATTTATTTTGGAGGGAATGGTTATTCAGCGAAGAAACATTTAATGAAGATCTGAAAGATAATGAAAATTCATTGATTTAGGAGTGATCTAGAATGTTTTAGAAAGAGAACTTGACAAAATTAGTGAAGGGGTCATTGATACTAAAGTATCCCAGAATTGGAGAGAAATGGATCTAATAGCAGCAGAAGAAAAGCACCTATTTAAACAAGAAAATAATAAGAAACTGGGACAAATGCAGGCAAGTTCACAGTTTTGCTGGCAGGGAATTTTCTTCTCATTGCTTATTTACTCTCTGGTTGAAGGTGACACTCTCTGATGAAAATGAGGTTTCTGTGAGAATACTGGTGGTTTGAGGATCATGCAGAGGGTTTGAAATCTTTGTGTGGAGAACAGGAAAGTGGCTTGATCAATGTATGTGGTACAGTTACCAGGTAGTGTTGAGTGTTCAGTTAAGATTGGTGAGTTATTAATTTACACATTCCCTGTTGTTTTTCTCTAGCAAGGCTCAGATGCCTGAGGTTAGACCTGAAGAAAGAACATTATTGGGACCACCAAAATTTGAGGTCTCTCAAGTGGGTAAAATGCAGAGACAGAAGAATAGAGGTAGGTATTATAAAGGTAATAGTTAGAATCATGTTTGATAAGATTTTAGTTCAGTATAGAGGTAGGTGATGTCATAAAGGACTATTTATAGGGAGATACTAGAGGGATCAAAAAATTGAAGTTTTCTGTTGTAATGATTTGTAGGGTTATAGTTAGTATAGTTAAATAACAATTAATATAAAACAAAAACTGGTAATTATGGGGAGAATTCTTAAAATACCAATATTAAAAATGGAAGATTTTTAGGTTCTAGTGTTTGTACAGGGAAGTGGATGACCAAAGAGAGGCACTGGTGGTAAGGAACTAAGAGGTCAGGATTTGAAATGAGTTGTACATGTGACTTTTAAAATCTCCCTGAGTGATAGCAGAAATTGTCATGAGTAGAGAAACTGTGAGTTAACTCCCAAAATTTCAACAAATGGGAGGACTGGGTGGTGGGGGGTTGAGTCTGGGATCTTGACAGATGTGATTATGAGAGTAATATAGTAGATTGGAATGAGCTTCAAAAAAGCAGAGTTTTATTATAAAAGCATAAGGGAATGATTGTCTAGAGATATGAATATGAACAGTTCATAAAGGAAAAAGCAATTTTGTAAATCTTGCTTTTTAAAGAAATCATGGTTTTCATGATTTTCTCATAATTTGTCATTAAAATACTTTAATTTTTTTTTCACATAATTAAAGGTGGAATGTCAGTTTTGGCTGAGGGCTTAAAATGTCCTTTTAAAACTTGTCTGCTAAAAAACAAATAAATAAAATAAAAAAAATTCTCTGCTTTTTGAAACTTCAGTTTATTTAAAGAGCTTTGTTTTATTTATAAACATAAGTGCACACACATGCATTCTTTCTATAGGTAGAAACGCCACCATATAACATATCAGATGATACCGGATATTTGATGGTATACTGACAACTGCATGCATTTAAAGATTAAGAAAATATGTTAGAGTAAAATATGTCTACCAGAATATTTTTTAAAAAACAGAGAAAACATTATGATGAACTAAATGTGTGTTAAAATGTTGCATACAACTTTATCCATGCTCATACATTAGAAAGGTGGTTTAATCACCCATAAGAAATTACTAGCTTCTCTGTTCGTGAAGCATGACATTTCAATTGCACAGCCAATAAAAGAATTACATGAAGAGACCGAAATGATTTACTGTATGGAAAGCATCAAGACCAAGGTTACCATGGTGAACTACCTTTCTGCACACTCAAGGTCAAGTGAGAGTGACCCATCAATGGGCAACCTTCAGTTGAAACCTGGTATGGAATTGCTCTTACAATTGTTAGTTGGTTTCCTTCTTAAGTAATAAAGATGACTGTAACAGACCTGTTACTGTTATTTACCTATGCTCAATTTAAATTTGTAATTTAAAAACTGACGTTATTGGCAAGAAATTGTTAGAAGAACGCTAGTGTTTTTCAAAATCTCATAAATTGCAGCAGTGCCCTGTAATCATTTCCTGAAAATGTGGATACGTTAGGAAATGTTTACACATTTTTAATGTAAGTTGAAAGAGATTCCAGTTGTATTGTAGTTTTTAATGTTTAACCAGAATCATCTTTATTGTAAATCCTATCTTTATTCCATTGGGAGAGAGCGAAAGAGTATAAATAGTGTATACATATTATAAGATATTGTTATGTATAATTAATACCCTAAAATATGTCCGAAATTCTGGGAAGTTCATATATTGCTTTTTTTCAGATATGTTTTGTTGATGCATAAAAAGAGGACTGTACTAATAAATGTCTCTTGAATTACACATGGTGTAAGAAAATGAAAGCCTTTGGGTTATGAATCTTGGATTTAAAGAGGCAATCATCAAATATTTAAGATGAAAATGCAGTAACACATGCTTGCTGTCATGTGTAAGTTTGGTGAATGTTATGACAAGGTTTTTAAAACATTCATAGTTGGAGTATTTTTATGAAAATATTCATTAATTCAAACAGACATTCATATCTGGCAACCTGCATTTTAATCGTGATTTCTGGCTGCATGAGAAAATCGGTAAAGCCATGAAAGAATGGGTGAAATATATAGCAATCATGCTTAAATTATACATTATAAGGCATACATATCTGTACGTTGTCATATTATGCATTAAATTTAATGCATAAATCAGATTGTTATAATTCTGATGTCGCCAAAAGGCACAAAATATGACAAACAGGAGTAGGCATGTAGATATTATCATATTCAATAATTCAATGAGCATTTGTTTTATGCAAATTAACTTTCTGTTAATAAAGATTATACTCATTTATTACACCACTTCCATATGATAATTAAAAAAAGTCTTTTTTTTCTCTAGAAAATCATTACAAAATGTGAATAATGCATTTGTTTAATATCTATATAAACAAGATCTTACCATCAGATTAGTTCTGGAAATGAAAGCAATATTGATTTCTGTAATAATTTTTGTAATATGGCTACACTGCAATACTGAAGCTGCTAATCTCATTTTTGTGGAGAACTCTATGCATTTAAAGCAGTGTTTAAACTTTTTGAGAGTAAATAATCTTAGTTTTCATAGAATGTGTTAATATACAGTTTATGGAAAATATACTTTTGGAAGTAAATAGTGCTGTGAAGAACTTAGCAAAAAGGTTGAATTCCTCTTCTCGGTACCATATTCTAATGTCAGTTAAAATAACACTGAAAACAAAACCAATCAACTCTTTGAGTTCAATATGTTACTCTCTTAAAGCCACTGGGTGTCCATTGAGGAGAAAGGATTTAATAAACTCCCACATGGCTGAATTAAAACGATAATAAATTATAAAGTACCACGTTAAATGACAGCAAATAATAATATCCCCCAAAGTCACTGCACATACATCTTTTGCAAAAAAACATGATGCAGCATTTTCTAATGGGACGTATATTTCTTTTCAGTTGTTACATCATCATATTTTAACGGCTTATTTAGGTCACATTATTATATGCATGGAACTTTATCGTCTGAAACATGCTACAGTTTCTGATTGAGCCCTGTAGGTCTTCATTTAAGAAAACGAGCATGGGGGCAACTGGGTGGCTCAATCAGCTAAAGTGTCTCCCTTAGGCTCAGGTCATGATCTCAGGGTCTGGATCCGGGCCTCACTGGGCTCCCTGCTCAGCTGTCCCTCTGCCTCTGCCCCCTGCTCATGCTCTCTCTCTCTCAAATAAATAAATAAAATATTAAAAAAAATTGAGCATGTATTTCAGATGCTTAGAGTTCTACAACATTGCCATTTTTGGGTATGCTTACAAACTTTTCAAACTAGTTTAAACAAACTAGAATTTCTTCTTGGAAGAAGGTCGATAAAAGTAATTTATGGAAAATATGGGAAATTTCACTTTAAACTTTAGGTAGCAAACTTAATCAAAATAAAGAGCATTTAATGTACATTAATTAGGTATGTTTGCTCTATATTAGCAATGGGAATTCAATAAAATTAATGAGGTGAACCACTTGAAATTTCTAATATTTGAACATTTTTTTAAAAGATTTTTTTTAGTTTATTTATTCTTGGGGGACCCACAGAGATAGACAGAGACACAGGTAGAGGGAGAAGCAGGTTCCTTGTGGGAAGCCCAGTGTGGGACTCAATCCCAAGACCCCGAGATTATGCCCTGAGCTGAAGGCAGATGCTCAACCACTGAGCCACCCAGGTATTCTTTAAAAATATTTTATTTATTTATTTGAGAGAGAGAGAGACAGATAACAAAAGAGCGTGAGGGGGGTAGCATGAGGGAGAAGGGGGAGGGAGAAGCAGGCTCCTGGCTGAGTAGGGAGCCTGAGGCAAGGCTCATCCCAGGACCCAGAGATCATGATGTGAGTCCAGGTGCTTAAACAACTGAGCCACCCAGGAGCCCCTCCCATATTTGAAGATTTTTAATGCACAAGAAAGGTTATTTCATAAAGTTCGACATAAGATAACATGCATATGTGCTCATTATTGCATAAAATACTTTACTGCATACGTCACACCTTTATACAATACATTGCTAATGGTTTGTGCAAGCAACCAGTTCTTAAGAAGAGTTCACAATGAACTCAAAAGAGGACTGATCTAGGAATTTCTATTCTAGCCAGACCTCTCCATTCATTCACTGAACCATTTTAGGCCATCTGTGTAACTTCTCTGAGTCTCAGTTTCCTTATTTGTATTATGGAGATGTCACAGACTGCTTCAGATCACATGTAACAGAATCATAGCCAAGATGGCTCAAACACAAGGGGCTGCTTGTCTAAGATAAGAAGTCCAGAAAAGCCCCTGGGTGCTTTAGAAGTCCAACAATGTCATTAAAATTAAAAGCCCAGATTTCTTTGTCTTTCCTCTCTGATTCTTTGAGAGTTTCAAACTCAGGATCTCCTGTTCCTGGTTGCCAGGTGGTTATAGTATCATGATTTCTTCACACAGCAATGGGCAAAGGACACATCTGTATTGTGACCTTTTATAAAGAGCAAAGAAAACCTTTCCTAGAAGACTCTACTAACCTTACCTCAAATCTTATTGTCCAGAATTATACCAATCAGAGTTAAAGAGGAAAAAAATACCATCTCTGTCTTGCGTTAATTAAAGGGGCTCTTCCCTGAGTTCATGAATGCAAAGATGGTGTGCAACCCGACAAAATGAGGCCCTGATAATCAGGAGAAAGGAGAAGGCTTATGTGGACATCATCAATAATCTATGCTACACTAATTCATGTGGTAACGCAATGATAAAGCATGGAAATTTGGAAAATAAATAAGTTGAATTAAATATTTTTCAACAACCTGTGACAAAGTCCTGACCAAATTTGGTACATAAAGATGATATGAGATGGATATAGGGATGCCTGGGTGGCTCAGCAGTTTGGCACCTAACTTCGGCCCAGGGCATGATCATGGAGACCTGGGATCAAGTCTCTCATGGGGCTCCCTACATGGAACCTGCTTCTCTCTCTGCCTGTGTCTCTGCCTCTCTCTCTCTGTGTCTCTCATGAATAATTAAATAAAATCTTAAAAAAAAAAAAACAAAGAAATGATGTGGAAATAATTCATGTGTAAGTATGTGAAATAAAAGTAGTTATTTTAAAATATGGTTCTTTGTCATGATAAATAGTTGTACGACTTGTACATAATAACATGGGAATGTGGGAAGATTTTAAATTCATGGGTAAGATATTTATTTATTTATTTATTTATTTATTTATTTATTTATTTATTTATTTATTTATTATTTATTTATTTCCACCGGTAAGATATTTAGAAGAATAATGAGATTTCAAGGACATTTGGCTAGTTTGTTCGATTTTCTGTATCTTTAAGAATGTTTAAAAAACATTCTTGGGGGATCCCTGGGTGGCACAACGGTTTGGCGCCTGCCTTTGGCCCAGGGCGCGATCCTGGAGACCCGGGATCGAATCCCACGTCGGGCTCCCAGTGCATGGAGCCTGCTTCTCCCTCTGCATGTGTCTCTGCCTCTCTCTCTCTCTCTCTCTCTCTCTGTGACTGTCCCAAATAAATAAAAATTTTAAAAAAAATTCTTGGATAAAACTTGAGTTAACCTGAATGCCTACTAGTAAACTTAAAAACTCACTTTTGCTTTAAAAGACTAACCTCAAAAAAAAAAAAAAAAAAAAAAAGAAGACTAACCTCTATAGAAGTCTAAACATGCAGTTAGGAAAATTGCAACTATCCTGAAGATGATATGGTAAGAATACAATGACTGAACCTTCAATATTAATTTCCAATTCAGGTCAGAGATAAGAAACTGCCATCAACTCTGGGCAAATGTTTTCTGGATTATATAAAATATTTGACATATAAATAGAAATATATAAAAATTTTAGTAGTGACATTTTAAATATTTTAGGTCATGTCAGTGCAAATGAAAAGTTTGAGGAACAAAAATAATAGAAGTAATCAGCATTGGGATTAAAGCTATAGTGTAATATAAATTTACTTTAAAAATGGAATGACTTTATTTTTAAGAGGCTATTTTATACAAAACTGGCACCTTTTCCCCAGGTGTTGATATCTGAAATACAGATGGTAAAGGAATGGAATAAATTAAACAGCAGGGTTACCATGGAATTCCTTTTTTAATTGCATTAATCATTAATTCCTTTTTTAAATGCAGTAACCAAAAGAAGGCTTACAGAATATAATTGAAATTATATTAAGGAGGCAAATTCCTGTTAGACATTGTTGTTGAACTTCAGTAGTGACTAGTGACTGAGTTGGTGAGAATGTTTTTTTTTTTTTTTTGTATGAATGCCCTGATTTTAGTGGCATATGACATAATTTCTTTATATCAAAATCCCTTTTTTGGTAAATAAGGTACTAAAATCTTTGACTTTATTTAGAACATTCTTCTTGAAAAAAAAACTTTATTCATCTTAAAAGAGAGCAGAATGGACAAAAGTCTAATTGACACAATCCACTATTTGATTTTTGTTTCGTATTTATAAATAAAAATTAAAAATATAAATGTGTGTGCTATTGTTTTATTCATTCATTCCACAGACTCATATTGGGTGGACACTATGAGTGAATCATTTGACAAGATGTTGTAGATAATACAGAGCAGAGCAAAGATGATAAATAAAACAGATTTTTAACAAGTCCACTTATAAGGCAGTATGGGGTAAATGCTACAAGAAACAATGATACCCTGACATGGGTATGGCAACGATATCCTGCCATACCCTGCCATGGGTAGACTTCACCTGTGACTAGCTTTCCAGAGTCCGTAGTGGAGTGAGTAAAATTAATATCATATTGGTGTAAAATAAACTCTTCCTAATTTTGATCTGAAATTGTGTATATCCTACATTTTTGGAGTATAAAGTCCTGTCTTTAATGAAATGATGATTTAAAAAATATTCCTATCTGACGGAATTAAATATTGGGTACAGGCTCTGAATTTATTTTAATGACTTATAGATTCACATGTGTTGTATCTTAGACCAAGAACTAGGGAACTGAACTTAGGAAATTCAGTTTGAATGAAATAATGAATCTTCCTTGTGTAAGAGGAATTAGGACATTTTCTATTTCTATATTCTGCCCTTTTTTCACATACTCAGTCCTGGGAATAGATTAATAGATTATTCTCCCATGAAATGTGGGCATAGGGATGTCCATGCAGCTTATATGTATATTTTGGGGGGAGAACAGGGCAGGTGTGAAAAGAGAGTTGGCAACAAAGTGTTTGGATTGAAAAATGCTACTCTTGGGACGCCTGGGTAGCTCAGTGGCTGAGCATGTGCCTTCAGCTCAAGGCCTGATCCTGGAGACCCGGAATCGAGTCCCACGTCAGGCTCCCTTCATGGAGTCTGTTTTTCCCTCTGCCTGTGTCTCTGCATCTCTCTCTCTCTCTCTCTTTTTCTGTGTGTGTGTGTGTGTGTTTGTGTGTCTCTCATGAATAAATGAATAAAATCTTAAAAAAAAAAACGCTACTCCATGCAAATTAAATAGAGCTGATATGGCAATAATTGAGTCTGAGGTCTCAACATATTGGGAATTAAAATTTCGTAGAAAAGTCTTTCTCTTAATATATAATCTGCTGTCATTTTACTGAGTTAAACATATTTTGAAAAATCAAGATAATATTTTTGAAGGTAACATGCTTAGCCAAAATATAGTTATGCCATTAAACATAGGTACAGCAAGCCCATTCTTCTTAAAAACTTCACTTATTAGATGACACAGCAAACATAAAACAATACATGAAATTGCCACATACTGCCTGAGAATATTTGGCTTTCTTAATTGGTTAATTTATTGTAGATATATTTTTAATCTTAAGGAGAAAATACATTTTGGTGTTATTCAGACAATTCCATTCTAAAAATGTCTTCTTGGAGGTACAAATGAAAACTATCAGACTGGAGAGAAGAACCCAGCATAAAAAAATTGTAAATAAATTATATAGTTAACATCATTAATTGCTATAAATCTGATGACAACTTAACTGTGTATTGCAAACAAGGAAGTAGATAGCCAGCTTGATTTATATCACACAGATGGATCATGAGTACTGAGCAACTGAGTGACTTTCGAAAAAATAAATCATAGTCTAAATCTCCTATATGAAAAAATTAGGGTCTGTATTAGAAAATCTCTAAGATTCATATTGAGGTTACAAAATTCTAATTTTTCCTTCAATGAGGTTTCTTTCTAATTTTCTTCAAGATATGACCTTTTGCTCATAATGCAACAAAGTTAATTAAACTCCCACATTTTACATGCTAATTTGAAGCCCTGGTTGTAATTTATTGCATCTGAAGTGCAAGGAGCACAACTGGTTAATAAGTTTGATCAAATTTCTGGATTGTTTACAGAACAGAGTCTAGCGAAATAAACTTCCATAGCCTGTAGGGCAGTACATGTAGAAAATTAATATTTTAAAATAAGTTATAACAAAATATTAAATACCATTGTATATGTAGTTGGAAGAACAGAACTCTGATTTTGTTATAGAAAGAAGAAAAATAAATGTCCCTCTTCAGATTATAAAAATCAGTGAGTGGAGGGTGACAACACAAAGGAGAGAAAGAATTTTTAACTGGCAAGGTGTGCCCAGGTTCTCTTCTGTGTTACTAAATGGAGCCACTGAGGCAAATGGTTCTATTATTTGACAAAATTGTTATGGGTTTCATTATTCACACATCAGTGGGTTCTGACAGCAGGAGAAATGGAAACCGCTCTTCAAAATAATGCAAAGCATTACCTATGATTTGGGCAAAGGAATCTGAGTGGACGATAATGTGTAGACGACTATATCCTTCTTCCTTCATGTGAATATGGTCTATATTGTCTCTAAAATCCATGGTCTATTTCTGGAAGTGTGTGTGTGTGTGTGTGTGTGCACGTGCCCAAAAAATGTGAGGTAAGATCATCTAAAGGTAGAATAAGACAAAGAGAGGGGAAAGAAAGTACACCTGTGCTAATTTTCTCATTTTTAAAAAGTCAGTAGATGCAAAAATCATTCAAAGATTATTCTTTGAAAACAGTTTAAGTAATTTTTATTAGGTTAAGATTTTTGATATTCTTTTGTTGTATGACCACAATCCCCCCAATTATTTAGGCTTAGATCTGTACTACATGTTCCCCACATAGGCTCTGGTTACTATATTTATTAATACAGAGTTTTGATTTATCAACTATGATTTATCAACACAGAGTTTTGAAATTTTTGATTTATCCTTTTGTTGAAAAAAATGTTTACGATTCATATGATCCACTGGCTTTTTTTTTTTTTTAAATTCATGTGTGCTCTGTTCACTGGGCTCTAGGTTATTTTCTATTTGAGAATATCTATCCATTGCCTTCAGACTTAAAGGACAACCAAGTAAGGCATAAATTCTTTGTTCATGCTTTCTCTCAGAAGTGTGGATGTCCTCAGATGTTGTAGACATTGCTCTTCTACCTTGTGGCACTCCCTGAATGCTGCAGTGGAGACATCTGGCACCCAATTCATCTTCCTTCTTGTGGATGACTTCCTCTTACTCTGTATGCCTAGATGAGTCTTTATTCTTGAAGTTCAATGACTTCAGGAAGATACACCTTGGTGAGATTATTCTGTATTGATTTTTCCTGAACTTGGTTCACTCCTCAGTACAGATGCAATTTTTCTTTATTTCGGGAAAAATGTATTCTGGTATTTTATTCAATGTGTATTTTATTTTAAGTTATATAAGTTTTCTTATTCAGAGATACTAAGTGAACATTTGGGTTTAATTTTTCTAATTTCTGTATATGCAATCTTTTTTATAATTATATTTTTCAACGAAGGCTGTACGAAAAAACTTAACTAGAAAATATGTCTCTGCCTATATTAGGCCCATCTCTCCAGCTACATACTGGATCATGTAACTTGCTTACACATCAGCTTCAAATGGCTTCCAATAATCCTTGGGATACATCTGTAATTCTTAACACAAACTCACCATCTCCTTTTCTAGCTTCATTTCACAGTCTTTTCCCCAAGATATCTATGCAAGCCCCATAACTTGTGGATGCTCAAATATACTATGATCCTTTTTGTTTGGTCTTAATATTTACATCTGTATATCAGATACCTTGCCCTCCCCTGTTTCATTTTTAATCATAATTTTTTGAGAGATTTTTAAAAGCACAGTAAATTCAGAAAACAATATGACAAACATCTTTGCACGCCACGCAAAATTAGCTTTTGTCAATATTTCATCATATCTGCTCAAATGTTACTTTAGTCAATGGAATAAAACATTACAGATAAAGGTGATGTTCCATTTTTCCAGTCACATGCCAAACTAATCTATTTCTCTGCTCCTTCCTTCTCCATTTACGTGCATTCTTGATAGTAATTTGATGTGTATACTTCCAACTCTCTAAATGTGTGTGTGTGTGACCAAGGACACATGCAGTATGGCTTTGTTTTAAAACATATATATATATATATATATATATATATATATATATATATGATATCTAATATATAAAACTGTCACTTGCTTCATTAAATCAAGCTATGTGTTTGAGAATGATTGATAATATCTTATTTTTTTTAATTTTTATTTCATCTATTTATTTTTTAAACCTTTTTAAAATCTGGGGAAGTATATCTAGGTCTGAAAATGCTTAATATCAGGTATCCTGATATTAAGGGTGGCTGAGTTAGTTAAGCATCTGCCTTCACCTCAGATCATGATCCTAGCATCCTGGGATGGAGCCCCACACTGGACTCCCTGCTCAGCGGGGAGTCTGCTTCACCCCTCCCACCCCCCTAACCCTCCCACCCCCGACTGCTGCTTGTTCCTGTGCATGTGTGCTCCCTCTCTCTCAAATAAATAAATAAAATCTTAAAAACAATAAATAAAATAAAAATGTTTAATATCCTTTTTAAGATAACTTTAGCTATCCACTATAGTATTTTGTTAAAATCAACAAATGATTCCTTTGAAGATTCTTCTTCATCCTAAAAAAGTATTTTAAGAATAATAGAATATATCTAGAATTATCACCTGTACAGTGTATCTTAAAAATCTACCTTGAGGGGCACTTGGGTAGCTGAGTCAATTAAGCATCTGCCTTCAGTTTGGGTCATGATCCTAGGGTCCTGGGATCAGCACCCCCATCAGGCTCCATGTTCAGTGGGGAGCCTGTTTGTCCCTTTTCCTCTGCTGCTCCCTCTGCTTGTGCTTGCTCTTCCTTTTCAAATAAATAAATAAATAAATAAATAAATAAATAAATAAATAAAATCTTTAAAAAACAAAACAAAAACAAACCTACCTTGGGTTGAAGTTTATTTTTAATGCAAAAGAGTATTCAATCTCATATAAACAAGATTGAAATCAAACTCCAGAAGTTAGGGGAGAAATTTGATATATAAATTCACTTGCAATACTTTCTTAGAGCCTTTTGCTTTGTCTTATTTGTGTTCCACTGAAGACCCGTCTGGGTGTATGTGTGAAGAAATAGAAATTATTTATACAATTGCAAGCACCTACTTGTATGTTATGCACACACACACTGAGTTTGTACATTATTTCAGCAGTGGGAAAAGAGTGAGCTCAAGTCGTATCTAATTAAAAATGAAACTCCCCAAAGAAATATGCTTAGTATTAAATTCTAGTTTTTCATAAGTGTAATGAAAATTAAATAACTAAATTAGTATATACACTCTGGAGTTCATCTATCCATCAAAATAATTGTTTTCCTTCCTCTTTATTACTTTAGTAATCAGTCTCTTAGTAAGTAACTGACCTACTGTATCAGTGAAGCATATACTTGAGGCGTTTCCTTTTCCTGCAGTAAACTGATACCATTTTATGCTGTTTCAGTGTC
The DNA here is from genome assembly GCF_053574225.1 of Canis aureus. Lineage (NCBI taxonomy): Eukaryota > Metazoa > Chordata > Mammalia > Carnivora > Canidae > Canis > Canis aureus. The sequence continues at coordinate 16,786,548 of NC_135638.1, read as the reverse complement.
CCTCACCTAGTCAATCCAATTGATATTTTGATGTTGAGAGAAACTTTGGCAGATTCCAGGACCAGTATAAGCTGTCGTGACCACAAGGCTTTTAGCTAGCCAGGAATATGATTTCCTTCAAATACTGGAGCAGGGTTTTTACTTCTCTCTATCTCCAGCTAAGAACTCTGTTGACAGAATCACATTTTCTCTTGGTGTGTTCTACTAAATCTAAAGATGTCAGTCACTATTGGTCAATATGGAAGTTGGGGTACCATGCCTATGATTTTGTAGCTCTTATCCATAGGTTTAGCCTCTTTTATCCCATGGCCGTGACCAGAGTTTCTCAGCTTCAGCAGTATTGACATTTTGGACTGGATAATACTTTGTTGTGAATATGGCAAGCAGAAGATCTGCATTGTAGGGTGCTTAGCAGTCTCTTACACTCAGTAGAATCTCACTAGATGCCAGTAGCACTTCTTCACTACCAATCACGATCAATAAAAATGTCTGTGGACATTACCAAATGACCCTGTGTAGGTGGTTGGGCAACAGCATCCCCAGTTGAGAATCATTGTTGTAGTATTATCCTCTTCTACTATCTCTAATTTGGTCTCAGCGTGTTGGGGAGAAAATGTCTATTTGGAATATATTTTAAATTTCCTCTTTGGAGCAAGGTTGGCTCCTATATTCTTGGGCTAAATTTATATACATTAGCATAATATTTTATTTAAAATAAAAAAGTTTATTTTTCTATTCTTGAATCTCATTTGAAATGAAACTATTGTAGCTGTTTCTTTTGGTATTTCTCTTCATAGTTCCCAAATAAAAGTGGGGTGCTGCATGGAATAGAACTGAAAAATATATGGCTTTGGCTTATTGAAAACAGTGGAGTAGTGAGAACACAAATATTAGATCTAGAAAGCTGGCATCTCTGTTATGCCAGGGAATAATATTTAATAAAACAGTCGCCTGTGATATATTGGAAGGCAGATAAATAATCAGCTACATAAGATCTAGGAAATACTGATAATGCTGTGAGTGTTTCCTTATTATTTTCATGTACAGAAGGTGAATACAGGTAAGTGTGTTTGCCAAGTTCACCGCATGTAGCTTGCAATATGAATTGATTGAGAATTGGATAGTTCAGCATCTCAAATGTTAAAAACAAACATACAAACAAACACCCCAGCCAACTGATTCTATTTTACTAGAAACAAGTATTTTGCCTAGCCAGAAATCTTGCCAACACACACAGCTCAGAGATCATATGAGTGGGGCTGACTCTCACGCAAGCCATTGTTTCACGAGAGAGGGCAATGGGTAGTACTCAGGGGCTAGTACAGCAAAGATATATTATCAGATTTATAAACTATGTCTTGAGAGAATACAGCTGTGTTTACTCCAATATAGAATCGATCAGAAACGAAGTGTTTGAATTCCCATTGTTTTTTAGACAAATAGATTACCAGTAAAACCAGAAGTGTGGTTTACAGAAGCATGGTTTATAGAAGCATGATCAGATGACTTCTAAAACAAACTCCAGACCCCCCAAATTCCACAAGCAGAAAGACAGAAAGAGGGCCATCAGAGCAGTGCAGCCTCCAAGAGAGACACACTGCAGTGCCAGGATGGTTGGCGAGTTGCTGCTCCATGGACCAATCACAGAACTTTCTCCACTGACAGGGACTGATGCTTTTGTGATTCCTGTTTGCAGGATTTGAATATGCCACAAGTACCCTATTCTTCCATTTTCCAAATAGAAGATTTAATTTCTGTAATCTTCCTTACCCTTGTAATGAGCATGTAACGTGGTGACTTTTGTATTTATGGACTACTGGATCATGAGAAGCTGTATCTAGACTTAGAGGAGAGAATTTTATATTGCACTGGGATTTGTTCTGAGTGCATCTTTAGAATTGAATTTAGAAGTGGCTTCTCTTGAGAAGCCGGTTTGCACAAATAATGAATATCCAAAAGAGAAAACTGGCAGTTTTCAAATTCTCTCTCCAATATGCCTTTCCCATCCTCCCCAAATGCTGCCTGCCCTGTGTTTTAACTGACACCATCTTATGTGAAATAATTCAGCAACTTATGTGAAATAATTCATAAAGAAGAGTACAAATCCAAGAAAGCTGAAGTCTTACTTCTCATGTGTTGGTTATTCTCCATTTCTAGATTAAATTTTCACTATTCTCTGCCTTTTTCTACACACAGGATGTTGATGTCTATTAACTGCATTACATAGGCTCCCTTTCATTCTGGCTTCTAATTGGGGTTTGGCCAATGGGAAGTGCTGGCATGAGGAATGAGCAGGCAATGAGAAAGGTGGGTAGGCATTTCACACTCCTCAATGTCTGACGGTGATTCCTGCAGTGACTCAATTCTGCAGTGGCCACAGCTGCTCTCCAGAGGCTGTGCTGAGTTCTTTCCAAGCTTCTGAAGTGCCATTTGTTCCTCTTGCCCTACTGGTCTACGGCTAGTAATGATGTTCCACTGTTACTAGTTGCTGGGTGCCTAGCATCCTAATTGTCTCCTTAACACTTCTCTCACAGGTGTAAATAGTCCTTTTTTTTTTTTTATAAATTATCTTTAATTAAATCCTTTATTGTGTGTCTAGAGCTTATCTCCATTTCTTTTCTGTAATCCATTTACATTTATTTCTTTTTCTATTCTTATTATTGGGGTTTTGAGGGATGTGTAAATAAATACACTTATCTATTCTGGAGGTCTATTTCATAACAAAATCTTCCCTAAGAGTAAAATAAAAAATTTGTGAAAAATACAGGTTTGAAATTTACAATAGAACTATTTTTCCCTTTTCCCCAAAATAGATCCATGTATATATATATTTTTTATACTGACTCCAGTTTTAAGACAGCTGATAATTGTTACAAATTGTTGCTGTTTAATAAGCACTCTTGTTCCTTCATAACTATCTCACTAAATTGGCACCTCCGTTGATCATACTCCTCTAACCAGACAGAATTTTTGGCTCTGTCCACTCTCACCCACTAGCATACTTCTTATGTCTAAAATTTTCTTTTGTATATATTTTTACTTGTGGATAGTTCCCAGTAATAGAAGTTTCCTATGGTAGGCAACTGACCGTAGATCTTTCTTCATTTCTGATTATTGAGCAACTCAATATTTCAATAATGAATAAATGAATATATAGGATGGAAGCCCCACCCCCTTTTTGGTCAATTTTGGACTCTTTTAAGATATCTGCATCTTTTGTCCTTCATTCTTCCAGCATTTGGCAGATTGCTTCATTTATTAGATCCTCCAGAAAGGTATGTTGGGTAGAACAGGGATTAGAGATCACACACACACACACACACACACACACACAAAGACAAAATGCAAGGAAATCGTAATAACTTTTTAAATTTTTCTGAACTTGTTCTCCTTCCATTACGTGTGTCTTGTATTATAGCTATTCTATTTCAGCTTTCTGCCTGATTCCCTTTTACTGTGCTCAAAGACAGCTTCCAAACTTCTTTAGATTGTTACATGGTCTGGGCAAATTGACCTCTACTTGATCATTTCCAAGATGGATAGAATGATTTTGAGTAATTTGGACTTTCAAAATGTTTCTTGAGAAGTGTGAGAGACATGAAGACAACTATTTGTAGTTTGAATGGTAGTTGACAATTTTTCTCCACTTCACCAAATCTTCCATTTTCTTTCATTCCAAATGTTACTGAAAACATTTAACCTCTCTTGAGTTTAATGAGAATTAATGAATTAAATTTGTTTTCACTCACCTAAAGGGCAACATTTGATCACCTTTTCTGTTGTCTTTATCCCTAATGACTATATCTGGTCTCTTCTCTGTATTACCAGGTCAGTGTGTTCATTATTAATTTAGGTTATTAGAATCTTTTTGATTGTTAAAAACTCTGGTGTAATTGTTCCCCTTTATTTTCAAATGCAGGTAGATGAACAATAGCAGTAGTTCATAATGGTAGTACTAGAAATATATACAAGTAAAATCATGTGAATATAGAAATAACATAGATTAATAACTAAAATTTAAGGAGAGTTTGAGGAAATAAAGTCATCAAAAATAGATTACCTAGAATAGGAGAGGGGTAAGTCTTAAAGACATTTGGGCTATTGTTACTAGAAGAGGGAAAGTTAGATATTGGACTGGACAATAAAACAATGTCTTATTTTATTTTTGGATAGTGCTGGCATGTGATTGCCACTGTACACATGCGTGATGAATGAAACTAATAAAGATAAATATAAAGGTCCTGATTTCAAAGAGTTTTGTTCATTCAAAAACATTCAATAGAATGTTTTCTGGTCAAATGAAGGAAGGATATTTTAATACAGGATTTGTTACCTAAACATTTGTCCTTTCTTTTTTTCTCTTTTTTACATTTGTCCTTTCTTATATGAAATATGTTATTAGAATGATTTAATTATGTAGTTATACTTACCATCTACTGTAATTTGTGTGCGCAGATTAATACTGCCTACATTAAAAACGTCCAATTAAAAATGATCAATATAGTAATTATATATAAAGTCATGTTTATATCCTAATGAGAGACATATTACTGAGTTATTTACAATATCTGCATAAGATACCTCCATAAGATACACAAAGTGTAAATAAATGTGGACTTATCTGAAGATCAAATACAAGATCTGTTGTGACTCTGAGAAGTAGAGAATGCTCTTTGATCTTTATCTCTGTTAGATAACTGAAATCAAATTGGAAGCGTAGACAGAGAAACTCTAAAACTAACTTCGAAATATTCCAGTAGTACTCCTATAATTCTGATTGTTTTTCATTTATCCTATCTTTTCTAAGGCTCTTATTAATTTGTTGTCATGAGATTATGATGATGTGTAAGACTAGGTCAAACTATTTATAATATTTCAATTGCCTTTCTGTTCACTACACAAATAAAGCTGTTTAATGCATGTGCTACTTGAGTCATCCTCATGCTCAACTGTTCCCGCACAGCTCAGTCCTGACGTATGATTAGATTGTATTTCTAGAGTCTCACCACTTTGCTCCTTCCAAACTTGTTGTTTTTTTTTTTAATTTTTTATTTATTTGAGAGAAAGAGAGAGAGTGAGCATGTGCATGCTAGCACAAGCAGTGGGGGGAGAGGGGCAGAAGGAGAGGGAGAAGCAGACTCCCCATTGGGCAGGGAGCCTGATTTGGACCCTGAGATCATGACCTCAGCCAAAGACATATGATTAACTGACTGAGACACTCAGGTACTCCCATCCCCCTCAACTTCTATTTTGACTCTAGTAGCAAAATAGTGATTAGGGAAAATTGATCTGGTAAGCATTATTGAAGTGTAGGAACATGTATATACTCTTTGAATGCACGAGAATTCCCTCAATTATTCCAAAATTTCACTGTGTTTCAGAATTGGCACATATTCAAATAAAAATATTCTCTAGACTCATTTTACATGCACAACATTTAATCCTTATTCTGTTTTAGGTTCACAGTCTAAAATGAATATTGGCAAGAATGGGTTGCACAAAACATAAATTAATTGCATATTGTGTCACAAGAAGCGTAGGTTTGAAGATGTTGAAACATCACACAGCTCATCCACCTCTATTAAGTAAATTTTTCAGATGGGTAACTCTACTGTTTCGAAGGATTTCATTTGTAACATTGCACCTTTAATAAGATTCTTCCAATGTGCTTTTAGGTCCTCTTGATTTCTCTTTGAAAGTCTTCTCTAAGTGAACTTTCTCTTTCCAGTTTTATCATTTGTATCCTTATATAATTCTTATCATTCCCATCATTCTTACCAATCTTAGATTCACCGTTCCAGTTTTTATTGCTTACTACATTGTGTCATGACTAGTCTACTCTGATTAATCTGTTCTAAAGATCACTACCACATTACACCTTTACTCTTGCTATCTTTTCCAACTACCATAGTCCAGTTCCATTTTTCTCTAATGTTCTATAACCTAGGCACCCTTCAAGGACCAAGTTAAGGCTTCATTTCTTCCTGAAATTCTTCTGCACCATTTTGCCTGAGGTGACTCTCTCTTAACTTTGAGGATAGTCTTCCATAAAGGCTAGGACTTGATTCTCTTTTATCTTATATTACGTCTTCATTGTTGCATATATATTAGAAAATAATGCAAAATTCTTGAGAATAGTCAATTTAAGATGCTTCTATGTTGCTTTTTCCATAAACTAGTTATCATTTAAAATAAAGAAATTTGGGATGCCTGGGTGGCTCAGTGGTTGAGCATCTGCTTTTGGCTCAGAGTGTGATCCTGGAGTCTTGGGATCGAGTCCCACATTGGGCTCCCCACAGGGAGCGTGCTTCTCCCTCTGCTTATGTCTATGCCTTCTCTCTGTGTCTCTCATGAATAAATAAATAAAATCTTTTAAAAAATAAAGAAAAGTGAGGTCTAATTAAAATATAGAAATGTAACATTAACAGAATTACTATATTATAGAGCATAAGATTTAGAAGAAAATTTAGAGATTTGGGGGCTTTCTCCCATTCCCTAAAACTATACCAAATGTTATATTGAGAAGAACTACACAGTAGTCCTAAAAGACAAATTTGGCAATTTTTACTTTTAGACAAAATATTTTCCTTGAATTCCACCTACTTTGTACCCAGGCAAGTTAAGCTATATAATACAGAAAATAGAAATTTTCTTTTTTTTTTCTTATTTCTTAAATCTAGAGTTTGAAGTGTAGATTAAGCCCTATACCGCCAAAGATCTTTTCTTTAAGGACTCATTGTGAATCCTCTTAGCTCTCCAGAGGGTTATAAGAGATTCAAAAATAGGCCAATCTGGAAAACTGAGAGGCCTAACTACTTTCAAGAATGAAGGCAATGAGGAGTCATTAAAGGCTTTTGAACATAGCAGTAACAGGATGCAACTGATGTTTAGAAAAATTATCACAGCTAGAGTATTGGAGATAAATTTTGTGATATTGAGTCTTCCAAGAAAGAAGAGATTGGTACCTAAACTAAAAAAATAGAAAGAAGGGGTGGATCTAAGAGATATTATTGAGAAGAAAACAAGAGGATTTTGTGACTAATTTCCCTTGGGGGGAAGAGATAGTAGTAGAAGATAAATTGTATGAATCCATAATTCTACAACTCTGAGGTTTTAAATCTAATTTTAGGAATTATTTTGTGATGTCATTGGGAGAAACAGAGGCCTGTTTAATGTTGAGTCACCAAAGCAAAGAGTACTATTTATTTTTCATTTTAACTATACAGTTTACTGACAGAGTATTTATTACACCGAATATACTTTTTTTTTGCAAGGAATGCAAATGCATACCTATCAATTGGGAAAATAACATATGGATGAGTCAGAAGAACATTAAAAGTATTCACATTTTCTCTGAAATCTAACTGTTTAAACATGATATTCAGCAAAAGTTATTGTGACCTGCTGACTAAATAGGTTACAAACCTGTCTGGCCTATGTTTCATGTGGTATGATCTACCTTTTCATAGGCAGAAAATAAACTTTCTGATAAATAGTAAAGTTCTCTGCAAGAAAAGAATCAATTTAAAAGATACATATTTTCCCCAGCAATTTCTTACTTGATATAACTCCTGAGGCAAAGGAAACAAAAGCAAAAATAAACTATTGGTATTTCATCAAAATAAAAACTTCTGCACCGGCAAGGAAACAATCAACAAAGCTAAAAGGCAACCTATGGAATCGGAGAAGGTATTTGCAAATGACATATGTGCTAGAGGATTAGTATCCAAAATGTATAAAGAACATATAAAACTCCACATCCAAAACCCAAATAATCCAATAAAAAATAGGAGACGTGAATAGACAGGTTTTATAAGAAGACATACAGATGACCAACAGTAATATGAAAAGATGCTCCACATCATTGACTATTAGGGAAATACACATCAAAAGTACAATGAGATTATCACCTTATTACACCTGTCAGAATGGCTAAAATTAACAATACAAGAAATAACAGGTGTTGGCCAAGATGTGGAGAAAGGGGAACCTTCTTACACTGTTGGTGGGAATATAAACTCATGCAGCCACTCTGGAAAACAACATGGAAGTTGCTCAAAAAGTTCCTATGATCCAGCAATTGTACTACTAGGAATTTACTAAAGAATACAAAAATACTAAATCAAAGGAATACAGGCACCCTAATTTTTGAAAAGATTTTATTTATTTATTCATGAGAGACACACAGAGAGAGACAGAGATAGAGAAAAAGGCAGGCTTCTCACAGGAAGCCCAATGTGGGACTCCATCCCAGACCCAGGATCACACTCTGAGCTGAAAGCAGATGCTTAACCTCTGAGCCATCCACGTGTCCCCATCCTGATATTTATAGCAGCATTATCTACAGTAACCAAACTTGGGAAACAACCCAAGTGTCCACTGATTGATGAATAAAGAAGATATGTGGTATATACACACAATGGAATATTACTCAGCCATAAAAAGGAATGAAGTCTTGCTATTTGCAATGACATGGATGGAGCTAAAGGGTGTTGCGCTAAGCAAAATAAGTCAGCCAGAGAAAGACAAATGCCATATGATTTCACTCATATGTGGAACTTAAGAACAAAACAAATGAACATAGAGGAAAAAAGACAGAGAGAGAGAAAAAAACCAAGAAGCAGACCCATATTGTTCACCTAAAACTAATAAAACACTGTATGTTAGTTAACTAAATGGAATTTAAATAAAAACTTAAAAAAATAAAAGATACATATTTTATGGTACTGCGATAATGAAAAAAGGGAAGTGCTAAAACACATTTTCCCTTTCTCACCATTACAAGAATTCCCTTTCTCACCATTACAAGAAAAACTACTTTATTCACAATATTAATAATTAATAATAATAATAATATAGCTTTACATTGATGATAATATGTATATAAAGTGCTAACCTAAGGTATTTGTGAATGATTAAGTTTTAAAGCCCATCTAATATCAATGTTTAGAAATGGAAGCCTGCCCTCAGCCCTTCAGTTTAATTCAACTCTCATTGTTGATTAAACAAATTGACGAGCAAGAAAGAACTGGAAATGTTTCTACAAAAATTTTTACTCCTGGGAAGTCAAACAAAAGTTACCTCATTTTTTGAAAAAGTAGAGAGTAGAAAATCAGTGCCCCTTCTTCAATATTTATATTAGAAACTTTAATTGGTATTAGGCAATCAAGAAGGCAATTTTTCTTAATACTTGAGAAATCTTCAAACTTATGAGAAATAAAATTAAAAATAAAATAAGATGGTTATGTTTTCCTCTGCATTTTTAACTACATAGAATACTTTCTATGAATCTATTATTTTGATTTGCCGCAGAATCATGTTAGAAGTGAGACTGACAATGAACTCTATGTATTTGGTCTGTGATAGATCCTCATTCACTATACATTGAAAATTTAGCCTCAAATAATAGAATGGAAAATCTAGCTTCGGATTTGCCAGTTGGATCCGATTTGAATAACTTTAGTGGTTTTATATAACAATTTGGCAATAAACTCTTTAGAGGGAATGAAATAAGTATATAATAGCCAAATTTTACACAATACTATTTGTATTTTTGTTATAATAGTTATTCTCCTCATGCAAATCTCTAAGTATTTTAAAAGTATTATTGCCAACAATTGTAGATTTTATGTGTATTTTTAAGAATCTCTTAACTAGAGTTCCTAAAAATTAGAAAAATTCGGATCTATCTATATGCTAGATGTACCATAATGGTCCAGAATAATGTATTATAAGAGTTATAAAGCTACAGCCATATGTTTAATACCAACGCTCATAATGTACTAACAGTTAATATGTTAATCCAGGGGGAAAATGCAAATAAGATTATTGCATTTTTGGTCATGCTCAGTGTCTCTAACCACTTGTCAGAAACATGAAAATGTAACTTGGCTATCAGGCAAGCAATATAAAGTAGCATACTAAAGTGATTCTGCTAGCAATAATTGTTTAACTTTCTTTTCTCTTGGCAAAGTCTTACTTTCATCCTAAGTTCCATTTGAAAATCCTACTCCTCACTGATTTGCTTCAGTAATTATGCTCTTTTCAATTCAATGTTAACTTCCTTATGCTTCCTGGTTCAGTTTTCAATTATTTTTTATATATAGATTCTTTCCTGAACATATACATTTGATGTTTACATATTATTTTATTCATGAGCATATTGTAACTAGTGAACTTTCCCGATTCATACTGTAAGGCAAGGACTCTATGACTATTTCTAGCTGGCAAAATGTAAATGACAGTGGTATCTGTCACTTGTGGGTTGAAAAATTTAAGAACTGGCTAGGGAGCTCTGTTACCTCTTTTCTGGGTCTAGAAACTATGAAAGTTTCATATTAAGATGACTGCACTTCAGAATAAAAGGAACTTGAATTCTCGAGCCACTGGGCGTGGGAGAACCTGTACCAACCCACCTTGGTTTGTAAGAAGTAAAATATAAATTTCTAATGTGTTAAGCAATTGACATTTGAGATTTCTCTTCATGACAGCTCACATATGCTTCTATATCCCTAGTTTCTAACTATCTAAATTATCAGTTTTTATCAACTATATAGTAACTGCTTCAGATATGTAATTAATAATTATTTTTTTGGAAAGCTTGTGTAAAATAACTATTAGAATGACATTTCACTCATCTCTTTTATTTTATAGATTTGGAGTAAAGTTCATTTACACATTTATTCATTAATTCAGAAAATGATTTGTTGAGTGTCTACTATGTGCCAGAAACTGTCTATCTTGAGTCCTGGTAATATAGCAATGAATGAAAATGATAAAAAAAACTTTTGGGAGCACCTGTGTGGCTCAGGCAGTTAAGCGTCTGCTTCGGCTCAGGTCATGATTTCAGGGTCCCAGGATCAAACCCTCCCTGCTGAGCAGGGAGCCTACTTCTCCCTCTCCCCTCCCCTCCTTGCGCTCTCTCTCACTCTCTTTCTCTCTCTCTCTCTCATAAACAAACAAACAAACAAATAAATATCTTAAAAATTCTGTTCCCATAAATCTTAAATTCTGTTATAGATAGATAATAAGCAATATAACTACATATACATATACATATATGTATACGTCAAATATATATGATAGAAAAAAATAGAGAATAGTGATGAGATAGTATTGTTGGCTTAAATTTTAGAATGAGTGACCAAAACAGATCCCACCAAGAGAGTGACTTTTGAATAAAGACCTACAGGAACTAGGGGAACTAGCCTTGTGGACAACTGAGGGAACAGCTCCAGGCAGAGGAAGTAGCATGTGTAAATATGGGAGTATTTCTGAGTCACATGAGAAACAACAAGGAAGCCAGTGCTACTAAAGCAGTGGGAATGGAGAGATAGGAGAGACTAGGAGACACGTTCAAAGAGGTAAAAGGGACCCAAATCATTTAGGGCCTTGGAAAATCACTGTAAGAACTTTGGCTTTTATTCTGAGATGGAGGGCCATTGGAGGGTTTTGTTCAGGGGAATGACATGATATGAATTAGGTTTTAATAAGATCAACTCAGGGGCTATGTTGAGAATGACAGAAATGATAGCACTGGAATAGGAAGAGCTAGAGAAGCCTGATTGAAATAATCCAGGTGAGAGATATTTGTGGCTTCCACCAAGGAGGTAACAGTGATTGAACGGAGAAGTGATATGATTCTGAATATATCTTGGAATTAGGGATTGTAGGATTTGTTATCAGACTAGCTATGGGGTTGACAGAAGTTGAGTTGGGAATGAAAACATGATGATTAACTTGTGAGACTGAAAGAATAAGGTTGCCATTCATTAACATGGGGGAAACCTTAGAAGGAGTAGTTTTAGGAGAGTGTCATAGAGCACTTTGGGTGTGTTAAATTTGGGTTTCCAATTAAATATCTAAGTGCAGATGCCAAGGCTTTTGAAAATATGGGTCAATAATTCATGGGGGAGTCCAGGTTGAAAATATAAATTTGGGAGTTATCAGCATAAATACATGCTATTCTAATAATGACTGAATAGAGAATAAGTTCAAGGACCAAGACCACCAATATTCTAACATTTAGAAGGAAGAAAAAAAAAAAAGCAGGAGTTTGAGAAGGAATGGCCAAAAAAGTAGGAAAAAATCTATGTTAAAACAAGAGAAAGAAAATTTTGAGGATACAATGATTAACTGTGTTAAATACTGCTGATTGCTGAAATAAGATGAAGTCTGAGGAATAACAATCAGATTTAGCAAAGTGAAGATCACTGTTGACATTAGTAGTGGTTTCTGTACAGTGGCAATGGCGGAAGTTAACTGAGTGGATCAAAAGAAAATGGTAAGGAAGAAATAGAAGATGATGAAGCATAGATTCTTTCAGAGTTTTGTTATAAAACTGGAGATAAGATATGGGTGAGCTAGATGAAGAAACTGGGTCTGGGCAGTTTTATTTTTATTATTTTTAAATATGGTTGAAATGGAAGCTTGTTGTATCCTGATGAATGATCCACTGGAAAGAGAAAAGAAAGATGCAAAGGAAAAAAATAGAAAAATTGATAGAGGGGATCCCTGGGTGACGCAGCGGTTTGACGCCTGCCTTTGGCCCAGGGCGCGATCTTGGAGACTCGGGATCGAATCCCACATCGGGCTCCCGGTGCATGTCTCTCTCTGCCTATGCCTATGTCTCCCTCTGCCTATGTCTCTGCCCTCTCTCTCTCTCTCTTTCTCTGTGACTATCATGAATAAATAAAAATTTTAAAAAATTGATAGAGTCAATTACTGATATGTAAGTGGGAGGCAACCCTCAGAGTTCATCCACAATAACAGTATCGAGAATTCTGAGAGTCAGTTTTTGGAAGTTCTGTTTTGTTGCTTCTTCATTCTCACTGAAGTAGGAAGCAAAGTCTTGAGCTGGGTGTGAAGAAATTAGAATAGGTTTTGGGGGTGTATGGAGAATGATTAAGATAGTAGGTGAAAATATAGAGTAGATAAATATAATATTATTTATAAATACAATTAAGGGTCCATTTAGGTTTTGATATCATAATAAAGCAGTCAGCATTGTGTATTTTTTCCAACCAGTTTCAGGTTCAGACCTGGTGGGAAGTTGGATTTAACCAGGGTTTTTTTTTTTTTTTTTTTTGTCAAGCAAGTGGTTACAATTAAGAGAAATGTTTATTATAATTATAATTTACTATAAATTTAAGGTGGATAATGAAGAAAAAACATGAGGGTAATAAAGATTGAAAGTTTGGATGAAACCCAAAGTTTATTAGAGACGGGCATCAGAAGGAGTGAGCTGGAAAGATAAAAATGATAGTAGAAAGAAAGTGTGTTAAATCGAGATGGAGAATTTGTTGTTATGGAAAACGTCAGAGTCAAGGGTGTGACCTTGGTATGGAATAGCTGCTATAGGGTAGAGAACAAGATCATTGGATAAATTAGGTCAAGGAAAAAAAAAAAAAAATTAGGTCAAGGATTTAAGAGATCAAAGTATTGATTTCCATGTGGAACTTGAAATTGCCCAAAAAGTAGACAGGTGTGGAATTGGAATCAGTGAGTCAGGAGCTAACTTTTTGAAAAAAGAGGTGGAGGTCATTGGGGAGCCCGAGATAACTACAGAATGTAGGGATAGTGGTGTGGAAGCAGTGATGAGGAGAAAAAAAAAAGGCATCTACTTCATTTCCAGGCCCTGCGGCAGAAGGGGTATGGCAAAGAATGTAATATTGGAACAGTTTTAGAATCGGTGCCATGGGAAAGTCAAGTTTCAATTGAGGCAAATAGGAAATGAGATTTTTCTTGAAAGTAGTTTGGTATAAATATTAAAAGCTATTTGCTGATGATTGACCCTGAGATCCAGAAGATTAAAAATTGGGAGATGGATAGGGTTAGGAGAACCAGTCAGAAGAGACACAGGCCACAGCTGACTAGGGATTTGTCCTGGGCCAATAGGGATATAAAGTGGCGAAATGCCTTTTGTGCTGGCATTCCAAAAGTCAGTGACAGCGAGGCTGTGATGGTAACCCAACAAATTTGCCTGAATTGTCTGCCTTAGGCTATGTTTCTTGTTCACCTGTTTCTATATTCAACAGTAAGAATTCTGCTAATCAGATAAGTAGAGCAAAGAGAACTGAACTAACCACTCTTTGGAAAGTGACTTTTTGATAGTGTTGTGATTAGAAATTCAGAAGTAATTTTCAAACACAAGACACCTGGGGAAGTGCTGGGTGGTGTCATCTCTACTTTTTGCCAGTCATTTTTTAAAAAAGATTATTATTTTTAGTAATAATAATTATTATTAGAGAGAAGAGAGCATGAGTGGAGGGGAAGCAAAGCGAGAGAAGTAGACTCCCTGTTGAGTGAGGAGCCTGCTGTGGGGCTCCATCTCAAGACCCTGAGATCATGACCTGAGCCAAAAACCAAGAGTCAGACACTTATCCCACTGAGCCACCCAGGCACCCCTGTCACTCACTTTTAATTAAATAGTTCCTTGTTCTCATTCTTAGTCTGCAACAATCTTATTTTCTAGCTCAATGCTAATATCAAATTTAGTGTTCCATTAATTTTGACGTTTTCCCCTGTAATCATATCTAATTCTTAAGATATCTTCATTTAAAATAATTCATTAGTAAGCACCGATTATTTTCATTTGCTTTTTATTTTACCTATAGTAAAATCTGCTGCATTCATGTACAGTTCTTTGAGTTTTGACCATTTCAGGGAAACATGTAAACACTACCATAGTCAATATATAGAATAGCTTAACCACTCCCAAAATTTCCTCATGCTGCCCTTTGTATTAAACCTCTTCCCCATCCCTAATCCTTAGCAACCACTGATCTATTCTGTGTCCCTTAGCTTTGACTTTTCCGGAATGGAAATCTAATCAGCATGTCATTGGTCTTTATTCATGACAGAAATTACATTCATCCAATTATTTAAGGCAGACATTTGAGAATCATCCTTAAGCAATTCCCTCTTTGAACTCCACATCTAATCAATTATATCTTCCTTAATATTTCTGGAATTCCTTCCTCCACTTCAGTGAGCTGGGAGTAAGAAAAGGAAGTTCTTGGGGTTTCACCTTTAATAAATATAGTTTTGAAATTGATGGTCATTATTCCTTAATTTTACTTGAACTTTTTGTTAGAAAGCCTATTTTATTAATCACTTTTGTAGGCTTATGTTGGTGCTACAGGAAAGAGTTGAGAAGATTCAGGGCAAAAAAAATATTAATATAAATGTAGGCTCTGGGTTTCATTTCGAAAGGAGTACACAAAAGAAATAATTTGATAAAGTGAAAATATTTTCCTGGGTTGGATGATGTTAACACAGAATTGGTTAAATTGGAAATTGAGAGAGATTCTGATAAATCCATTATTATTTAAAACAACCAGTGGATTTTTTTTTCTACTTCCTCACCATTTGTCTTTTGCTACCTGATTACTAGAATATTCAACATTTCTTTTACAAACGTGGTATTTCATATCTTTTTCTTGATTTTCCTTCTGAGCATCAAAATGAGGCTTAGCCAGATAGCTATCATTAACAATATCTAAAGTATGTGTTTTTATTTTTAAACTTTATACATGTGACACATTTATTATGAAAATAATTAAATTTTAATTTTGTTTTGAGAATTCTTGGGAGTTTGCTACAACAGTCATGCATGATATATTGTACTGAATAAATTCCTCATTGGGAGATGGATGATAATCCTTTCCAATGTAACTAAACTGCCTGCTCCAGCCCACACTGCTTACCTCCACATCTTTTGTGGAGCATAAGTGTAATCCTTGCTGTAAGATGAGTGCTTCTTACACTGAATTTTGAACTTTCCTTATATATAATTCACGTATGAGGGTCTTGATCTTGCAGAAAATGGAAATTCTTCTGGGGAGAAGAATAGAATAACAAGAACAAAACAAAACATATAAGCAAAAATAAGAACAACATATGTCTATATAACTATATCTATATATCTATATCTATCTATATCTATATCTGTATATATATATATATATAGAGAGAGAGAGAGAGAGAGAAAATATTTCTTATAACTGATTGGTTAAATTCTCATACAACATCAGCTTTAATAGCTAAGCGTCTATGTTGGCAAGTAAAGGAATTCTAAATTTGGGTATAAAACTTTTTTTTTTTTTTTTATCATTCTTCCAAAAAGCATGGAGATGATTGGTGTTATAGTGGTAATAAAAAAAAGGCTTCTTAAGCAATCAGGTGAAATGACTTAGGGTTAAGAACAATTAGATCTTGAAGATGTATAAGACTGCTAGAAAGTCCACAAATCCGGTAATGCTCAAGGACCGATCCACACTACAGATCTTTGACTGAGAGTGCTTTTTATTGGTCGACAACTATGAAGACTTTTTGCTTTAAGTATTTCCCACTTGAATGCTCCAATCTATTTCAAACTTGAGTCAACTCTAAGGGTTAAGCTGCTTGCCTCAACCGATGCTTCTTATTCCTGACTCTTACCAGACTTTTTACCATTCACTCACATCAATCTTAGTTTGGTACCTTTTTGAAGTATTGTCTGCTCCTGCAATGGACCTCTGTTGTTTCACATACCGGTTCCCATTCTCTAGTATGAAATTAGGTCATTTGTTAACTAAGCAAAACATATTATTGTCTTACATGGTCTTGTTTTTTCACTGTGTATCAATTCCAGAATTTGTTAAATTAAGTTTCAGAATGAGATTCACTCTGAATACAGCAAAAATTAATAGTAGAGCAATTGTTCACTATGTAGCTCAATGTAATCCTATCAATCATTCTATATTCTCAAATAGAGTAGACCAGGGGAAAAAAATAGTCCTGACCAAAGAAAGACCCAATTTTAGTGGTTCAAATCCTGGCTTTGCTGCCAGCTTATTCTTGAACATGTCTCTTATTAACTTTTCAGGTCCTGATTTTATGCATTTTTGGATGATAGAATTGGGTTACCTCTGCTGATGCCAGAATATAGATAGCAACAGACTCCTTTCTCCAAACAAAGATGTTCCCTGGAGTGAAATGTACAAACTAAACCAGATCCTCTCTGGTTAAAGTCTGGGAAGTGGACTGGAAAACCTGCACACTCTGAAAGGAGCCTGTGGAAGGGTTCATTTTGAAAGCTGTTGTTCTCCATGCCTTGTAGTCTTGCTTGCTCTTGTGACAATCTAGAGAGCATAAGAAAATTTAATTCAGATAATATGTCTTAAAAATTGAGTACTGTAGGGAGATAGGAAGGTAGGGAAAGCAAGATCATTAATGGAAGGTTTCATTTAGGTTTTTCTTTTAACTTAGTGTTAGATTTGATTCACCAATTATTTAGGGATCAAAAATAAGCAAGTCATTATGACATCAGCTGTTTGAGTCTTTGAACCTTTAGGTATAACCCTAACTCTAATCCCCAAAGATCTGTTTGAACCTTTGAATAAATGGCCAAGGAGAGAAGGGAAAAGACAATCTGGGTAAATAGTGAGAGGCTCAATAGTGTGATGAGGTGATGAGGTTGTGAGTACCGACTGCCCACCTCCTTCACCCAGAGTCTTCACCACGGCTTTTGGCGAGTGGGTTTCTCTTTTAATTTTCCTATTTATTTCCCTATCAAGTATAAAGCTTACTTATTTCAGTTCTGTTCATCAAACACTCATGGAGAGCCTATTCTGTGGCAGGCCCTTTGCAGGCCTTTGTATCGGAGATACAAAGATAAATACCAGATATTCTTAATCCTTGGAACAGGTTATTTCAAGTGCTGTTTAGAGAAATTGCAGTTGACGGAGCAGAGAGGGATTAAAAATTGGTATGCCTTTTTTTTTCTCCTTGAAAATATTGCTTTAGAAAAGCAAGATGAAAAAAACCTTTGGGAAAAATATATGTAAATATGTTTGTATTCAAGTAGTGTGGTTGAGTTATCCTGTTTTCTAATCTCTGAGACCTTAATTTCTGTATTTGTGTTATAGAGTATTGCGTTTCCTTTCTCACATCTATTATATTAGGAAAGAAATGAGAGATGAATGGGCCAGATAGGAAGTAAAGAGGAGATAGCAAGTGTGTATATTAAAGGTTAATGGGAAAGAAGATAGGAGATTAAGTTAGAATTGAGAGGAAGTGGTAGTAGAGTGCCAAGAAGGAAATTGAATGGGACTAACATATGTTAAGGAAAAAAAAAAAAAAAAAAAAGAAGGGACACAGGAAGCAACCAGAAGAGAAAAGAAATATAAGCACATATTTAAGGAGTTTTTCAAAGGAGAAATCTTCAATCAGTTTTTGTTTGCAGCCAATCTTGAATGCTACTGGAAATTTTGATTTCAATGTGCAATTCTGGTGCAATGCCACTGCCAGTATGTAGGAAATATGCTTTTGGGGAGGACTGAAAAACAAGACGGTGTTATTTCAGAATGTAGAATGCACGTACCTAGTGAAAAGCTATTTAAATATATTATAGATAATAATATATAAATAGCTATGGAGTATTTGTATAACATATATTTAAAATATTAATTATCAAAAGTTTCTAAAGAGAACGTTTTTACGTCCTTGCTGATACTATGTATTAACAATGTGCTGGTAATCTCCTGATACAGGAATGATTTAATAATAGGAAAGCTCCTTTCTGGCTCCAGTTTTTGCAATAGCTGTAGTCGAAGACTAGGAGCCTCTACACCAGTAAAGTATAAAATTGAGAACAATCTAAATTTAAAAACAAAGCATAAAATAGGTCTTCCACTCTGGGAAATGTGCACAAGCGAACAGTCTCTTAATTCCAACCAGCAATTCATATGAAGGGAATGTAACTGACTTAATTGTATTACACCTAGGAGACATGAGGTAATGGTGCTTTTGATGGATGAACATAAAGGAGGACTGGAAAATGGGTCTGTATCATTGCATCTGCAGCATTACTCAGGGAACCTGAGGACAGGAGCCCGTGCTTGGAGCTCATGGCAGCCCATCAAGCTGAGTGACATGATCCACTAACATGCAGGTCCCTTGTTGGACAGCAAGTTCATTGAACAGAAAACCTGGTCCAGACTATGAGTGAAGCTCTCAAAAACTAACTGTGAGCTTTCACCTCTTTCACTTCATGTCCATGTCTGCAAACTTGGGATAATAATATTAACAATTTCATAGAGTTGTTATAATGATTATGCTAATTAATAAACTAAAGTGCTTCGTGTCTGGTACGAAGTATCAAATAACAATCAGCTAGAGTATAAACCCTATAAAAGCATGGCTTTTTTCTCCCATCAAGATTATTGCTTTTTCTTCAACACCTACTATATAATAAGTGGTGATAAGATTTGTGGAAAGGATGAACACATTTGATAGCTTAGTAGTCCTTTAAAGGTGAGATCATGAAACACAGAAAATGATATTTTGGCCTACTTAGCATTTTTACACTATATTAGAAATTAATAAATAAGTATTCTATCATGTGCTGTGATCTCTCAAAACATTAGTTACATTGCATCAGTAAACCAGGACATGCTGTCTCTTGGAAAATTGATATTATAGAGTTTCTGAACCTGTAAAAATGAGAAGTCAGCTAGACCAAGGCAATTAATGCAATGATTAAGAGAAATTGGAACCTCAGTTCCAGCATTTACCATCTGTGTGATTTTGGCTATTACCTAACTCTCATATGTTTACACTTCTATAATACTGGAATAGCAATCATATTTAGAGTGTTCTTTTTGAGAATAAAATGAGATAATTTATATAAAGTGCTCTGCAGAGTATGTAGCATATAATAAGCCCTCAAAAAGTTACTCTCAAACATAATATTAATTCATTTACTAATCCAACCCATTTACTGAAGTCCTTGTCATGTCAGATATACAAAAAACAAGCAGGAGGGGCACCTGAGTGTCTCAGTTGATTAAGCATCCGACTTTTGATCACAGCTCTGGTCTTGATTTCATGGTTGTGAGTTTAAGTCCCATGTTGGGCTCCATGTTAGGCATGAAGCATACTTCAAACAAACAAAGCCAAGTAAGACATCCCCAAGAATTTCCAGTTTATTAACGTCAGGGGACAAATAAAAAGGCAATTATCAAATAGAGGAAACGCTCTCAGAGACAACAGAGAATTTTAGGAGTTTACAAAAATGGAAGCTGAATTACATTTATATAACAGACTAGCAATATACTTTGAAACTTCAATATTTTCAAATTCTACTTTATAATAAGACTAATGTTTATTAATTAATAAACTAATTCATTTGGTCATGAAGCACTTAACACAGGCCTAATATGTGTGAGGCCAAGGATAAGATATAGCATCTGATCTAATCTTTACATGAGGATGCTCTGTTATTCTCTCCATTTTTTAGATAAGGAAACTCTCAGAGAAAAAAAAATATGCCTTAAGTCACCACACCTAGTAAGTAGCAGAGCTGCAGTGTTGAATCAAGATCTATCTGCCTCCAGAGCTCCCTGCAATTCAGTTTTAGTATAAGTATTTGTTAAATTTGCATCTATTGTTTTTGTAGGATTTTATCTAATATACATTGTCTACGAGAAGCATGCTCCCTCATTACTGGGTATCATTTTCCATAGAATGTAGGATTAAGAATGAACATTTTCTTTTGTTTTAGTATACAGTTTTCTATTTAGTTTACTGATATTTTATAAATTGTTAATGTAGTTTCTTAGATGTTTATGTAGAACGTTCTTCTGTAATATTATTCATTAGAATCCCTTTCAAAACCTTAAGATTTTAGCTTTTGGTTTCTTGTATATTATTTCTTAAACATTTACTAATAACTTGCATTTCCTTAGCCAGAGATTGAAGTAATTAACAAAATCTGCTCTTTTTTTAATGAGGTCACATTTTCTTTTCTGGTCGAATACAGAGATTTTTTTATCTAAACTGATGATTTACTCTAAGGTCATGTTGTTACTGGGGAGCACCAGTATAGTTTTGGTTTTAATCTCAATGGAGAAAGATCAAATAGTATGTGATCACTGAGTTTAGGATTTGAAGGTGGTGGCAATGCAGCTTTGAAATAATTTTAAAATGTCATTGGTGTTTTTTTGTTTTGTAAGACTTGAGATATGAACGTCCTTTAGATCAAAGCCAAAGCTTTGGAATAGGGTAAAATTTCAAGCATCATTTTCTGTTTCATAATATTACTTTATATTTCTCTTCGGTTTCTAGAATTTCACTTCTTTTAAAAAAATGAATCAGGCAAAAGCATTAATGATTACAACTTCTGTTCTGTTTTTGTAACCCATGAGGTTATGTTTACTTATTTTCAGTTACTTCTCAGAATATGATCTTCAGAGAAGTACATGCTGGCTTTAGGTGTTCCTTCGTAGTTATTGAAAAGATATCTGTGCCTGACTTTGCTGTATACACGTTCCTGTTTATGATTGGAGGGTGGGTAGAACTGCACATTTTCTATCCAGGGAAGAGGCTGAACAATTATGAAGCTTTGATTAATACCATTGATGCTTTAATGGCCCATTTTATATCCTGAACACTGGGGGGAAATACATTCCCTCCTATAAAGACTGTGGTTCTTAGGATTCACTTAGCATAGATAGCAAAAAGCATGAAAGATCTCTTGTCTCACAAGAAGAAATGGGTGGCTGTATAATGCCAGTTGCATATATTACTGAACGGTTACAGAGGAGAGGAAATTACCCAGTCAGAATAGATATGTCTCTGTAGCCTTGTATCCGCATTCTAATAGCCACAGAGTTTATCTTAGTCTGAATGGAGCTCTAAGTTATTAATTGTTTTAATGATTTCATTGATTTCTGTTAATCTAGGTAATGTGCCTTACTAAATTCGGTAGTTTATTTTGCTTTTCAATTAACCTTTTACTTTTGTTATATCATTTTTTATTAAAAACAAAGGTTTTATCTGCATTTTAATGGTATGCCTACCTTAGCATATTATGAATTATATTTGACTATCTGTACTGCAATTTTCCTGAATACTTTAGGATAATGGCAAACCATAATGGCTCAGTATTTTATTGCAGGTGATCACTAATACAAAACATTTTAAAAGTTACTTGGATAAATTCTAGAATCTTTCTGTATAACCAAAATATATATTTTAAAGAATTTTTTTTTTTTTTTTGTATTTTTGGAATACAACCTGAAAGAAATGTAATGCTTACTTGGCTTTCACTTTTCCAATATGGGAAATAATAATTACTTCAACTTAAATACAAGTTATTTTAATTTTGTAAAATTAATGGTTACAAAAATATGCTATAAGCTCTTTGACTATTTAAAGCAAGTGTTTAAAAAATAGTACATTCCAAAAGAAAGGCTACTGTGTTTATACTTCCTGTGTTTATAAAATATTACACTGGCTTATATAGATTCATTAATATTCAAGTACAATCTGCCTAATGAAGGTTTTAATTTACTTTGTCAGTTGTAAAGTTATCTCTATGTTCATAAAAACATTCGTGAAATGGTCCCACATGATGCTGAAGTAGGTTCTCTATTCTTCATTCCTGGGGAGTCACATTCACACATAACTTTTGTACCAATTAAAAACTGTTAATGACAAAACATTGTAATTGATTAGTCTTTGTATGTTTACAGCTCACTTTAATTGCTGAAAAA
Source organism: Canis aureus (assembly GCF_053574225.1). Lineage (NCBI taxonomy): Eukaryota > Metazoa > Chordata > Mammalia > Carnivora > Canidae > Canis > Canis aureus. The sequence goes on along the minus strand of NC_135638.1, from coordinate 16,764,010 downwards.
CGCCATTTGTCAGTTTCATGTTCTATTGACAATGCTATTGATTTATCTGAATTTGGCTTTGTCTTGTCTCTCGTACATAAAACTCACATATGCAGTTCAAATGGGAAATGACTGTATTGATTTCCTTAACTTGAGCCCAAATGCTAAAGATTTTTGGATAAGCTTTCTCATTACTTAAGCCAAAATCAATAAGAAAGAGCATCTTTTAATGAAAGAGCAGTTTGAGCAACGTACTTCAGAAATAGGGTCCTGTTCATTCTTTGCTTTACAAATCGATCTCCTAGGTTCCTTAAGTGAGGTCCAATTGGTTGACATTGTGGTTTGTCTTTGTGTGTAAACTTGCAGCTTCAGAAAAGAGAAGATGAGCTACAGAGACAGTGGAAAGAAACTCTCTCCCTGAGAAAGAGTTCACTAGCAAGTGTATAATCTAGTGTTGAAATGCAACACAATTTACAAATATACCAGATAATTATTACCAGATAATTATTACATCTATTAAGTTTATACTTTATGTTTGCACAATATTTTAAAAGTTTTTTCACTGGTTTATCTTTTTAATATCCATGTATGCATATTATATGCATTTACATTAATCTTATTTTAACATTTACTTTTATTTCAGAAAGCTTCTCAATGCTGCAGTTTTTATTTATAGAATGCAAAAAAATAATTCATTGAAACATCAGGTCATTTTTAAAATAACTACTTTTTGTTAAGTGATCTTTTAATCTTCATTGTTTTTCATTGTTACATTTCCTATTTTCTACAGGAAAACAAACAACTGGAGGTGAACTATAGAAATAAAGCGCCCATACTGAGGAACAGCAAAATGATCTGAACATATAAAACAAGTTATATGGACAGGCCAAACGTCAGGTACTGTAGTATGATATCATTAACTTCCGTGAACTACATAAATTAAGCTGATTATGCCTTCACTTAATTAACTGAGAATGACCTATTGATGTATAGGCCGAGTTAGCTAGAGACCGCTTGCTGCACTGTACTTAATTTATTGGTTTTCAATTAGTTCTTCTCTTGCCTGTGATTGTTGAGAAAAAAAAAATGTCCATCTATGTTCTGAAGCTTGGTTTTATGCACAGTGAGTTTCTATCTAAAATTTTATCCCAACTAGTATTTTTTCTTTGCCAATAATGTTTAGGTAGTTTTGAATTTTTTTCATTGTTACATATAATTTGGTTTCTGGAATAAAAGAAATATACAGATGAATTCATCTTGTTAGTGTTGTGATATTATGAGTTTATCTTTATAAAAGATTCCTACGTTCAAGAACTATTTTGCTCTAATTACATTTTGGAAATTAACTTTTGCCAAATTTATTGTTAAACTATACTTTGGTTGAACAATCTCAGTGAACAAAGTTCTTTGGTAAGCCTTCAAATTTTTTGAGACTTTTTTTTTTCTCTAAAAACGTGAGAGTGTTTTTGAGTGGGAAGGTTATAGTATGAATGGTCATTCTCAATTTCTTGTGTTAAGTAGGACTAATATATATGAGAATACCTTCAGATATAATTTTTTTCTTCAAATTTTGACCTTGCATATACTGATTTGGTGAGGACTGTTATGTTAAGCATCATTATATTGCCCTCTACTATGTGGATTTTATAATCTACTAATCAATAGATATTTATTAGATCATTCTTATGTTCTCAGTATCTAAACCTTAGAACATTTCACTAGGGATTGGTAGTCTGAGTTTAGGCATTATAATTATTTCAATAATTTTTTATTGACAGTTATTGTAATTAGTCAAATTATGAGAGTAAACTAAATGTGAAGAAAGTATGTGATTCTGCTTTGGCAATTTGCTTTATCTCTCCTAAGTTCAGATCTGTATCTGAGAAAAGCTAATAACGGAAATTAGACTCAGAACCCTTTGAGGTACTTGCTGACTCTTTCACATATGTCGAATAAGTATTACTTGTTTAGAAATTCAGAAAGATGAATATTTCCATGGGTTGGAGTAATCGGGGCTGGGCTAAAGATTTAATTGCTCCTAGAAGACCTACACAGGTAGCATTATAGTTGATCATCTGTGTTAAAATTTCAGAACTCAGAATTTAATTAATACTGTAGAAGCTTGTAGGCATATGAAGATTTAACATTCTCATTATTTGTGAATAACCCTGAAAGCTCATAAAGAGTGGTAGCAATGTATGCATCACAATTTTGAATCTCGTACCCTGTGCACATACCATAGCAGTAATTTAGCAGCTATATTCAAAGAAGTATTGTTGTTTTCTATACATTTTCATATATACAATGATGTAGGCAATGACTGGGTTCCTTAAACTCCTAGCCATATTTCTGTGAAATTTAAGAGAAAAAGTGTTTGCCATGACAGAATTTGTGAATTAGGGGGTCTACAAAGATCTTGTTTGGAAATATTGAAAGCCTATTATTTCTGGAAAATCTAATGTAGTTTTCTGTGTTAGAGGGGAATAAAACTTACACTTTGGGAAACGTATTTGAAACTCACTTTTAGTTTTGTAATTCATAGAATTTCAGTTAGACACCAGAGCGGAGAAGTTATGTATATGGTCTGTGTGTGTGTGTGTGTGTCTCTGTGTGTGTGTTTCTGAGAGAGAGAAAGAGAGAGACTGATAGACAAATTAAAGTATTCAGGGTCAGGGGAAATTTTGAATTGGAGATGTAAATTAGGAAAATGTTAACATATCAGTTGTATTAAAGCCAAGAGAAGGGATGGGACGACCAAGAAGTAAATGCTATGGAAAAAGAAAATCAAGGACAAAGAAGCTTTGTTTGTATTCCAACATTATGAGGTCAAGGATATGAAGAACCTGGAAAGGAATTCAACAGCCAGTGATAATAAGAAATCCAGAAGAGTCAGGAGCTTTAGAATCCAAGTAAAAAAGTGTTTCAAGGAGAGAGAAGTGATCACCTGTGTTAAATCCTGCTTATAGTCAGTAAGATAGGAACTAAAAATTAACTGTCTTAGGTCATTGGCAATATTGAAAAAAAAACCAATCTTAGTGTCTCGGTGGGGGCATATTTATTCTGATTGTAATGGTCAGCATTACAGAAAAAATGATAATGCAGAAAATAAAGAGGATCATTACTGGAACAATGTCTTGAGAATGAAAGAGCTGATAGGATCTTCTAGAAAAATTGAAATTTTGGCCATAGTTAAGAACATGGGCAAATCTTCCCCAGTCGTATGAAAGAAGGTAACTGGACACAGACACAAGTGGATAAGTAGATGTGATAGTCTTGAGCTATTGAACTTTACAGTGAAAGACAAAGTAGGGTTACCAATTTATTTTTATTTTTTTAGGGTTATCAATTTGAAATAAGGTTGGGGAAAGAAGTGTTGGAAGGTTGAGAAGTGAGAAGAAGGGATGAAATAATTTTCTTGCACAGTAAGGGAAGAAATTGGTCATAAAAGTTAATCAGCATGTTTAAAATACTCAGCTCTATTCTAATTGAAAGTTTATCTGATCCAAATTTGCTCATACCAACAAGTCTATTATTCTAACATTTAACATTTTATATGAAACTGTGTATTCAGTTTCTGTCCATTCACTAGATTATGAACAGCTTGAAGGCAAGATGTATATTTGATTCATTTTTATATTCACAATATCCAAATGCAGTCTCTAGAATAAAATGTGAAATTAAAAAATGTTTGATAAAAAATGTTTGATAGATGAATGAATAATCTATGTGATATATCGTATGTTGTTCTAAAGGCATACAAACAGGCAATTATATTTACATTGGGAAATTTGATGCTTAGATGCCATTTCATATTGAAATTGAACTATCACTTTTTATAGTCCAGCAATTTTTTTTTAACTTTAGGTGCATTGCTGAGTTAATCATTCTCCTTAGTTCATGCACATGATTACTATTGGTTCACAAAGACCTCATAAAGGCCTCTCTCTCATAATTTTTATTTAATTTTTTAATAGAAAATTATTTCATTTCCACAAAGATTATAGGAGAATATGGTTTGCCAGCAAAGACTGTGATAAGTCTTTTGGCTTTTGACAGTCTCATGGATAAAATATGGTATCTCTTTAGACTCATTACAGTTTTAATTTTAATTTCTATAATTTAAATGAAATTGAACATCTTTTCATATGTTTAAAGGCTATTTATATTTTTTATGTGAATTACCTGTTCATATCTGATCATTCCAATACTGCGGTCATTTAGTTCCTTGACATTCTTTTCTTCAGTGAGAAAGTCTTATATTAAAATAACTTTTCCAATAACTGCAAACCTTGCATAATCTCACATTTCCTCATGACCTCATATTCTTCTACTTTCTTCTGAACTTTAAGCTCAATAAGCTTTATTTTTAATATTCTCATTACTTGCAACTGGTTTTATTAGTTCATCCGACTTAATAGGAGAGAACATCTAACCTCATTATTTACACATTTACTAAAGCAGCTGAATATTTATGCTTTCTATTCCATCTGATATTGCTTAAGTGGAAATATTTTCTGAAGGTTCTAAGGTTCTTGATATTTTTTCCTTACATTAAGGGTTTAATTTGATATTTCTCTGTGGGTTAGCATCCTTTTACTATGAAGTATGGGTATCCTGCCACCAGGAACAACCAACCAGCTTAGCAAACAGAATAATTGGTACCATTCTTTTCACATACACAAAAGTAAGTTAAAACAGAGTAGAGCTTTTATCATCAATTGATTCTTAGAAGTCCTTTCTTGATATTTCAGCCCCAAGGCTTATATCAAAGTTGTTTCCTTCAATGTGGAAACTTCAAGCTTCCAATTCACCAGTCTGCAAACCCTGAGCATCAAAGCAGACCTGCCCTGTGATCCACAGCTAAGCACTTACTTTCTTGAAGTGCTGCTTAGTGCTCTGATTCACCATCAAGATCTGAAGGTGCTGTTATGAGAAGATAAATTAGGGAACCAGACGATTAAACCCTTTGGCCTCCACTGAGATCTTCCTGAGCAGGAGCACTTGTCTCCAATTCCTCTTTGACCTGTTATTGTTTCCATATGGCGGCCACTGCTCAGGATTCTCACTTGACTTACACACGATTCCTGAGAGATTGACATGTGTGAGGATCCTGATTGCTTCAAACAGTAGTTGTTGAGAGTCCAAGTAAACCAAAGGGTCTATACCATTGTATATTATCTTCTCTTTAGCTACCATTTTATTTAACGCCAGAACTTGTGTTCTTTTCTACTATTCTGACCATTAAATCTGTCATTTTTTTATTTTTAAAAATTCTGTGGTAGTTTCTCATTTCTATCTGTCAGGCTGATAGCTTTATAGTTTCCTTACTTAGAGAGGTCATGATTTTAAAATAGTTATGATCCATATCCTTATATAAATTGAAATATGAACAAGAGGGAAACCAAATGATGTATAATTTATTAATATTGCCTACATATCAAGTTTTCATCATTTTATCCAACTTTTCTCATGTGTCATGTGTTCTGTGTTCATCTACCACTATGTGATACATACAAGAAGCTAGGTTACTCACCTCATTGTTTTGCCTGATAAATGACTTAAAATATAAGTTGGGAATGTTAGATCTTTGTTGGTTTAAATATGTTCATTAATACTGGAGTGGAGGGAGGAACCATTCCTCAGATCCTTTCATGGCTGATCTTCTAGTCATGTTGGTTATCTTGATAAATGTCTAAATCCATTTCTTTATTTTTCTTCCACTACTTGGTTCAGGTCTTTGACCTCTTCTATTTACCCTCTTGTTGGTAGATTAGACTTAAAATGTGCAACATATCCACATGCAGAAATCTGATCAGATTAATCCTCTGCCTAAAATCCTTTTATATTCCCAGCTAACTTGAATTTCTTTTCAATCCAAAGCCATCAGGAGGAGGCAAAAGAGAAGCAAACTCAAATCGTGCTTTGATTTTCTCATTCCCAATCAATACGAACAATTCTACCTGTTTTTTTTTTTTTCTTATTAGGAACATTGAAAACTATATTTAAAGAAAAAGTCAGTGTCCACTGTGATAATGCTGAGTAGTGAATATCTTCCAAATGTCAGTGTCTTACAATGTCAAACATTCGCTTTTCTTGTCAATAGATCTTTGGATTGGTTGAGGTAGTTTGCTGCAGGTACTTCTGGTTTTCTCCACATGTCTTTCTTTTTTGGTATGAGTGCTGTTTGTGGTCTCTTTCTTTGTGAAGCATGCAGAAACAACAGAGACAGGTCAAATAATACAAGCACATTTCATTTTGAATATGTTTTTGTGTATGGTGTAAGAAAGTGGTTCAATTTCATTTTTTCTTTTTTGCATGTTGCTGTCCAGTTTTCCCCAGCACCATTTGTTGAAGAGACTTTTTTCCCCCCATTGGATATTCTTTTCTGCTTTGTTGAAGATTAGTTGACTATAGGATCGAAGGAATATTTCTGGGTTCTCTGTTCTGTTCCATTGATCTATGTGTGTTTTTGTGTCAGTACCATGCTGTCTTGATGATCACAGCTTTATACTACAGCTTGAATTGTGGAATTGTGATGTCTCCCACTTTGCTTTGCTTTGTCAACATTACTTTGGCTCTTAAGGGTCTTGTGTAGTTCCATACAAATTTTATTTTATTTTTTTAAAGATTTTATTTATTTATGTATTCATGAGAGACACACACGCAGAGAGGCAGAGGCACAGGCAGAGGGAGAAGCAGGCTCCCTGCAGGGAGCCTGTTGTGGGACTCAATCCCGGGACTCCAGGATCACGCTCTGAGCCAAAGGCAGACGTTTAACCGCTGAACCACCCAGGCATCCCAGTTCCATACAAATTTTAGTGTTGTTTGTTCTAGCTCTGTGAAAAATGCTGGTGTTATCTTGATTGGGATTGCATTGAATGTGTAGATTGCTTTGGGTAATGTAGACATTTTAATAATATTTTGTTTCGATCCATGAGCATGGAATGTTTTTCCTTTTTGTGTGTGCTCTTCAATTTATTTCATAAATATTCTATAGTTTTCAGCATACAGATCTTTTACCTCTTTGGTTAGGTTTATTCCCAGGTATCTTATAGTTTTTGGTGCAAATGTAAATGGGATTGATTCCTTGATTTCTCTTTCTGCTGCTTCATTATTGGTGTATAGAAATGCAATAGATTTATTTACATTGGTTTCATATCCTGCAGCGTTGCTGAATTCATGTATCAGTTATAGCAATTTTTTTGTGGAATCTTTTGAGTTTCTACATAGTGTATCATGTCCTCTTTAAACAATGAAAGTTTGACATCTTCCTTAGAAATATAGATGCCTTTATTTCTTTTTGTTCCTTGATTGCTGAGATTAGGACTTCTAGTACTATACTAAACAACAGTGGTGAGGGTAGACATCCTGTCATGTTCCTGACCTTGGGGAAAAACTTTCAGTTTTTTGAGGATTATATTGGCTGTGGGTCTTTCATATATGATGTTGAGGTATGTCCCTTCTATCCCTACTTTCCTGAGATTTTGCAGCAGGAAAGGATGCTCTATTTTGGCAAATACTTTTCCTGAATCTTTGGAGAGGATCATATGATTCTTATACTTTCTTTTATGAATGTGGTATGGCACATTGATTGATTTGAGGATATTGAATCACCTCTGCAGCCCAGGAATAAATCCCTCTTGATCATGGTGAATGATTTCTTTAATGTACTGTTGGATTTGATTAGACAGTATCTTGTTGAGAATTGTTGCAACCATGTTCATGAAGGATATGGGTCTGTAATTCTCCTTTGTAATAGGGCCTTTGTCTGGTTTTGGGATCAAGGTAATGCTGACCTCATAGAATCAGTTTGGAAGTTTTCCTTCCATTTCTATTTTGTGGAACAGCTTCAGAATAGGTATTAATTTTTCTTTCAGTGTTTGGTAAATTCCCCTGGGATGCCATTTGGCCCTGGACTTTTGTTTGTTGGAAGATTTTTGATTAATGATTCAATTTCGTTGCTGGTTATAGGTCTGTTCAAATTTTCTCTTTCTTTCCATTTCAGTTTTGGTAGTTTTTATGTTTCTAGAAATTTATCCATTTCTTATAGATTGCCCAAGTTGTTGGCATATAATTTTTCATGATATTCTCTTATAATTGCTGTATTTCTGCAGTGTCTGTGATATCTCCTCTCTCATTCATGATTTTATTTATTTAGGTCCTTTCTCTTTTCTTTTTAGTAAGTCTGGCTAGGAGTTTATCAATTTTGTTAATTCTTTCAAAGAATCAGCTTCTAGTTTTATTGATCGGTTCTACTGTTTTTTTTGTGTGTGTGTGTTTGGGTTTTTTTGTTTGTTTGTTTTCTACATCATTCATTTCTGCTCTAATATTAATTATTTTCCTTCTTCTGCTGGCTTCAGGCTCTATTTTATGGTCTTTTTCTAACTTCTGTAAGAGTAACTTTATGTTGTGTATTTGAGACTTTTCTTGGTTTTTGATGAAGGCCTATTTTTCTATACACTTCCCTTTTCTGACCACATTTACTGCATCCCAGGTTTTGGGATGTTGTGTTTCCTTTTTCACTTATTTCCATTTAGTTTTTTATTTCTTCTTTAATTTCTTGGTTAACTCATTCATTGTTTAGTAGGATGTTCTTTTTTTAAAAGATTTTTTAATATACTTATTTGAAAGAGAGAGAGAGCAGAGTGAGAGAGAGAGAGAACGGGGGGGGGGTGGCAAATGGAGAGGGAGAAGCAGACTCCCCACTGAACAAGGACCCTGATGTGGAGCTCAATCCCAGGAACGTAGGATCATGACCTGAGCCAAAGGCAGACACTTACCTGACTGAGCCATCCAGTCACCCCTAATAGGATGTTATTTAACCTCCATGTATTTGTGGTCTTTCCAAAAATTTTGTGGTTGACTTCAAATTTTATAGCATTGTGATCTGAAAATATACATGGTATGATCTGTCTTTTTGTATAGTTGAGGTCTGATTTGTGACCCAGTATGTGACCTGTTCTAGAGAATGTTTCATATGCACTCAAAAAGAATATGTATTCTGCTGTTTTAGGATGAAATGCTCTGAATATGTCTGTTAATTCCATCTGTTCTTATGTGTTCTTTAAAGCCATTGTTTCCTTGTTGATCTTCTGCTTAGATGATCTGTTCATTGTTGTGAGTAGGGTATTAAAGTCCCCTACTATTATCATGTTATTATCAATGCGTTTTTAAAAAATTACTTTTTTTTTTTTAAATTACTTATTAATTGTTTATATTTGGCTGCTCCCAAGTTGAGGCTGTTAATTTTACAATTGTTAGATCTTATTGTTGAATTGACTTATTTATTATGATATAATGCCCTTCATCTTTTCTTACAGTCTTTGGTTTAAATTTTAGTTTGTCTGATATATGTATGTCTACTCCAGCTTTCTTTTGATATCCATTAGTATAATGGATGGTTCTCCACCACCTCACTTTAATTTCACTGGAGGTGTGTGGGGGTCTAAAATAAGTCTCTTGTAAGCAGTATATCAATGGGTCTTGATATTTTTATCCATTCTGATACCATATGTCTTTTGATTGGAGTATTGAATTCATTTGTATTCAGAATAATTATTGATAGATATGAATTTAGTGTCATTTTATTACCTGTAAAGTCATTTTTCCTGTAGTTTGTCACTTTTCCTTTCTAGTCTTTGTTGCTTTTGTCTCTCTTTCCTGCTCAAAGGGTCCCCTTTAGTATTTATTGCGCAGTTGGTTTGGTGTTCACAAACTCTTTAAGTTTTTGCTTCTCTTGGAAACTCTTTATTGCTCCTTCTATTCTGAATGGTAGCCCTAATGGATAAAGTATTCTACACTGCATATTTTTTGCATTTAGCCTGTTGAATATATCATTATCATGCCACTGTCTTCTGGTCTGCTAGATTTCTGTGGACAGATCTGCTGCTAACCTTATGTGTCTGCCCTTGTAGGTTAAGGATCTTTTGTCCCTAGGTGCTTTTAGAATTCTCTATCTTTGAATTTTTCAAATTCTGATGTGTCTTGGTGTTGATCTGTTTTTGTAGATTTTGAAGGGAGTTCTCTGTGCCTCTTGGCTTTGAATATCTGTTTCCTTCCCTAGATTAAGGAAGTTCGCAGCTATCATCACTCTCTGCCCCTTATTCCTGCTCTTCTTCTGGGAGTCCTATGATAAAAATATTATTTTACTCTATGGAATTACTGGATTCCCTAAATGTATCTTCACCATCTAGTAGTTTTTCTTCCTTTTTCTTCTCAGCTTCATTATTTTCCATAATTTTATCTTCTATATCACCTATTTGATCCTCTGCTCCTTCCATCTTCATTGTGATTACATCCAGTTTTATATCCCAGTTGTACATTTTTAAAAATTCTGGCCTGGATAGTTTTTTTTTTTTTTTAGGTCTTTTATCTTTGTAGCCAGGGTTTCTCTAGTGTCTTCTATACTTCTTTCAAACCCAGTTAGTATCCTTATGGTTGGGTTCTAAATTCTTGTTCAGATATATTGCTTGTATCCATTTTGAGCAAATCCCTGGCTATGATTTTTTATTGATCTTTCCTTTGGGGAGAATTTCTCCATCTAGTCATTATGTCTAGGTTTCTATCTGTTGCATATTATGAAATCTTGTTTTGTTTCTTGCTCCTGAGAGTAGTACTATATTAAGAAGGGGTCAAAAAAAAAAAAAAAAAAAGATGAGGTCATACACTGTCCAGGACCTGGTGTTTCAGAAAGTATTTCTGATGTATGCTGTGTGCACTCTGCTGTTGTGTTTTGGCTGCTCTTTCCCACAGGCCAGTCTTCTATATAGTTCCTTCTTGCTTGCAATGGGGAGTATTTGGACCTTTAACTAGTTGTGCTTTGATTTGTTTGTTAAGCCTGCTTTTTTTTTTTTTAAAGTGTCCTGATCCAAGAAAAGAAAAAAGGAAAAGTAACAAAATAAGCAAACAAACAAAAATTTATAAGCCTGATTCCAAAGAATAGGGTAGAAAGAAGGAAAAAAGAAGAAAAAAATGAAGAAACCTTATCCAAAAAATGAGAAAAGGAAAAACACCATTCAACCAACAAACAGAAATCTAGGAGAAAAACCAATTAATTTAACTTAATTTAATTAAAAAACAAGCAAGCAAGCCTAGTCTTATTTTCATCAGAACAGAAGCTGACTCTATGATCAGCAGACCCTAGTACATGCGGGGCGGGGGGGGTGCTTGTGTTGATCTTCTCAGGGAGGGGCCACCTGTGCTGGCTCACAATCAGATTTGCCCTTGCAAAGATGCCCCTCCTGGGTTCAGGGAAGAAGGGTTTTGTATATGTGACCTCAGCCTCCATTGGAAGCACTATGTTTCTCTCTGAATTCTTACTGTGCTGGTGAGTGGGGTAGCCAGGAGAGGTGAGAGGTGATGTGGAAGACGACATCACCCTGCCCTCTTGTCTCTGGGGAGAGAAACTCCCAGCCATTGCTGTTGAGGAGATCTTCATAGAAAGGTGAGTAATCTTCTCTCCTGTGTCCCAGGCTTTTTGTCAGATTTCTGCCCTTAACCTTTCCATGCTTAGACCACTGAGACACCTGGTACCACAGTTACTTATCTCTTGCCAGTGGCTGGGACCCAAAATTCCGAATCTTAAAGGGTTTAACAAGGAGTAGACCTGCTCTCCTCCCTCAGAGGAGACTTGCAGCATGCCTGGCACTTTTCTCTCCCAGAAAAGCAGTCATAGGGCGCTGGTAGCTAGTCTATTGGGATGCACAATGAAAAGGTATGACCAGGTCCTCTGCTTTCTGCACATGCCTCTTTCTCCTGTTGCTGAATGGCTGCTCAGTGGGTCCTTTGTCCTGGAGAAGCAAAATACCCTCTTCCAAATGCACTCTAGAAAGATAAGTGATCTCTCCCAGTGCAACCCAGGAAATACCCTCACTGTGGCATATTTGAGAATCCTACCCGCTGCTCTCTCCCTAATTTAGCTCTGTGAAAAGGATTCTCTTTCCCTCTCTGCACCATAGCTTTTCTCTACCTCAGTTCATGACTCTGAACCCCTATATGCCATGTTCTTTCCCTCCAGTGGTGCAGATTGTTTTCTTAGTCCTCAGGTTGATCTTAGCTGTTCAAAATGATGGTGTTGCTCTAGATGTGTTTGAGGGACTAGGCAAGCTCAGGGTCTTCCTCCTACTCCACCATTTTAACTCCTCCTTTTTTCAACACAAGCATATTTCAGTCCTTGCAGATCTTATGTGCTCACATGACGTTGTCTGATGATGTCACATAATAAAGAAACATACTTAACCCATAGTGAAACCATGACAGGCATATAGAGGGCATGGAAGATAATAAATAAATAATACTATCTACAACAAAAGAAGCTCTTTTGTGCTATGCAAAAAAAAATTTTTTTATGCAAAAGTTTTAAAACAATTGGTCTGCCAGATAAAATGCAAACCTTAAGAAACAAAAGCCTATATGACCTTTACTTACCTTTCATATTTTTCCTACTGCTTTCTGTTATACCTTAGTATAATTGTAGCAAGTGATTGTAATTGTAATTGTAGCAAGTGAATCATAACACTTTCATATGCATACATCTTTTTCTCTCTTTTGAATGCCCTATCTCTTCTGTGGGAAACTAGTTCTTTTTTTTTTTTTTTTAAAGATTTTGTTCATTTATTCACAAGAGACACAAAAAGAGAGATGCAGAGACACAGGCAGAGGGAGAAACAGTCTCCATGAAGGGAGCCTGATGTGGGACTTGATCCCGGGTCTTCAGGATCACACCCTGGGCCAAAGGCAGGCGCCAAATCACTGAGCCACCCAGGGATCCCTGGGAAACTAGTTCTCGTCCCTGATTACCCAGCTTATTGTTAATTCTTGCTATCCCCAAATAAAGCATTTTCCTGACCAAAATTAATAATCATTGTATTTTGAAACCTAAAGACTCACATGTAGTTCATCCAATGAAAGATAGGTGCAATTTCAGCAAAAGTCTGTAAAGGAATGCTGCTGAATCTGATTTTGTCCACTCTGATTCAATAATGTTGATTGAAGTATTTAGATTGGACATAATTTTTCCCAGACTTTAATATACTATAGTATTTCCTGAAAGAGGCATATCATGAGATAATAGTGGCATAGACTTTATAGTTAACAACCATAATTCATATAAAATAGATAATAGATGATATTATCTGAAGCAAAGTTCTCATATTACTTTTTCGTTAGGGAAAATATCAAAGACTATGTTCTGTGGTTTGTATTCCTCTTCTTCTGGTCTTATCCATATTCTAACACTCTACTGTTTATCTTAAAGTCTTCCTAAATTGTTCTGTGCTACATTGCGATGTTGCTTTCTTATGTCAGAGATCTTATTATTCATTTTCTACTTATAGATTTGCTTCAAAAACAGATTTTAACCAGCAGATTTAATCGTTTGTACAGCTAAAGAAGCATCCTTCACTCCGGTGATTGCTGCAAAACATTGTCTTCTCAACTTTTAATACCCCTACGGATTTTTTTTTAATAAGGCTAGTTTATTACTCCCTAAGCTGTGTACTTTGCTCCATATCATTGGACCATTTGTGTTATACTCATGCAGCAAGGAAAGGGGTTTTGTTTCATTGTTTTTCTTTGGCAAGAGCAGCAACTCAGTGTCAGAGCTGAATATGGTTTTAGATGGAACTGAAATGTGGATGCTACAATACTAGTTAAGTAAACAATGCCTTGGTGGCTCAGGCTTTTCTGTTTCTATGTTATGGTTATTGTCTAGTAGGTTGTATATACATCATGTCTACAAAAGATAGAAATTCAATCTGTACTTATAAAGAACTTCTCATGGTAGATGACAGAAGAACAAAAGCACAGGTATGCTGAAGATGGCTCCCTCTGTATCAAGAGACTGGATGGTTAACACTTCTTTGGAATTGCTTATTCAGTAATGTATCCATAGCTTGAAATTGACCATAGTAGAGATATTTACTGTATGGAAATTGGCAAATGTTTCAAATCAGACTTTTTTTTTCAGGACCTAGTTTCCTAGTATACCAGGGCCAAGCCTTGCACTTACATATATATTTTTATTACTTTTCTTATGATTGTCAGATTTGTAAGTCCCATGTAAATTTTCTTTCTTCTAATTCCTAGTGTTTTGTATATTTTTAAACCACACATTCTATTTTTTTTTCTACTTAAGATAATCACATGGGCAGTACTTTTTTTCCGTTTTTTTTTTTCTTTCTATTAATCCTTAAATTCTTTGTTTTGTTTTGTTTTATTCTTCTCAGGATTCTGGTCATATAAAAAGATTCTTATGTTATATATTTCAAAATTAAAATGAATACCTTACTTAGCATGTCATGTTACGTTAAAATGGTATCTATAAACATTTACTGTTTATTAATTCCAAAAATTAGTTTATATAGGGAATTTTCAGTGCATCTAAAGAATTTTCTGATTTAAATGCAAAGATCCAAGTTGGTTGTCTGTTTTTTTAAGCCAGTTGTCTTAAAAATATTCTCCCCCAGAGAATCTAAATTTAAAAGAAAAGAAAAATAGAAATAGGAACTATTTAAGTAGACTTTTTCAAACAAATACTAAATATCAAATTTAAATAGATGTTATTAAAGAGTAGTTCTGCAGCTATAGGTAAAACTAAACAAATCAAGACTGTAAAAATTGTATAATTTTGGAGATTTTTTTGATTTTCTTGCTGGGATATGGTGCTGTGTCCACAAACCATACTCAGGACTTAGGGGATATAAAATATTTGTCACTGTGCCCAGCAGAATAGTCAGTGCCTCAGAATCTACAATAATTGTAAGTAATTAAAAATATAAATAAATGTTGCAGAGAATTTCAGTTTCTAAAAAATAGTGACAAAATTTTATCCTTTTTATACACAAACTCTAGAGTAAAGAAAATAATCTTTATTCATTCATAATTAGAATTTGATATTAGAAATAATAATATTAGATATATGCTCCATAATGTTTCCTGTGTTAGGGCTTTGTATATGTGCATTTACACTTCTTTTTTTTTCTTTCTGTCACTTTATTTTTTTTAAATTAGCATATAATGTATTATTAGTTTCAAAGGTAGAGGTCAATGATTCATCAGTCTTACATAACACCCAGTGCTCATCATATCATGTACCCTCCTTAATGTCCATTGCCCAGTAATCTCATCCCCTCTACTCCCTCTCTTCCATCAACCTTCAGTTGGTTTTCTATGATTAAGAGTCTCTTATGGTTTGTATCTCTCTCTGATTTCATCTAGTTTTATTTTTTCCTCTCTTCTCCTATGATCCTCTGTTTCAGTTCTTAAATTCTACAATGAATGAGATCACATGGTGATTGTCTTTCTCTGATTGACTTTCGCTTAACAGTATTTCTACTTAAAAATTGTTGGGCTTTTTTCCTTCCTAGCTTCAGAGTCTTGCTCCTCCTACCCTTTATTCAGGTTCAGTTTCAGAGTGGGGAAAAATCCAAGTTGTGGCACTTTAATAGTGGTGTAGCTCTAAGCAATTTGATTTATGCTTCCTTTTCTCTCTTGGTTTAATTAGGAAAACAATACTCCGTACTCCACATACTGCTGTGAGATTAACTGAGAACATGTTTATAAAATATTTAGATAGTGCTTTGTACATAACTAATATTTATCAAACAGATGTTAGCATTATCTTTGACCAACCACCTTCTCTAGTGTCATTCCTTAAGTCTCCCATTGATAATCACTCTCATCTTTTAATATTGGAGTATTTGTTTTAAGTACCCTCCTGTGTTCATTCTTCTTAACTTGTTCTAGATTATAAGGCTCTTGGAAGGACAAGAATTGTTTTTTTTTATTATTACTCACAGAATCCTAAATCTTTAA
Source organism: Canis aureus (assembly GCF_053574225.1). Lineage (NCBI taxonomy): Eukaryota > Metazoa > Chordata > Mammalia > Carnivora > Canidae > Canis > Canis aureus. The sequence continues at coordinate 16,748,218 of NC_135638.1, read as the reverse complement.
TGCATTGTCATATTAAAAGAAGATTTTTAAAAAACCTCATTTATTGTTGAAGGTGAACCTATTGATAGACTGATGGAGAAAGAGTTACACATAAATTTATTGTCTGAAAAGATTTCATATTTGCACCCATGTATTCTCTTACACATCACACTCAACTATGCGGCACTTATATTTCTTGTGCATGTCATGTGTAGTTTATTTTCAGAATTCTTGAGATCTGAATGCCTGATATTATATAAATTAGAATTGATTTCTTCAAGATGGACAATAATACATTGGAAAAAATATAGCATATAGTAAAATTTAATAGGAAAAGCAGACTCTTTATTATTAGGTTGTTGTTTCATTGGCAGAAATCTTTGTTTTTTTAACCATTTATTTAGTTATGCCTAAGTAGGTGGGTTACTTTCTCATTATATATGAAAGGCTTAACCTTTTCAAATGTTTTGTGTTTCAACACAGCAGTTCTTGAGAAGCTGAAATTTTAACTCAATAAGCATACGGTACAGAAGACAAACACATAAATCAGTAACAATTTAAAAAAAAATAAAGGTTAGTTTTGTCTCTGTGATGATCAAATGAATGGAAGTCATTTATGTCAATGGCAGTGTTGTGTTTTTGAACTAGCTCCTAATTCCTTTGTTTGCCTCTTGCTTTTAAAATTATTCCTGAAACAAGTACAGTTGCAAGCTAATTTTCTATATTCATTTGCATAATTGCCATCATAACTTCTTTTATCTTCCACAATTTACACTAAAAGCTCAGAATGTTTCTATACAATTATTGTTTTTTTTTTTACTTTACGTTTCTAAAGAACTGTTGAAAGAGTTGATAATTTCAGGCCTTATCCTTATAAATATTAACCTAGAATGGAGCAAACAGGTGTCTTCTCATGATATGATCACAGAATAAAGAGGGGAATAATTTGAACACAGTATAAAGAGAGAAATTTATTTTAGAAACTCATAATGGTGTGTTTTAACCAGATATTGGAATATAAATAAGATTAGAGAACATGGATACTAAATGAAAGATATCTTTTGGCTGTGTTTTTATGAGTCATTTTAGATATTTCAAAATTGAAGAAAAAACAAAAGATTGAAAGCACATGCTGGTATATTGAGTTAATCATACCAAAAAGAAAATTGTATTTTGGGTACATTTAGGCAGTAATTTTAAACAAAGATCGGATAGACAACATTTTCTTTAATTTACAATTTGATCTTCTATAAATTCATTGATTTTAGTTGAAAGATTGCTTAGGGATTTGACTACATAGTATAGATTCAGACTAAGTTGACGGAAAGTAAATAACCAAACACAATGTGGGATACACAAATTTCTGTCAGATTTACAAACATAAATATTATAGAGAAATTAAATAAATTCATATGTGTACAATGAATACATAATATGTATATAGTGTATATTTATTTAGTAAGAGTTTAATCTTTGAGATATATAAAAATAAATATAGATAGTGTTTCAGTATTTGTTCATAGGACTAACAGCAAATGCAATTTCTAGAATGCATTTTGAGTAAAAGTATTTGATTTATGATTTTTCCATTACCTTATAATATTTTATCCTGCTTCATTTATAGGAGAGTATGCATTTCACCATTTAAAATGCAATTAGAATACTAATATTTATTACATGACTATAATTAATCTAATTTATGTATATTTTATCTAATTCTCACAAAACACTGTGAGGTGTTATTATTATACCAATTTATAAATTAGAACGCTAAGAGTCATAGACATGAACTCCCGAAGATTATTCCTAGTACACAACAAGGCCAAGGTTATGTATTTCCACAACCCAGGGTGTTTCCATTCCAGTATATTACCTCTCATTGCTCAATAATCAGCATTACTTAGGAAATAAATATTCATGCTTCAATGAAATAGTGATAGGACAGAAGTTTTAAAATTGAAATTGAAACACAATAGCACAACTTGGCAAGCATATCTGGAGAAAAGTGTGCATTTCAAACTATACTGCTCTTTAATCAGAGCAAGAATCCCATCTCCCATAATTTAGATTAAAAAAATTAAATATTCCAGTGCCTTATACTGGGATGGGGCAATACACTCTAGTTTATAGTATGCAGTATATATACTGGTTTTTTTCTAAGCTAGTATTAATGGGTTTGCTAATCAAAGGATGTTAATGTAAATAGCTTTTCCATGTGTTACCCCTATTGATCCGCTAACAAATTTTGTTTCACAAGTTTAAATTTTGATGATCTAGAGGTCTTACTTTCTAACGATAAAATGCTTCCTCCAAGGGACACACAATGGATTACTTTAAACCAAAAGTGGAGACTGCTATTTGGCTCTTTGGGGCTCTGTGTACCAGTAAGTGATAAAGCAAAGTAGTGAGTTTGTACTGGTTGGGGTGATTAATCTTCAGTTCTAGGAGGGACTGGGTTACAGCTGTACAATGCAAATGAAAATATTTGGAACTCAGAAGATTTCCTAGGATGTTTCTTAGTACTTCCATATTTTGCGGAGCAAGTCCATAGAAAACTATAACAACACAATGCAAGTAGCACTGAACCAATTCAACAACTCAATTCAGACAGTATTAAAAGTTTGAGTCACCTCAGTATGCAAGGGACTTTGAAGAACTGAGGGCAAAGGAGAAAGAATGGATAGAGAAAGAACTTAGATATGTATCAGCTACAATCATGTTGCTACTTGCAGAGATGAAAGCTTTAAGTTATGTATATTTCTTCCCAACTTTTATAATTATATTTACAAATTTAGTAACCAATTATTTTTCTCTTTTCATCACTATTCTCCTACTATCTAACATCATATTTGTAAACTATAATGGATTAAATGTCAGATATTTTAATTATAGGTTCACAAAAAGGTACTGTGTCTCAGCCAGAAGAATGGACCTAAATTAAAAAATGGACAAAAAGACATTGTATCTGTAAGAGGAGAAAGTTAGCATGCTTTTGGTTGTATTCAGGACAGGTATATAATATTAGGTGGAAGCATAGCATTACTATCATTTTTATTTGGAAGTTAAGTGTGATTTAAAAAAGGTTGTTTGGATGCCTAGCTGACTCTGATGGCTTTAGAAGGTGTTGACTTGGGTAAGATGATCTACATTTCCCAGAAATATTTCCTTTTGTTTTTGCTTGTTTTTGCCCACAAGAGATCTCAGTGTGAGACTTGAAAAATAAAGTAGTAGCTATGTCCACTCTAGGATGGTTGATAACCATCTCTTCTGTAGCTCATCAAAGTTTCTGCACTTTGGCTTACTCACATTATTGGCGTGGACCCAGGCCTTCAGCTCCTGGTGGAACTCCACTGTCAACATCTCAGCTCTGAGCCAGGAACAAGTTTGGTTCCTTGATAGAGTGACAGCTCTGTCTACAAGTCATCCATGGCAGTGAGACTGAAGGCTTGGAAATGAAAAGAGGATAATGTGGCCTCCATGTGATACAGGCAAAAGTTTCAGGTCTTCTCTGCTTGCCTATCTTTCAAACCTTATCACCTGTCCTATGCCTTCAGGTCCAGTAGTAGATGGAGATGTAACAGTAGATCAAGACGATATTAGTCATCTCAAGTGCATAAAGTCAAAGCCTGACAGTAAATCTCTTATTCTACAGCATCACTAGTAGCTTTATTTCTTTAATTTAATTCTGACACTATCTCCTTTCCAATATACTACTCATTCCTCAACAATGATAGGTACTTAGAAATAAATGTTCTACTTCAAGGGCGTGTTGTCATAAAAAAATTTAAAATTGAAAATAAAATATTAAAACCAGACATATGGTCTTCTAAAACTATATTTCAAACTTCAACACTTTGTAGCCAGGAAGAACTAAGTATCTTTAACCATCTCTACCATAATTTGATGTAGAAGAATCAAATCTCTTAGAAGAAATTTTCATTCTTTGACCGTTCATTATCATAATATCATAATGACATTATGCATATTATTATACTGCTATGCATTATAAGACTAAAATCATCTCTAAAAGTGATTTCACCTAATGGGTTATAGTAGGGACTTAAGATATCCCAATTAACCTGGTTATGCATATTGAAATAAGTAGATGTGAATGAATGATGTTTTGTGGCATTACTAACACCTATAAATTGTTTCAAAATTTACATAGATGAACTATACAAATATTTTCTCAGATTCTGTAGACTGTGAATGAAGCCCAGAATTAACAAGGCTCTTACTATTGAAATCTATGTAATAGCCTATTTTAAATTCAATGTTATCTTCCATTGAACTCAGTTAAAAATAATATGAAGGCTATTCATAATAAGCATAACTTTATTTTATCTTTTATTTTTTCCCTCCAAGCACCAAGGACATGTATATAATAATTTTGAATGTGAAATGGTGAATTATGCAAAAACAGCCACTGTATAGAAATATGCACTACTCAAAGCATTTAATGTGCAAATATATAGTTATTCAATTCAAGAAAAAACTACAATAAATTGGATTATTTTAAGATATTATTTTAATAAATTTTGTGTTATTTCATAAAATAAGCTTTTCTTTGGGAAAAGAATAAAGTGGGTCATTTAAAAATGTAACAGTTTTTATTTCATTTTGTAGAAGTTATTATATTCCATTCTTTTTCCATGGCAACTAAGTTTTGTGGTACCAGAGACACTAACAGATATTTTAGTTGAAATATGATTTTGTTTTATTTTGTTTTCATTTGTTTCTGAAGGAGCACACATGCATACATACATATATATACACACTAATTAAAATCATCTAACTTTTGCATTTTGTATATCCTGCCCCTGAGCTGTATAATTTTAAATTTTAAATTATTGAGGAAGACTTTTTTCAATTATTGACATAATAATGTTTATTAATGGCTACTATTATTTGATTATGTCACAACCCTATTAACATTCTCCCATGTTTTCTTCCCATCACTGCCAAAATGAAATCTAATCTTAATATGATGTGTTAAGAATCTTCACTGTTTAACTCCTGCTTACCTTTCTGAATTCATTTACTCTCACTCTGAACAGTGGTTACCAGATACTCAAATTGCATTAAGCTGTAAAATGTGAAACAAACAAAGCAGTAAATAAATTATGGTAATCAAAACAAAACTGGCTATTTATCTGTCAGGATCAAAACAATGCTTCCATGTGTTACTCCTTTTGTTTAATAAAATAATGAACATTTAAAAACCTGAAAAAAATAAAATATGATTAATATCAAAATAAAGGTGAGTTTTATAAAATACATAGAAGCAGATTTTTAAATTAAATCCAATCTCTTTCTAAAAAGTTTTCTATTTTGTTATGGAAAGTGAAGTGTTCTTCACAGAATGGTTTTTATCTAAGAGCCAATGAATGGGAACTACGACCAAGAGCTGCTTGTTCACAGGATCTGTTGTTTCCTGTGTTGTGAATGTCATTTCTCAATTATTTTGCTTATTAAATGTTAGTAATCTTTCAAATTCAACCTCACATTTGAAAGCTTGCCTGGACTATTTAAAGAATTATGTATTTCCTTCTTTAAGTTCCCATAACAATTAGACTACATGTCTAGCATAATGACAATGGCCACCATTTACTTAGTGTTTAGACTATAAACCACGTATTATACCAGATGTTTCCATTCAAACTCTCATTTAATACTCAAAGCATAAAATGAGATAGGTGCTTTCAGTTTACCTGTGGGAAAATAGGTTACTTTGCATAAAAATGCATTCACAAAGTAACTATACTGGTTTTTGGATCTAAGTCCAGCTCCATTAAGGTGAGTCTTATATGCTACATCTTCTATTCTGCTTCATAGTATTACAGGTTTTTGTTACATTTATAGTTTTTTCCACTAAGAAGTCAGGTACTGTATTGACTTTAGGTACTATATATATATATTTTTTAAGATTTTGTTTATTTATGATAGACATAGAGAGAGAGAGAGTAGGTACTATATTTTTATGACTTTTATACCTCACATATTGCTAGAACATAGTAGATAATTCTGGACATGTCATAATAGGATGGTGATGTGATTAATAAGAAGATACCAAAAAAAAAAAAAAAAGAGTTAAAGACTGTACTTTTTTATTAGGTTTAATTTACATACCATAAAATTCATCCTCTTAAATTACAATTTGATGAGTTTTAGCATATTGTTGTACAATCATTACCACTATCTAATTCCAGAATATTTTAATTACCACAAAAAGAAACCTGTTAGCAGTCATTGCCCATTGCTCCTTTATCCTCAACTTCTGGAAATCACTAATATGCTTTCTGTTGTCTTTATGGCTTTAACTATTCTGGGTATTTTGCGTAGGTGAAATCATACAACACAATCTTTGTACTGCCTTCTTGACATAACATAACATTTTCAAGATTCATCCAGATTGTAGCACATATCACCACTTCAATCTTTTTTATAGCTCACTAATATTCTATTGTATGGGTATAGAACATTTTGTTTGTCTGTCAAACTAAAAACATGAAACCAATTGCAGAGGCAAAAGGTTTATTTGGGATCAGGGGATTGTAATTTGTGGTACACAGATTTAGGTAGAAATCCAAATTAGTGCCCTGATTACAGGAAGTGGATTCAGGGTTCTTATGGGGGAAAAAAAAAGGAAGATTAGGTAAGTTTGAAAGAACTCATTGGCCCTGACAAACAGGGCTAGATTTGTACTTCAATGGTTAGTCAGGCAAAGGGTTTACTAGTCAAAAATTCACTGTCATCAGTCTCTTCACATGGAATTTTCTTGTTCTTGCTGACTTCTTGGAATGTTGGTGGTTTGGCCCAGGTCCAAGAAGCAGGATACAAAATCAAAATACTGAAATCTGCTGCGTTTCCATACACCAGTAATGAAGCAGCAGAAAATGAAATTAAAGAATCAATTCCACCAAAAACAGTTGCACCAAAAACAGTAAGATACCTAGGAATAACATAACCAAAAGAGGTAAAAGGCCTGTACTCTCAACAGTATAAATCACTTGTGAAAGAAATTGAAGATGACACAAAGAAATGGAAAGACATTCCATGCTCATGCATTGGAAGAACAAATACTGTTAAAATGCCCATATTACCCAAAGGAATCTACATATCCAATGCAACCCCAATCAAAATACCAATAGCATTTTCACAGAGCTAGAACAAACAACCCTAAAATTTAAATGGAACCACAAAAGACCCAGAATAGCCAAAGTAATCTTGACAAAGAAAAGCAAACCTGGTGGCATCACAATTCCAGACTTCAAGTTTTATTACAAAGCTGTAGTTATCAAGACAGTATGGTACTGGCACAAAAACAGATACAGAGATGGATGGAACAGAATAGAAAACCCGGAAATGGACCCACAACTAAATGGTCAACTGATCTTCAACAAAGCAGGAAAGAATATCCAATGGGGGAAAAGACAGTCTCTTCAACAAATGGTGCTGAGAAAACCGGACAGCCACATGCAAAGGAATGAAATTGGACCACTTTCTTGCACCAAACACAAAAGTAAATTCAAGAGTGCACTCTTGGGGGGAATGTAAATTAGTATAGCCACTATAGGAAAACAGTATGTAAGTTCTTCAAAAAGTTAAAAATAGAACTACAACCCAGAAATTCCTCTTCTGGGTATTTATACTGAGAAAATGAAAATACTAATTTGAAAATATATAGGCACCCTTATGTTCACTGCAGCATGAAATGCTACGCGTGCGCACACACACACACACACATATACACACACACGAGTGCTCTTTAGCTACAAAAATGAAGAAAATCTTATCATAGGCAACAACATGGAAGGCACTATGCTAAGTGCAGGAAGTCAGATGGAGAAAGACGAGTACTGTATGGTCTCACTTACATATAGAATCTTATAGACAAAAAAATAACCAAGCTCATAGATACAAGAAAACAAACCATTAACAGATTAGTGGTTGCCAGAGAGAGTAGGAGGAGTGGTGGACAAAATGGGTAAAGGGGATTGAAAGATATACCCTTCCAGTTATAAAATAAATACATTATGGATATATAATTACTGTGCAGCATGGTGACTATACTCAATAATTCTCTATTGCATATTTAGAAGTTGCTAAGAGAGCAAATCTTAAAAGTCCTTGTCACAGCAACAAAAATTGTAACTAGAAATAATTACAATTTATATTTAAAAAAATCAACATCATTTGAAATTCAAATTGATATCTTGATCAAAAATACATATATATTGGTGCTTCTTAGTATTTACAGTATCAAATTATAATGATAGATTTTTATGGCTTTTGGTAGTGTAAATAGGTGCCTCAATTCATGTATTTGGTTATGAATTCGTAAGTTTCAGTTGAGTTAGATACAATTGTGTCCTGAATATTTATACTAATAATATTTTTAAAATAAGTTTTTATTTTGCTAAATTAATGCATACCATCATCAAAAACTTCTGTTGATGCCTAAATAGAACTCAGTGGCCCCTTATTCACCTGGAGCTTCATCCTGTTGTTAGCATCATACTTGAAAATCTCACTGCATCAAGCAACAATATTTTAATGGTTCAAACCATTGCTCATTCTATGAAATGCAGGAACATGGGACACTATATCTAGTTCTTGAGTGCAAAAATGAGTAGACTGTGACATTTGGAGGATTCTTAGACCTATTTATATACAGGTAAAGAAACTGGTATCTTTTATCACTAGTCATCTATCTTGTGTAAATATTTCATCAATGAGAGTCATTTCTAATATCTCTTAAGCTAATTAAGATCCTCTGGTGAAAGTTTTCATACTAATAGACATAAACAACAATCTCTGGAGTGTATTGTATCCTGTTTAGAGGACTTGCTAATTAATAGTATTTGGATTGAAGATTAGAGCTAGCTTGTACACAGATGGATATATCACACTCTCTTACTCAAGTTTTTTTTTTTTTTAAGCAAATTACCATATGGGTAATATAACAGCATTTCCTTTGAGTAGTACATATATAATGTTCTGGCTGATTCTGAATAACACTCTTTCAATTTTCTTGGGAGGGCTGTCCTCCTTTGTTTTTATTCCATGTGCTGAAATTGACTCCATTCGTTCCCACGAGTGGATTTGTGAACCAATCTTGGGCATTTAGAGCCTCTGATTCTTCAGAATGTTAATGATTTATTTAGAAAAAGACAAATGCTCATGATTAAACCAAACCAATCAGAGCCAGAGGTTCAAACCCAGAACTTAGTTGAAACTGCTGAGAGAGGTTTGTTTTATTTTTTTCATGATTTGCAGTTTTGAGGGAAAGCAGAACTTAGAAATGTTTTAAGGAAAAATCCTTATGATGTCAGGTGAATGATTATCCAGTGAAGCTTGGAATGTTGGAGTTTTTATTTATAATGAGACAATATATTCTGTATTATTTATACATGGTTTATATATATACATATACACATAATTTCAGTTTATATACTATACAAAGACATAAGGTATATGCAAATTGATGTTATATATGCAGAATGAATCTTTGTTCAGACCCAATTTGGCTGGAATTTACAATTTCCCTGCTGAGATTGAGAAATGTCAGTCAGTACCAGGCAAAAAGCAAAACAAAGTCTCCTTCCACATGACAACCAGGGAACACAGGGTTAGCTCTCCTTAAAGTTTTAGCATTATACGATTATAGTAAAGAGCCTAATTCTGGGGCTGATGTGACTTTCCAGTGTTGCTTTCTCCCTAACTTTGGTTTTGGCTTTCAGAAATCACTTAATTTAACGTGGTTCAGTTTCCTTATCAGCATAAATATGGGGTTGGATGAAATGACACGAGAAGGCATTTTAGTTCCATAATACAGGATGAGCAATACTTAAAGAGTACATAAAAGGAGCCAAGGTTGACCTTAGGAGATATAAATTATTGAACCCAGGTGTTAAAAGCCAAAGTCAAATTCAAATGCTAAAGTCAAGTTCCGATGCTGGATTAGAAGGTTTGTTGTATGAATTAAAAATATGTAGATGGTAGAACTGTCACACAGAAGAAAGGAGAAACCTAAAATCCAGTCCCAATTTTGCAGCTGGCCAGCAGTGTGCTGGATTTTTCAGGCTCCTATCCTTTATCAGTGAAATGAGAAGAAATGAACAGCATAATCTGGAAGCCTCACACACACATTTGCTTTTCTATGAGGGCAAACCTGGCCGGTAATGTATGGCATTGGGCAGGAGCATCTTTGGGAGCAAGTGAACAACTGTTGGTAGGATTTCTTAATCAATGGTAGCAAACTGATGTGAGGTGTAGTAATTCCTTACTCTGTTTCTCTGGGCTTAGGTAGATACTTCTTATTTACTTGGATTCTTTTTTATATCTTAAACCTGTTCTCCCCTTCATAAAATGTCATCACAGCCATATATCTAAATCATCTCTATGCTAGTTCTGGTCAGCATTTTGTTGATGACCTCCACCCTCTCTTTCTACATGGTATTGTATTATTTTATATTTCCATCTCTGTCTATAAAATTTTAAAATAACTTACATTAGCTATCAAATCTCTTCTCAAAAACTCTTTTGTAGAGAAATCCTACCTTTCAGCAAATGAAAATACACTATTAGGTGAAAGATAAAGTGCTTGATGACCAAATGTCTAATCACATATATATATTTTAAAACTGGTGAAAGTGTTTACTGCTATTTAAGGAGGTTTTATTACTTATTATATTTAATATTATCTTATACTTTATCATATATTAATATTTTTATTGTTAAGCAAAACAAAGGAAATGATGAGACATCAAATATATTTTAAAGTTTTATAAATTTTAACCTCACATTTGGATTAAAGGGTAAATAACATTGTTAAATACCGAAGTCAAAATATTATAGTCATTAGTTCTAATATTATATTTGCTACTAATGCAGATCAGCCAGATATCCAAGTATAGTTCTCATAACGCACAGCTAAAAATTAAAATTATATATGAAAGTAACAAACTCTAAAAGTGGCGATTTACATAGTAATTAGATGTAGTAATATACTCTCTACTTAGAAACTAATTAAGAATGGAATTGTATCAATATTCCATATATTAATGGTTAGTGCCAATACCTTAAAATGATGTTATAATTAACAACATAACCTAGATTAAAGATAACCCATTTTTGAAATAAATGTCTAACAAAAATCCCCCAATTCCACAAGTACATGAAAACCAATGTTCAGGAATGTTCCTTACAATGACTTTATTTTTTTAGATAGTAAAAGAAAAAATTTTATTTCTTCATAGTTTGTTTCATTAAAATTTTTCCTACGAAACATATTTTCCCCCATACCGTTATAGTGACTTCTTAAAAATAGCAAAACTTCCAATATATGTCCCCAAATATGGTACTGTTTAGAAAAACATGATGCAGGCATAGAATAGCCATGTGCCAATGTTTAATGTGATATGGACCTACAAATTGTGATATGGGAAAATGCCAAGTATTAAAATTAGTTCTGGAATAGTAATTATAAATAATAGCATACATTTATGGCAGTTACTAGGTGCTTACTATGAGTTCTGTGCAGTACAGTAGTTTTTTAGATACTACCTCATTTAATCTTCACAATGTTGTTAATTAGGTACTATTATCATCCTCTTTGTGTAAAGGAAGAACCTGAAGCTCTGAGATAAGGAGATTAAATAATATGCCCAAGGGTGCATGCAGTGTATTACTGAGCCTTTCTTTTTTCCTTCCTTCCTTCCTTCCTTCCTTCCTTCCTTCCTTCCTTCCTTCCTTCCTTCCTTCCTTCCTTCTCTTCTCTTTTCTTCTCTTTCTCTCTTTCTCTCTCTCTCTTTCTTTCTTTCTTTCTTTCTTTCTTTCTTTCTTTCTCTTTCTTTCTCTTTCTATTTATGAACTACTGTCTATCATCTATCATCATCTATCATCATCTACCACCTATTTTAATTAGCAGTTTACTGTTTGAATATGAATCAAATATGGAGCAAACATTTGGAGACTCATCAGGATGATGTCTATGCAGGGTGAGTGTGTGTGTTTGCGTGTGTATAGAAGTTACAGTTAACAGATTAATAATTAACTCTCCATAGGAAACATGCATTAAATTCTGTTGGCCAGGGTAAATATATTGGCAAAATTTTTGACCTCTAAGAGAAAATGGAAGAAAATGGAAAATTAACTTTGTGGGATTTCCAAATATTTCAGAGAGAAATATTTCAGCCTCTAGATTGAGACTAATGACTATTCCCCATATCTTAGTTAAAACTGTATTTCATTTTCTGTAACCTTCTTATGGAACGTAGCTTGATTAATAGTCATAGCGCTATTTAAAAAAGAAATTAGAAATCAACTTCGGTAAATTAGCTTATAATGCATTTTTTTGGCCTTTCTTTTATTTAATCTTACTTATCAGATATATTAATATGAAAATGGGACAGTCAGAAAATGTATAGAAAAAGAATGGCTGTGAAAAGAAGAAAACTAATTTCTATGCAGAAAGAACAACACACAATTTCCAAAGCAGCAGTAAGGTGAATTAATGTTAAAGATTAATCTGGGAAATTTTCATTTAAACAAATTTCTAAACACAAAATTATGAAAATAATGGTATCTTACAAGTGTTTATTGCTTTACAGTTTTCAGTGCCTATACATATGGTGATGGTTTTTTAAAATTTGGCTTTTAATCTCCGAACTGTGAGACAAAGGGACTGCAGATGTGTTTGCATGTTCCAGCCCAGGAAATCAGGGCCTGGGGAAATTAAAAGATTTGCCCAAGGTCACAGAGCTAAGTCTAGGAAGAGCTTCCCAGTATGTAGTGTTGTTTCTAGCACTTCACTGCTTCTCAGTGGAAATTACGATATAGAAACATTGTACCAAAGAGAATATTGTCAAATTTAGTAGAAGCTAATTAAAGTGCAAACTATTCTTAATATAAGATTTGATAGCAATTTGTTTTCAGGAGCAAGTTACAGGTAATTTTGCAGTTATCTAAGTGGCTTTTTATTTCTGAAATTGTGTTGTACTGAATGCTATTTTCTTGCTCTTTGCATTCTTTGTCATTTTTAATATCTTTAGTGATTTTGAAATATTTGGTGCTGGATCATTCTGCTGCAAATATGACCTGTCATTCCAACAAATGGACTGATTGAATCTGTCACACTGGTGGGATTTATAGTAAATTCACCACAGCACAAGTAAAACCATTAGAAATTGCATTGGTTTAAATGACTGAATATAAGAGCCCTTGATTCTATCAGCAAGATGGCTTATATTTTCCCTCCAAATGACCATAGAGAATCTTAAAATTATATCAATTTTAATGTACATATGTTGCCGTGTTGATTTCTATTTCAGATCAGTAACAGGCTTTTGGCCTCTAAAATCTCTATATTGAAATAATTTATGGGAAGGATTAATGAGATTTTGTACTGCCAAGTATTTTGCTTTGAAAACAATACACATATATAATATTTCTTTTCATTTTTAATTATGATAGATACACGCATACATACATTAATGTGAATAAGCTACTTTTTATTGTACATATTATAGTTCTTTGAATCATTTTTTTACTTAAGCTTTCAGACTGTCCCACAATTGAAATGGAAAAAAAAATTAAGGTATTAATCAAGACCTATATCCTGGAGTAAGTTCTCAGGTATTTATAATTTAGAAAATAAGTCAGTGTTATCATTGTTCATATACTACTTGCTATTCCAAGTTAAATATTCTGAATCATTTTCATTTCTAAAGTAAAAGAAAAGAAAGCTTAATTTTTCAATTCTTGATACATAAACTTTTTTGCAAATATGAAAATATTTTATTTCATATAGATCAAATATGTTTTTTTGTTGTCTCCACATACTTGATCACCTGTACTTTAAAAATTTTTCAGATTTAATGTAGTCATGTTTCACAGTGTATTTTACTTTGTTAACTGAACAGTTCAATTTGATACTATCCCTATCTGAATACTAAAACTATAATAAAAAAACCATTTTAATAGTCTTGTAAAACAGAGCACATAAAACAAGAACATTTATTTTAGTTGAAGACATGTGCTAATTTTTTATTGAGAAATGCATTAAACATTGATACATCCAACCTCTGATTGAACCTTCAGACTTGTCACATGTAGGGGCTGTTGAAGATTTATTGCACAATATAAAATTAGGCATATACAGTAAACTTGATAGTAAATGACCTTTGCAGACAGGAGACTGCCACAGAGAAAAGTTGCACAATAGAACAGGATTTGAAAAACATATTTAAAGACATTCAAAGATGAGTGTTGGAAACTGAAAAACATAAAGAAAAAAATTCTCCAATGAAATAGATATACAGAAAATGTACTTTCTAAAATGAATAGATGTTTTTAACATCCCTAATTTGTTATACAACAATCCAGTAAAGAACAGGTATTTAACTCCAAAGATATAAATATGCCTGTTTAATCATGTCAGTTTCAAAAAGTACTAATGAAATATAAATATGAAGAAATCTGTTTAATCCATAAAAAAGTACAAGTTAATAGAGCAATAAAGGCTCAAGTAAGGATGAATATCATATGTCAAAAGCAGGGTACCCAATGATGTGACAAGAGGTTGATTTCATTGTGAATTAGAATTTAGTGCATGCTTCATTCTTTTATCTGTCCATTTTGCTCTCCTCTCCTCTTCTCTCCTCCCTTCCCCTCCCCCCCTTCCAGGCCCCTCTTACTTTACAGTCTGATTGCCAGCTTTTTGGCTTGCGAAGGAAGGTGCTCTTGGCTTCTGCAACTTAGGGGATCTCTGTCTTTCTGTTTTTCTCTCTCTCTCTCTTTCTGTCATTCTGCATGGTTCCCATTTTGAGGAATGTAGCTGGATTATAGTCTGTGAAGTCCCAGAATGACTCAAAACTTCTTTCAGCTTTCCTGCCTCATCTGACTTTGAGACCTGAAAAACCAAAGTGCTTCCTCCACCTCTCATTTTTGGTGTTCTATCTATCATCTCTCTCTCTTTATCTATCTATCTATCTATCTATCTATCTATCTATCTATCCATCCAACCATCCATCTGTCAGATATCATTTATTCAGTTTTTTCAGCTTTATTGAGATATAATTGACAAAATAGTATATTGTGATGATCTGACATGATTATCATAGTCAGGTTAATTATCTTTATCACCTCATATTAATCACCTCACATAGTTACCTATTTGTATGTGCACATGTGTATGCTGAAAATGTTAAAGGTCACTTTAGTGCATTTCATGTACCTTGCTATGTCTCCAGAGCTTATTTATACCATAACTGAGGCTTATATCCCGGCATCATTTGGCAGTGTTTTTTTTTCTTCAGAAGCTAGGAGAGCTTAGCTTCCAGGAGTGAAACTGTTTTAGCTTCTTCCACTTCCTGTGGATATATTTAATACCTATTATCTCACTTCTTTCTATTGATTGTCTGAACATTAAAGATAACAAATACAAAATACATATTCTTGGAACATATTTGCCTATTTTATCAGTTAAGTCATTTTATCCTTTTTATTCTCTAATGTCATATCACTATTATTTAAACATAGTGCTTTTATATTGCAAAAATAAACACAATTACAACTTTTAAATGTTGAATTTATAGTTAATATATTTTAAGTTGTTAAACCTTCAATTGGATCTTTTCTGGACTTAGAGCAGTGCTGTGCAATAGAAAAGTGACATGTGAGTCACAAATGTGATCCAAAAATGCAGTTTTAAATTTTCTAGCAGTCACATTTTAAACAGTGCAAAGAAACATGTAAAAATTTTTAATAATTTATTTTATTGTATCTAGCAAGTTCAAAATATTATAATTTCAGGAACACCTGGGTAGCTCAGTGGCTGTCTGTTTTTGGCTCAGGGCATGATCCCAGGTCCAGGGATCGAGCACCCCATCGAGCTCCATATGAGGAACCTGTTTCTCCCTCTGCCTATATCTCTGCCTCTCTCTCTTTCTGTATCTCTCATGAATGAATTAATAAAATCTTTAAAAAAATTATAGTTTCAATATGTGATCTCTATATAATGATTGATGATTTTTTCATATTACTCTTCAAATACAATGTATTTTGTACTTACAGAATCTCTCAATTTGTATTAGCCATATTTCACATGTTACAGGCATATGTGGCTTGTAGCTGATGTAGTAGTATACAGCATAGACCCAGACAATAATATTTTAAAAGGGAATAAACTTTCTACAGATGCTGAGGTCCTGGTAAGTTCAAAGCTAATTCTAGTAAATCGATAATGTTTAAAAATCTCAATTAAAATGTGCAATTATTTCTACTCAAGTATTTTAATAGATTATTTTTTGCTTCCATTCGAAGTAGATTTCTCTGACAAATATTTTTTTACATGAAAGAAATGATAACAATCTTATCTTTATAATTCTTTTGAATATGTTTGTATATTGAGATATCTCAAAAAGAATATGTATTCTCAATTTCATTTTATTCTGATAAAGAATATAAATTGGTTCACCAAAATATTCTAATCATAAGTCCAAGATTAAGTTTTAGAATTCTAAAATTCAGTCTTGTATTTTGTTTTAGCTTCAGTTTTGTAAGCTTCCCCACCCACAATAATGGCTATTTGTTTAAAGTGGTTCATGTTGAAATTTGTTAGTACTCTATACTACTGAATAATTGAAGTTTTCTGACTTATTTTGGAGAGGTATAAGGCTCATTAACAAACATGTTTATATCATTAAAGTAAATTTTTTCAAAGAATCAAACATTTTATAATTTTGATTTATGAAAGAACAAGGAGAGAAAGTATGGATTCCATGCTAATGTGATTTATTTTTGTATTACTATTAATGGCATATAATTTTTGTAGTTTATTTATGCTGTGGGTATCCTTATACTCTGTATGAATTTATGTAAATCTCTATAACTTTAGTTTTTATTAATATCAGTAGAATATTTGATCATAGTTTGAACTCAATTTTGATTTTATGCATTTTATCCAATTCTCAAGTCATTTCTATTCCAGGGCTCCCTTAATTTAGTAAATGTGTGTGTGTATATAAAATATATATTTTGTCAAAATACTATCCTTCACTACAATTTGTGTGGGTATTATCTATGTAAAAATGATTATTTTATTTTCAATATTAAATTTTTAAATTAAATTTACAACTGCACTGGTAATAATGTCAAATATTCTACTTTATCAATAAAGCTGCTAAATCTACACTTTGATTTTGTTAAGTGGATAAAAAGAAGGTACTGTTTTTGAGTTAACATACTGATTTTTCTTTCAAACTTCTAATGATTTGGGCAGAAAAAGGTGACTCCTGCAGCTCTGTCAAATTCTTTGTTGGCTAGATAGAGCAAATACATTAACAGCTATCATACTTTACTTTTATTTTTTATGTGTGCATAAAAAATTTAGAATTAGTAATTTCATCTTGTTCAACTGAGAAATCATACTTCACACAATGTGTGAATGTTTAAATGTAGCTTTATAGTACAATTTCTTAAACTTTGAAGTATATAGTAAAAGTTTTGTCATTAAATATGTCTTGTATGATTTTATGGTCAATGATATTAGAGTATAATCCATGATGATCAACAAACATCAAAAAATATTTTGTATAAGTTTAAAAAAATCACCATTAAATTTCTAGAGAAAAACAGGCATTTGGTAGTTTCCCATTAAATCTGGACTTTTAGTTTTATGAGCTCATTGGTGTGAAAATGATTATGGAAAAATAAGAAGTCATCAAAAAATTAGATATAAAATTTCTGTAGAAAGGCATTGATTGCTTTCAAGAAAAGTTGACTCAGCCTCTATTTCCAGTATAAATTTCAAATGCATCTAATTGTAATATCCTGTATTACTGGTGACCCAGTTGACTAGTGGCATGATGGCTTTGTGTATTCTGCTGCAAATGGCCTTCAGGGCTGAATATTAAATGCTTCTCTGACCAGACCAGAGTCCTGCTTGAATTAGCCTTCCCTAGCTGCTGGTGCTTAGTATATTCTATCCATGAGCATACTGAATATGCATCTCAGAAGAGAGGTACTAACTGAAAGGGGACTGTTCCTGGATAACTGGGAGTTATTAATGATCTACTAATAAGCAATTAAGAGTATAAAACTAATGCATAAATTTTAAAAAATGACTCTTTAATATTTTATTTTATTTTGAGAAAGAGAATCCATACATGAACTGGTGGGAGTGGGGGTAGGGGAGGGGGAGGGAGAGAGAGAGAATCTTAAATAGGCTCCTCGTTCAGCATAGGGCCTGACATGGGACTAGATCTCACGATCTTGAGATCATGACCTGAGCCAAAATCAACAGTCAGATATTGAACCAACTGAGCCACCCAGGCGCTCCTCTTTTATTATTTTTAAAATTAGTGCCCATTATTAAAATAATATTTATTATTTATTTGACCCTGCGTAAAATAAAAAATAATTATGTAACTTTTATACACCTATTGGTCTTCTTAGGTACCAATTCCTATCAAGATTTCATTAGATATTTCTAAGTGTTTTTGTTTTATTCTATGTATATGTGCTTTCCTACTCAATACAAAATAAAATTACTTAAAATTGTTAATGAAGAGATGAATAGTATACTTTGTAAATCTGTATTAAACTATGGAATGGTGCAAACTTGGAAATAAATAAATGCTTGGTATGCTTATTGGTATTTTGCATAGTAGCAATTAGTTGTCAGGCCATTTAGCAAGTTTTCTTGAGTCAAAGTTCCAATACTATGAATATTGACATTTTCCATCAGGATATTTAGTTTTCTATAGAAAATGTTTTATTGATATGTTTTTGTTTTAAGGTAAAATTATTTTTAGCTCTCTTTAAATGGATATGAATTGTGAAACACAGGAAGTTTTGTAGAGTTACATCCTTTCAGTAATGGAGATACTTTGGCAAGTGGTTTTCAAATAAAAAGGATTCTTTCCCCTCTAAAAATCCAGTTGATCTGTCAACTTTCATTTGCCAATAGAGTGAAAAATGGATAGAAGCCATTTTCTTGTACTAGTATGATAAACATCAGTATTCTTGAAACTTAGGCACTGGGAAATGATAATTCCATATACTCTAGTATTGAAGAGATCTCTGCTTTGTCAATGGAAAAAGATGATCCAGATGAGCTGAAACAGAATGGAAGAAAATTTTGAACTTTAAATTTTTGATAATAATCAATGTAAAAATACTGATGGAATTTATTTTCACTTAGCATAGTTTTCACTATAGGTACAAAAAAGGGATAATTTTAGCAGTGATTATCACAAAGAAAAAGGATTAAATGACTACAAAAAGTAAAAAAAATCATCAATATTGATTGAACAAAGTAAATCTTTCCCTTAGTGTTGTTTAATAATGTTTTGAACAATTTACTGAAGGAAAACTTGAAACTCACCCTCCAGAGATGCATCTTTATGTTATTTGCATCTTATGTTAGCTTCTAAAACTATATAGACTTTGTTCTTTAGTATGAGTTTGATTACTTTTAACAAATATTTTGTGTTGTTTTCTTTATAAAACCTTAACCCTTAAAATTCAAAAGACTTTTTCAAGTTAGACCAATTGCGAATTCCATCTAGACTTTGACATTGTTGGCAAATGACATCCCATTTAGAATGGTGCCTATATAGGATTACCCCCATCAGGATTCCCCATACATTTACAAAGAAGAAAATCTGTATTTTAAAATAAAAGTTAGCTTTATCCTAAGGTGCAGTGTAAAAGGAGGTTAAACTCTTTGGATGGAGTGGGTGTACTTTATCCTGCTGAATTTTAATCATTTGTATTTTTAGCAGCTTCCTACTTCTCTTGTTAGTTTGTTGTATTATTATTTCATAGGCCAGAATCATCAAACCTCCCAAGAGATATATCGTCTTTGGCCAGATTTGGCCAGAGCCTGCTTTACTGAGTATATGGTTTGGCCTCTTGACAAAGATAAATTGTTTGTTTGCTCATTTGTTTTTATTGCCCTAGGCCCATAGTATACTTCTTACAGAGTTGGCAATCACTGTTTGTTTTTTAGGTGTTTGACCCTTTTATCCTTTGTGTCATCACTCTGGGCTGTTGTGATTTCCTCTTACATCTTGGCATGCTGATTATTTCTCAGTTGTCCTTTGGTTACCAAACCCTATGGTGATATCTCTCAAATCTTCTACTGTCCTGGCAACATTTACAAAGGGCTGTGTAGAATAATCTTCTGAATATTTTCCGAGGTTCTCAGAACATCTTGTTTTTCTAATGTACTTAATAGTTTCCTATGGAAGTATCTTATTCCATAGACTTGTGTCAGAGTCAAACTACCCTAGTCATCTCCAAAGTATGCTTATAAAAAATGGACACTTACATTTCACTGATTTATGGTCAAGTACAGTAGTTGATATCAACCATAAAAGATGACTTTCATCAAAAATCATTGAATGATAAGTCAGGATTCTGTTCATAGTTTTAAAAATTGCAATGACATTCATTCCTTGAATTTTCTTTTCATCATTAATAATGAAGTTTTAAGTTTTTCCTTTGAATAACATGCTTTCATCTATTTTATCTAATTTGACCTTACAACAATGCTACAAGAAACTATCCTAATAACATTTACTTCTGACCCAACATCAAAAATATCTTTAAAAACCCAGACTTTTATAAGCAAATATACTCAACTATTAAATATTATGGGACAATATATAGTAAAACTATGCTAAAATGTTTTATGAACTGTTATACAAAGGTTAATTATTTTTGCTATTATTAATTGTTATTATACTTTCTTGATGGTTCACAATAGTATATTCAATGTGAAGACAAAAAGTGAATCAGAGAGAAATAAAGTCATTTTTCATTTGTGCAAGGACATGTTTTACTGGTGATGATACCATCTGGATGACGGTTGTCATTAAAATTCATCATCACACCGTACTCATATTTTTGAAATAAATTATCTCCATAAAAAAGACATTGTTGTAGTTGACAAGAAATGGATCTGAAGTAAATTTGCTAAGTTTGTATCTGAGTTTTTAATTTACTTGACCTGAAATCTGTTATCTGTAATATTTAGTATAAAATAGCCTCTCAAAAAAAAAAAAAATTCCAGCCTCTCTGGAATGGTTATGAGTTGAATAAAATAACATTTTTTATCTAGGAGGAATAAAAATATTCCCTTTTCTCAAATATTTGACCTGCCCCTTCCCACTTTCATTTTTAGCAATGTCCTTCTTTCATATTAGAAACCATTAGATGAGTGTTTGTCCTTCAGATCTCTGAGCCTGTGGTCATATATACTTGTCTTCTTATTCCTTTATCAATGAAAGAAAACTTCTTACTTCTCAAAGTCAAACTCCATGCTTTTCCGCTTTGTTAATATTGAACTTCAATTTGTCCACCTCTTGTTAGCTTCAAGCTTCTTTCTTTTGGAACTGATTATCTCATTAAGATTCAAACATCACCTATCAGGTCAAGAAATAACCATTTCAGACTTTATTTTTATTTATTTATTTATTTTTTAATAAAATAATTTTTTATTGGTGTTCAATTTACCAACATACAGAATAACACCCACTGCTCATCCCGTCAAGTGTCCCCCTCAGTGCCCGTCACCCATTCACCCCCACCCCCCACCCTCCTCCCCTTCCACCACCCCTAGTTCGTTTCCCAGAGTTAGGAGTCTTTATGTTCTGTCTCCCTTTCTGATATTTCCCACACATTTCTTCTCCCTTCCCTTCTATTCCCTTTCACTATTATTTATATTCCCCAAATGAAAGAGAACATACAATGTTTGTCCTTCTCCGATTGACTTACTTCACTCAGCATAATGCCCTCCAGTTCCATCCACGTTGAAGCAAATGGTGGGTATTTGTCATTTCTAATGGCTGAGTAATATTCCATTGTATACATAAACCACATCTTCTTTATCCATTCATCTTTCGATGGACAACGAGGCTCCTTCCACAGTTTGGCTGTTGTGGCCATTGCTGCTAGAAACATCGGGGTGCAGGTGTCCTGGCATTTCATTGCATCTGTATCTTTGGGGTAAATCCCCAACAGTGCAATTGCTGGGTCGTAGGGCAGGTCTATTTTTAACTCTTTGAGGAACCTCCACACAGTTTTCCAGAGTGGCTGCACCAGTTCACATTCTCACCAACAGTGCAGGAGGGTTCCCCTTTTCTCCGCATCCTCTCCAACATTTGTGGTTTCCTGCCTTGTTATTTTCCCCATTCTGACTGGTGTGAGGTGGGATCTTATTGTGGTTTTGATTTGTATTTCCCTGATGGCAAGTGATGCAGAGCATTTTCTCATGTGCATGTTGGCCATGTCTATGTCTTCCTCTGTGAGATTTCTGTTCATGTCTTTTGCCCATTTCAGGATTGGATTGTTTGTTTCTTTGGTGTTGAGTTTCATAAGTTCTTTATAGATCTTGGAAACTAGCCCTTTATCTGATACGGCATTTGCAAATATCTTCTCCCATTCTGTAGGTTGTCTTTTAGTTTTGTTGACTGTATCCTTTGCTGTGCAAAAGCTTCTTATCTTGATGAAGACAGGGATGTCCACTCTCACCACTGCTATTCAACATAGTATTGGAAGTCCTAGCCTCAGCAATCAGACAACAAAAAGACATTAAAGGCATTCAAATTGGCAAAGAAGAAGTCAAACTCTAACTCTTCGCCGATGACATGATACTCTACATAGAAAACCCAAAAGCCTCCACCCCAAGATTGCTAGAACTCATACAGCAATTTGGTAGCGTGGCAGGATACAAAATCAATGCCCAGAAATCAATGGCAATTCTATACACTAACAATGAGACTGAAGCAAGAGAAATTAAGGAGTCAATCCCATTTACAATTGCACCCAAAAGCATAAGATAACCTAGGAATAAACCTAACCAAAGAGGTAAAGGCTCTATACCCTAAAAACTATAAAACACTTCTGAAAGAAATTGAGGAAGATACAAAGAGATGGAAAAATATTCCATGCTCATGGATTGGCAGAATTAATATTGTGAAATGTCAATGTTACCCAGGGCAATTTACACGTTTAATGCAATCCCTATCAAAATACCATGGACGTTCCTCAGAGAGTTAGAACAAATTATTTTAAGATTTGTGTGGAATCAGAAAAGACCCCGAATAGCCAGGGGAATTTTAAAAAAGAAAACCATGTCTGGGGGCATCATAATGCCAGATTTCAGGTTGTACTACAAAGCTGTGGTCATCAAGACAGTGTGGTACTGGCACAAAAACAGACACATAGATCAATGGAACAGAATAGAGAACCCAGAAGTGGACCCTGAACTTTATGGTCAACTAATATTCGATAAAGAAAGACTATCGATTGGAAGAAAGAGAGTCTCTTCAGACTTTAATATCATCCATTTTGACTCCCTCATCACCTTTTCATTCTCTTCACTTCTTGACCTAACCTCAATATTTTTCAAGGGCAAACTTCTTCAAAAGGTTTTTTGCATGTGACTGTTGCCATTCCATTATGTTCCATTCATTTTTCAACTAACTAAATTTTTGGCTTCTACTTGCATTGCTCCAGCAGAACTAGTCTGGCTAATGTCACTTATCAAACCCCATACTGTTAAATTTAATGCACACCTTTTCTGTCATCTTATAGGTCCACCCAATAGCATTGCACACTATTGACTACTACTACATTTTTCATGCATTCTTTTATAGTGTTCTCCGTGACACTGGTTTTCCTTTCATTTTTCTTTACAGTTTCCTTTGCCAACTCCTCCTCTTTTACTCAAGTGCTTCTCACAGCCAAATATATTGATCATCAAGTGGTCTTCTAAATGCAGGTTATGAGTCGGTAGACCTTCAGTGAGTCTTGAGGCACTGCACTGTTGACCCTTCCACAACATGGGTTTGAAATGCACAGATCCACTTACACGTGGATATTTTTTTCAATAAATACAGCACAGTACTGTCAATGTATTTTCTCTTTCTTATGATTTCCTCTTTCTTATGATTTCCTTAATAGTGTTTTCTTTTCTCTACTTTATTGTAAGAATACGTATGTAATAAATATAACATATAAATTAGTGTTAATCGATTCTTAATGTTATGGTATGGCTTCCAGTCAGCAGTACACTATTTACTAGTTACGTTTGGAGGAGTTAAAAGTTATATATGGATTTTTGACTGTGTGTGGAGTTGGCACCCCTAACTCCCATGTTGTTCAAGGGTCAAGTGATTTCTACAAGATTCCCAGTGATGCCGCTGCTGTTATTTCATAGATTACACTTTGAGGAAATTTTCTATAAGATTGCTAGAAATTCACAAGACTCACATGTAAACCTTGTAACTTCTCATGAAGAATTCTCTCCCTAGGCAATCTCATCCATTCCCATGGTGTTATATATAATACACATGTTTACAGTCCTCACATTTAATATTTATCCGGGACACCTTTTCTAATTTCCAGACCCACAGATCAAGTGCCTACTTTGGCATTATCTCCTGAAAGTTTTATTGGCATTATAAGCTTCTAATTCCAAAAGCTGAGCTCTTAAGCTTTCCTCCAAATCTTTCACTCCTCTTAATTATCCATTTCAGTCAATGGTGCCTTTATCTACTTAGGAGTAACGCCAGAAATTCAGTGTCAAACTTTATCTCCATTATTTGCTAAATGTAATCCTTTGCCAATTAATCCTTTTCCATATTTCATCTTCCTGCAAAATATATTCAAGGATTGCCCACTTATTTCCTCCTCAGAATACCAACTTTAGTTCTAGTCTAGCTTCTTCAGATCTTAGTTTGAATATCCATTTTTTAGTCATATTTTTCATGATTGCTCCTGGTAGCAAAATAATATACTTCATTTTGTAAATTTTTAATTTAATATTAAAAATATATTTATTTCCCCTTACTCTTGTACTTGACTGTGAGCACCATAAAAACAGAGATTATATTAATTTCATTTCACACTGTATTACCACCTAGTAGACTGGTTAGGCTTCAAACATATTTTTTGAAAGAATGAATACTTCAACTTGGATAAAGATAAGAGGATAGGGTTTTTTTTTTTTAATTTTTATTTATCTATGATAGTCACAGAGCGAGAGAGAGAGGCAGAGACATAAGCAGAGGGAGAAGCAGGCTCCATGCACCGGGAGCCCGACATGGGATTCGATCCCGGGTCTCCAGGATCACGCCCTGAGCCAAAGGCAGGCGCCAAACCGCCACGCCTCCCAGGGATCCCGAAAATAGGGTTTTAATCCACATATCTTGACCTTCTAACTCTATAATTTATTCTGCCTCTGTGATACTTAAGTCACTCAAATTGAATTAATTTTCAACTGTCATTAATTTAAATAGCTGTTTGATTTCTCCCTTAGGCCTTAGCTGCTAGATGGAATTGTTCCCTGTTTCTGAATGTCAGCAGTACACAGGTGTTCTGTAAATGGGCTTACTGAAATCCAGAATTTGGTTATATTTTGTTAAAGAACAATTAATTATACAATGTGTAGACAAAGAACTGATGCTTAGAGTTAAGAAACTACTAGAGATTATCTAATCAAAAGATGCCAGAATTATTTCTTCTCTAGTGCCAGGTCCATTAGTTACTAGTGACTGCTTAAAGTGGTAAGATAAGAATTCATTTTGTCGTTTGGGCACAGAGGCAAAGGGAACTGGGATCTGTTTGCAATGTCTTCCATATTTGTATAGTAGTAGATGGGCTTTGTGACATCTATTTCAATTTGGATTTGATGCATAAAGAATTTTAAAATCAGGAAGAATGTTTATTTTTTTCCTAAAAGCCCACTACTAGTTTTGGACAGAGTCAGGACTAGAACTTATATTTCCTAACCTTTAAATCTATTGTATGGTTCTCTTATTTCTAGAATTTTTATTTTTTCTCATAATATTTATATTTAACTGATTATTCTAGAGATTTAATGTGTGTGCATATTCTTTCGTTCTTATTTGAATGGAACAAAATTAAACATACTCCTTTAATTTATTATATCAGATTTTCATTTATCCAGGTGCCTACTAATATCCAAAAGCAATTTTTTAAATCATTGAATTAGTATTTTTTAATGCTCTGGCAATGATCATTTTTAGACCCAAGTCTATTTCAGATGTGTTGCTAGCAAATTCAACTGCACTTTGTAACTCTAAATTTTGAAAATTGCCTTAAGAACTATTACAAAATCCCTGCTCTACCTCTTTCCTTGGAAATGCTTTTCCTTAGGGTGTGGACTGTTATGCATATTTTATTTTATTTATTTATTTTTAAATATTTTATTTATTTATGAGAGAGAGAGAGAAAGAGAGAGAGAGAAAGAGAGAGGCATAGACACAGGCAGAGGGAGAAGCAGGCTCCATGCCGGGAGCCAGAGGTGGGATTCAATCCTGGGTCTCCAGGATCATGCCCTGGGCTGAAGGTGGTGCTAAACTGCTTAGCCACCTGGGCTGCCCAATATGCATATTTTAAAATGAAAGTTGCAATCTACTGCCACTTAGTAGGATTATTTAATCAGCATAAATATAAACAGATTAAATTAGTTAACTGCAATTGCTTTTAGAAACTTTGATAGACATAAAATGATAAAGCTATTTCCTCACTGCATTGGGCTGTCAGTATTTCATTCACCTATTCTCAATGGAAAAAAAATGCCAGACAAAAGTAGGAAAAGCATGATCTTTTAATGGTTGTAGAGTAGGAATTTATACTTAAGACTTGGATTGTTAAAGTCTGGAGTATTTTAGAAGACATGATGAATGAGATTAGACTTCCTAGTGGAAAGTTTAAGATTGCTCAGTATTTAGAGAAATCAGAGAACACTCACTGAATGAAGGAAATCCTTTTTGAGAGAATAAAAAATTCTAGAAAAGTAGAGGTGATGGCAATCTCAATAACTAACACAATAGTGATTAAAGACACTTAAATGAAAAACAGAAATATTTCTTATTTTGTAATATTTAAAAAAATCTATATAGGTTTTGATAACAAACTAACAAGAATATATTCTGATTTTTTACCAAAAACATATACATAATTTTATGCTTGGAAATAAACATAGTTGTATGGAGGGTCTAGGTACCAGTGAACAACTTTGGGAAGCAACATTTACCTGGGTCTTGCAAAAGCAGGATTCAGAGAAGCCCAATTTTGTTGAAAGCCTCCTTAAACTTATATTACACATTGGTCTTTATTTTGTAGATTCTCCAAGAGATGTCATATAAGTTTCAAGTTAACCTGTAACTCTCAGCATTATCAAGCTATCCTATCTCTGAACAATTTGCTTTGTGTCTTAGTGGTATTTCTTACATGATAGACAGTCTGATAACACCATATGGTAGTGCTTTGCACCTTCACCTCACTTCCATTTTTTTTTCATCCTTGGCCCTTGGCTTGCATTTCTCAACTAAAGGATCAGCATTTTAATCCTTGCCTCAGGCTCTGCTTTCAAAGGAATCTGTCCTAAACACTGCCCTATTGCAAAAATTACTATATGTAGGTTCAAAAAGTTCTTAAAAGCTTTTACTGGGTCAATTTTACTCTGCTTTTAGGAATTGCAATGTGATGATTATTATACATATATGTATATATATATATATATATATACACACACCTATGTACATATTTGCATATGTATATACTATGTAGTATATATTGTGTATGGAATATATTTTTATATATTAAATTAAAGACTTTAGAAAGCTGGAGTTACAGAGAATTAAGAAATAACTAATACAAATTTTTGTCAGTACCATTCCTCCTTAAATTTCATGTGAAGAGAATAAAATCAATTGTATTTTTAGCAACAAATTTTACAAGGAAGAATGTCCTCACTAAATAAGACTCTGTAAAGGAAGAAATCTCTCTCTCTCTCTCTCTCTCTCTGTTTTCTTTTTTTGGTGTTGTTATTCATTATTGAATTCCCCCAGAGCCCAGTAACTTGCTTGACACAAAAAAGAAACTCAATAAAAATGTGATAGATGGATACAGGAATGAGGTCTTAATACTATCAATTGGATGTTTATCAATAATGGTTCCTCTTACTGTTTCCGATGTGATGATTGTCCTCTATACTTTCAGGTGCATTTTGTCATTAAATAATTTTATTTGACATCTGAGGTAGTCTATTTTTACTTCAAAATAATATCTTTCAAAATGTTAACTTTTCAATTAATGCCCTCTGATATTATTTAATCTTTATTCAAAAGTAATTTGATTATCTATGTAGATGATACTAAAAGCCTGTTGATTCATTTATCTCTAGCAACTGGTTAATTCCCTGAGGTAAATCAATAAAATTTGTTACTTGATTGGTTTAACTCCTGCTTAAAATGGTCTATTGTCTTGTGAGGTAGACACAGCCAATTTTATTTTCGTCTTTCTATATCTTTCTAAAGTGTAATAGTGCTTCTTTTGGCATTTTCCAACTTGGAGCTAAATGAATTCCTCAGAAGAAGGTGCTGGGTAAATTTAAAGTGTTTGTACTGTTGCAGATGACTTATTTCTGACAGGCATCTATGTTTGAGTACTCAGCAATATTCATCAAGTACAGAATTTGTTTTCACTTATTTCCCAACAAATTCAAATTTCTTTCTTCCTGCAGATGTCTAGCTTAAAATCAGGGATATGAAGAACTTCTTTGGAAATTCTATCTCTTTTTGAAAGTAAAGCTTTTGAAGTCTTTCCTCCAAGGAATATCAGGGGTATATATTTCTGCATAACTTTTTATAGCAAAAAGGTCTGTAGATTTACCTGGCATATAAGCCCTGAATAAGTATGTTGTGCAAATAAAATATATACTCAAATGCTTTCTCAGAAACAGGCCTTTTCCTGTTGAATTGGTGAGAGCAGCTTTGTGTTTTATTTGGAGCAATATAAAAGACTTTGAAGATTTTTGACTGTAACTGATTGTATTAAGAGACTAAATTATGGAGTTAAAATTTCTGGGTTTAGATGATAATTACGGTAACAATAAAGTGAGTTAGCATTATGTTGTTACAAAACATATTTATTATGCACATTTTACCTGACTACCAGGCTTATCAGATCCTGCAAGAGGGAATTTTACAGTGATGATTTAAATATATAAAACAGAAATAATATTTTTATTATTGTGCTTTGAGCTTCAGTCCATGTGTAATGAAAAACATTTTGTTAAAGCCATAGTGTTTATCCAACTGTATGTCAGTTTTTTGGTTATATATTCATATTTCTGAATTGTGAGTCTCCTGAGGCAGATAAATATATTTTATTCATCTTTTCAGCCCCAGTAACTAGCATAATATCTGAGTGCCCTAAAAACTTTTAATTGAATGAATGAAAAACATAGAATTGAGATTTTATATCTATGTCTGTCTATATCTATCTATCTATCTATCCAGATTAGGGGGTAACATTACCTGCATTGTTTAGGAAAATCTTATATATGCTGTTTAAGGAATGTTACTCCTTGCCAAATAACCTGGTTTACTGGCACGCACACGCAGATGGAGATTATTTTATGTCTGTGACAATGCTTTACTGTTTAGCATAGGGATATAAAAGCCTAGGAACTAAAATCTGGGATAAAACCTTTGAATCATGTGAACTTTTCCACATACTGTTGCTCAGAGAATTCAAACAGGATATGTGAGTTTGGGCGATTAGTTCATGTCCTTTATCAAATCTGATTTAAGAATATCATAATTTTTTAGTTGCCATTTATAAATACTATTGGTAATCATGTCCCTATCTATTTAAATTTACTTATGTCCCCTTTCCCTCACTCTTGTGGCTAATATCTTTATATTAATTTCTCAACAAGTTGAGTTACAACACCTTTTATTACTCATCACATTTTTTTTCTAGTGCCTGTTTGCTACTAGCTTTTCCATATTTTGTGAAAAGTTTCCCATAAGTTTTAAATCAGCCTTGCATTCACTGAAGCCAGGATGGTTTCCTATGACTGACATACAGAAGTTTTTATGATAGAGAGATTCACATTTTCCTATGATTATAGTTTATAATCAGAAAAATTTATAATTATTATCTAAGAACAGCTTGTGTTTCTCATTAACACAACCTAAATATATTTGTTTTTATTTTCTAAAATACAGTTTATAAAAATTTTAATATTCTCTCTAGTCACAGAAGTTTTAAAAATAGGAAATATCTAGGATTTTCTTTTTGGTAGTCTTTACAAATGTTTGCACACGACATGTTCTCATTTACAACCTCTAGATTAATTTATTTAACAAGCATTTATTCAACTCTTGTGATGTGCCAGGTATTAAGTGTTAGAGGTATGACAGTGAGTTAAAACAAAACATGTGCTTATTATATTTTGAGCTTATATTTTTGAGGGGGTAGTCAGACAATAAGCAAGATTAATAAAATAAAATTAATAAAATATAATGACTTTAAAGTATTAAGTAAAAGGAATGTAGTCATTAACTCCTGGGGTATCTTAAACCCACTCCCAGAATCTCTTAAACTTTTATTTCACATCTCAGCAACTTATATATGATATTTTTTTATCCTTTTGGAAAAAAAAGACTTATTTTCTAAGAAAGTTGAATATAAACAATTAAAACTATAGGCAACTTTGTTGAGAAATGTTGCTTTCAAAAACAGGGACCATCATTTAGCTGCTAAGTGTTGTTATCCCATAGCACAATGCAATATAAACGTCTCTTAAAGATCACTTCAGTGATATAATGCCCTAAGAATTTGGGAAAGGGCAAATGACTGGTTTTATACGAGGAATGCAGGATAAATAATCATGGTGCTGGAGTCACATGCCACGATGCCTCATTGGTATACAAGTCTAGTCTGAGTGTCTTAGGACATGTTTTAGAACAGAGATAATCTCAAACTGTTTATACCTATGATCTAGGTTTATATTAGCTACTTGCTAGAGCTTTTATTTTTATTTTTAGTTTTTAGTTTTAATTCTAATTCCAGGTAGTTTATATACAGTGTTATATTAGTTTCAGTTGTACAATATAATAATTTGACACTTCCATATGTCACTCTGTGTTGATCACAGGAAGTGCACTCCTTAATCCCTACCTCCCCTCTAGTAACCATCAGTTTGTTCTCTTTAGTTAAGAATCTTTCTTGGTTTGCCTCTTTCTCTCTTGGTTTCCCTTTGTTTTCTTTCTTCCATTCCACATATGAATGAAATCATATGGTATTTGTCTTTCTCTGATTTATTTTTCTTAGTATAATACTCTCAAACTGGTGTAGTCACTCTAGAAAACAGTATGGAGTTTCCTCAAAATGTTAAACATAGAACAACCCTGCAATTCAGCTATTGCACTACTAGGTATTTACCCCCAAAATACAAACATACTAATTCAGAAGGATGTATGTATTCCAAAGTTTATAGCAGCATTGTCTATGATAGCCAAACTATGGAAACAACCCAAGTGTTCATCGACTGATGAATGATAGAGAAAATGTGGGGGTGCCTGGGTGGCTTAGTTGGTTAAGTATCTGCCTTCAGCTCAAGTTGAATCAAATATAAGTGGAGAGGAGACTCCCCACTCTCCTTCTCTCCCTCTGCTGCTTATGCTCTTTCTCAAATGAATAATAAATTTAAAAAGAACTTTAAAAAAAAAAGATGTGTATATGTGTGTGTGTGTGTGTGTGTGTGTGTATACACGCACAATGGAATATTAGTCATAAAAATGGATGGGGTCAGGGCTTTTTAATCTTTTGATTATCAATTTTGGGGCATTTGGGTGGTGCAGTCAGTTGAATGTCTAACTCTTGGTTTCTGCTCAGGTACTGATGTCAAGGTCATGAGATTGAGCCCTGTATCTGACTGTATGCTCAGCATGGAGTCTGCCTGAGATTTTCTCTGTCCCTCCCACTCATGTTCTCTCTCTCTAAAATAAATGAATATATATATATATATATTTTTTTCTTTTTATTTACTCATGAGATACACACACAGAGAGAGGCAGAGACATAGGCATGGGGAATCCAAAGAGGGACTGGATCCCAGGACCCTGGGATCAAGACCTGAGCCAAAGGCAGACGCTCAACCACTGAGCTACCCAGGTAAATCTTTTTCCAAAAAAAGATAATTAATTTCATCTACCATGGTATAAAATGATAGAACATGGAGTGGGGATAGGAACAAGAATGGGGTCATAGTGTGTCTTTTGTGGCTCTACAAGTTACATAATATCAGAGTCATCCAATAAGGATGACACAATCCAGTATCTCGATAGCATTTGCACTGCATTGATGAAAAAACTAATGGAAATTTGGAGCTGCTTAAAAAAAAATCTGAGTAGCTTCTAATAGAGATTTGGTGCTTAACTCCATTATATCTAATTTAATTGTGATAAGCCAATGGTTAAGTGTGGTTACTACTTGAGATGAGAATACTTAGCTTCAAAGAGGCTAAATAATTTCTTCAGTCATTAGTTAGGTGCAGAGTTAAACTTAACATGAAAGTCTGCTTAAGTCATCCATACTCTTTTTCCCAGAAAGGTGGACTATCTTCATGTCCTTAACTCCTATTTCTTAATTTTCATTTGTTCTTGGAACTTAGTGTTTCCCAAAGAATTTTCTATTGAAAAACTAGTTCAAAGTTTATAAATGTGCTTTTATAAAAAAAGGCATCTGGAGTAAAATGTTTGATTAATAAGGGCTAAATGTTAAAATTTTTTTTTTATGTTTATAATACTGTTCTGAATACAGTACTCCCCCCATCTGCAGTTTCTCTTTCTAGTTTCAGTTACCCATGATCAACTGCAGTCCAGAAGCATATGACCCTCCTGATGTACCATTATAAGGTCGATATCAGCCTAACACTACATCACAATGCCTAGTCATTCACTTCGCCTCATCTCATCATAAGGGTATTTCATCATCTCACATCATCACAAGAAGAAGGGTGAGTACAATACAATAAGATATTTAAAAGAAAGACCACACTTATATAATTTTCAGTATAGTATGTTGTTATAATTGTTTTATTTTTTATTAGTTGTTAATCCCTTACTGTGCTTAATTTATAAATTAAATTATGTCATAGATGTGTATAAGAATAGATACAGTATATACAGAGAGTTCATCACTATCCACAGTTTCAGGCATCCACTGGGGGTCTTGGAATCTATCCCCTGCAAATAAGTTAAGACTACTGTATTTAAAATATAAATATACTAGGGAATACACAATAAACAAGTATAGAGTATCTTTTATAATGAATGCCAGTTTTTATCCTACGAACCACTTATTTGTGGTAGAATATTCTGAGATTAGTGTACTAAAGAATGTAATTTTCAAAATGCTGTTTTAGACCAGGATTTGCATAGAAAATGTAAGCTAAAATGATCAGCAATTTATTTTTATTTTTAAAAAGATTTATTTATTTATTTTAGGGGAGAGAGAGAGAGAGAGAGAAAGAGAGCAAGAGGAGGGTGAGAGGAAGAGGGAAAATTCCTCAAGCCAGCTCCCACTGAGCTCAGAGCCTTACTTGGGCTTGATCCCAGGACCTGTGCTGAAATCAGGGGTCAGTTGCTCAACCAGCTGAGTTATCCAAGTGCCTCTAAAATGATCATCAGTTTAGAAGACTGAATGAGTTCAAGATATTACATTTATTTCCACTTACATGTTTACTTATTAATTATCATAATTGCAGTCCTATATTTTTCAATTTTTAGATAAACAACAAAGAAAACATGAATACAATTATAGCTTCATATAAGAAACTACAAATCCCAATTGGTTGTGATGACAAACTCTATTACTGTAAAATAAATACTAAATTCAAAACAGAATTAGTATAAGCATTCTACTATATTGCTGACCACTGATGGATATTGATCTCAAGATTGTTACTGTATATGTAAATTACTAGGTTGTATACCATCAATTCAGAATAAATGTATAATAAATACACTCATATTAATATGTGAGATATACTTCATGTCAACTTCTAGAATTCTTTTGAAAATTCATTCATATGCATAAAAACATATTTGAAAATAATAAGTAGTGACTTTGGGAGGCTATTGCATAAAGTTTATCCGGAAACTTACTAGTAACCCACATAACTTTTTTGCGAACAAAATTTTCAAGTTATATAATTATGCTTGGATTGTTTCCCCCATTGTTTCCCATATTGCACGTAATGGTATTTTATGTGTTGACTATACAAATGGTATATTTGTATAGTCAAAGAGAAATCTAAACACACAGAATAAGTAAATTCACTTCTTTTTTTTTTAATTTTTTTTTTTTTTTTTTATGATAGTCACACAGAGAGAGAGAGGCAGAGACACAGGCAGAGGGAGAAGCAGGCTCCATGCACCGGGAGCCCAACGTGGGATTCCATCCCGGGTCTCCAGGATCGCGCCCTGGGCCAAAGGCAGGCACTAAACCACTGCGCCACCCAGGGATCCCAGTAAATTCACTTCTTAAATAGTCATTGACCACTTGCAAGTACTTTTATCTAATTCATATTTTCATCTCTTACCTCTATGGTTTACTTATTGCATAGGCTGCTTCTGTTATATTCAAAGTATGTTGTTTTTAGCCAATCCAGGCAATATCTTGAAACATTGAAGATGTCAGCAACATTAGAGAAGACAATATGCAGTAGGTCAGTAATTTAGAGGATGATTTCCTTTGTAGATAATATGTTTCTTGTTTGAAACAATCATCATTCACTGTGCAATGTCTATATATAAGATCAGTTTTAAACGAACTGTTCTCCAACTTTCTAATGATGAGCTAAAATCATGGATATTTTAAGACAGTTAATCTGAGAAAGGTATTTGTTTCAAGCATAGCATTAATTAGAGGAGCTGCTGTCATGACATTCGGAGGATAGGTATTGTAATAATACTGAATAGAATGCAATTATATTAAATAGTGCATGGGGATTGGGTGACACAAGAAATGGCTACTGAAATGTAGTTTTTTTCTACTCTTTCATTCAAGGTTTAAATTATGCCAAGGTCATTTGTGATTGAGAGCTATCTGATGGTTGTTGGTATTCTCTAGGAAAAATTAATTGAGGGTCACAGTTCTATTCTGAATAAAAAGCAGAGTTGGACCTTCTGTATTTCTCGGCAGGATTCTATGAAAGCTTGTCTGAAACAATCCATTTTGTAGCTATATTAACAGAGATTACATGTTAGGACAAACTGGCATGGATTTTGAATATTGACCTGTTTTCCAAGATCTATGTTTTCAGGAAAAAAAATACCTATGTATGTATCATTTTCACTAAATTGTTAGTTCCTTCAGAAATACTTTTAATTTGGGAGGGGCCTCCACTTTTAGATACACCTAAGTGCTTTCCTCTTTGGTCTTTTAATATCTTCCAGTAAGGTTATACAGTAATAGGTAATTTTTTCTATGATGAACATTGTTAGATTTATTTTTCTTTAATTAGAAGATTTTGTCCTCCTTTAACTTAGAATATTATTTGCATATTTTAAAAATAAAATGTTTAATTAGTAGCAAATTATTGTTTTAATATAGTGTAAACATGCTATCCAGGCACATTGATCACATATTTGAAAATTTTAACTACAAAACAAGAAGTGTGTGTGTGTGTGTGTGTGCATGCGCGCGCGCACACGAGTATTAACCATTCAATGTAAAACATTACTTATCATCAATGGGTTATCTTCTGACATCGCACTGGGATAGAACTATATAGTAAATAATGAATTGTGAGATGCAGCCAGGCTTGCAGAAAATAACTATTTGAGGGATGGTGCATGAACAGAAAGCTGTAATTTTGACAGGTGGCAAGGTGTCGTG